>NC_083328.1:79804963-80126589 GCF_963455315.2 Globicephala melas
TTCTGAACACAAACTCATCCTTGTTAGTGATGAGCATGGATATTGTTAAAGAGTATAGGTTTGAATAGCCATTGCAGTGGTCAACCGCTACTGCATCCTGGGAAAGGGGCAACAGGGACCAGACCATTTTCATCTCTTTCAACCTATCATTGTTGTATTTCTTAAAAATGGCTGACCCTGAACATTTGTTCTAGAATCGCTGTGGCTAAACTTTCCTGAATTGGAATACTTAAGAGGTTTTCTCCAAAGAAGATATACAGACTGCCAACAAACACATGAAAGAATGCTCAACGTCATTAATCATTAGAGAAATGCAAATCAAAACTACAATGAGATATCACCTCACACTGGTCAGAATGGCCATCACCAAAAAATCTAGAAACAATAAATGCTGGAGAGGGTGTGGAGAAAAGGGAACACTCTTGCACTGCTGGTGGGAATGTGAATGGGTACAACCACTATGAAGAACAGTATGGAGGTTCCTTAAAAAACTACAAATAGAACTACCATATGACCCAGCAATCCCACTACTGGGCATATACCCTGAGAAAACCATAATTCAAAAAGAGTCATGTACCAAAATGTTCATTGCAGCTCTATTTACAATAGTCCAGAGATGGAGACAACATGAGTGCCCATCATCGGATGAATGGATAAAGAAGATGTGGCACATATATACAATGGAATATTACTCAGCCGTAAAAAGAAACGAAATTGAGCTATTTGTAATGAGGTGGATAGACCTAGAGTCTGTCATACAGAGTGAAGTAAGTCAGAAAGAGAAAGACAAATACCGTATGCTAACACATATATATGGAATTTAAGAAAAAAAAATGTCATGAAGAGCCTAGGGGTAAGACAGGAATAAAGACACAGATCTACTAGAGAATGGACTTGAGGATATGAGGAGTGGGAAGGGCAAGCTGTGACAAAGCGAGAGAGAGGCATGGACATATATACACTACCAAACGTAAAGGTAGATAGCTAGTGGGAAGCAGCCGCATAGCACAGGGAGATCAGCTCGGTGCTTTGTGACCGCCTGGAGGGGTGGGATAGGGAGGGTGGGAGGGAGGGAGACGCAAGAGGGAAGAGATATGGGAACATATGTATATGTATAGCTGATTCACTTTGTTATAAAGCAGAAACTAACACACCATTGTAAAGCAATTATACCCCAATAAAGATGTAAAAAAAAAAAAAAGGTTTCAGAATTTTTCACCTGTACTTGCTTTACTGGGAACTTACTTTATCGCTTTTTGGTGGCAAAAATAATGAGTTTATCCTCCTTTGACTGTTTTCTTTCCATCTATACCCAAACAAAGTTCTCAGAAATAATCAAACACAAATAGCTCTTCAAACCTTCTAGTACCTCCATTGAAAGCCCTCAGGCAGCTCTTCCAAGAAAAAAACAAACACCGATATTCTCGCCTAGGTCACGGAGTCACCCAACACCCTGCAGGCCTTTGGAATTTCTGTTCAGTATTTGTAAGTTATTCAAATGACAGGAATGAATTTCTGAAGAAGAGAATATTTTACTGATATTTAAAAATAAACAAAGAATGTATTCCATCTGTCTGTAAGAGTTACTTTCAGTCACATTTTTTTTTTCCTCTTAGAAAGGCAGAATATGTCAAAAAAAAAAATAGCAACAAATTTTCCAAAGGATGTGGCCTATACTTAATTTTGTAAATCAAAGGAAATTGCTGAGCATTTCCAAATGGAGGCTGGGTTTCTTTTTCTCTCATTTATTTTTGGCACCTGTTGGAATATTGGCAAAAGCAATATTAGGGAATTTGGGTTTGGGTTTGTGCTTATTTAGTGCAAGGGATGCAGGTTGGACAAAGGGGTCAAGTGGATTCGATGACCTCAGAGCTGGGTTTGCAGCTGAGGTGCTGTGGCTACAGTCCAAGGTGGGAGCTTCCAAATGTATAATAAAAGGGGGAAACAACCACCATATAAATTCCTGCAGATTAAATGAGAAGCCAGCATATGTGTGTGTGTGTGTGTGTGTGTACACACATCATACGTATTTACATCCAACATGTAAAGTATTGGATAATTTGGACTTCCAAGTAAACAGCCTATTAGTAGTCTGAGAAAATAGAAAGGATGCCATTCATGTGCCAGAAACTTTAAGGAATTTCTTCCACAGATTTACACAGCTGGAATCGAGTTGAAAAGGAAGAAAGTGGTGTGTGAATTCCCAAAACTATGTGGGAGTTGTGTGTACTGTAAGATGGTAGTGGTGGTCCCCATACAACTCCTCAGAAATACACTGTACCCCAAGGAGTGACAGCAGCCCATGAGGTTGCAAGTAACAATCAGCATAAGAGCTGCCAGATAAAATAATGTAAGAATATCCCATGCAGTACTCGGGATGTACTTATACTAAAAGTGATTCATTGTTTATCTGAAATTCAAATTTAACTGGGTATCCTGTATTCTTATTTGCTAAGTCTAACAACCCTAGACCAGCATAATATACAAGTGGGGAGTAGAAAGTCACAAGCAGCCGTAAGCCAAGTATCACCAGATACAAACATTCAGGCCTATGAAAAGATACTTTAAATCATCAAAAGGGAATCAATCTCTGACGCCCTAAAGGAAGTAGGGGAGGATTTGAGAGAATGTTTAAATCATATTTCAAACGATCCTATAAGGCACTGTATGTATTGAACTAGAAGCAGCTGGTACAAAGATCAAAACGTATGATCTCGTTTTGGATTACCAAACAGATAAAATAAATGCTTGCAATTTTTTAAACTTCCAAGTTAAGAAAAAAAAAGGAAAACTCAGCTATATGCAAATATGAAAAAACTAGAAATATATCCGTCAGGGTTCCTTGTTGCAAGCAATAGAAATTGACAACTGGCTGATTTAAGTAGAAAAAAGGAATCTATTCAAAGGCTATTGAGAAGCACAGGGAATTCTTAGGAGGGTTCCTGGAATCAGGCTTAGAAAAGAGGCAGAACCAGGTGCTATGGACTAAATGCTGGGGGTCTCCCAAATTCATATGTTGAAACCCAATTCCCAAAGTGATGGTATTTGGAGGTGGGGCTTTGGGGAGATGATTAGGTCACGAGAGCGGAGTCCTCATGAATGGGATTAGTGCCCTTATAAAAAAGACCCCAGAGAGCTCCCTTCACCAAGACACAGGAAGAAGACAGCCATCTATGAACCAAGAAGTGGGCTCTAACCAGACATCAAATCTGCCAGCACCTTGATCTTGGACTCCCCAGCCTCCAGAACCGTGAGAGATAAATGTGTGCTGTGTAGTATTCTGTTACAGCAGCCGGAGCTAAGACAAAGGGGGAGAAGTAGAAACGAGAACCAAAGCAAAATCATGCTACGCAGCCGGTCGGTCTCGGGACACGGAAAGACAAAAGCGGTGAAGGGTGGCAGAAATCCCAAAATGTGCCACTTTGGCATAAGAATTATTTTGAGCTAAAGGCGCTTTAAAAACACAGCAGGTGCAAGAAGGGCGCTCTGACTCCCAACCCCTCCTGAAAGCAGCAGATCAAACCCCGATATGGAAGACATCCTCCCTACACAGGAAAGTAACATTCTCATTACCAAGGGCAGGGAGTCGAGGCCAAGAAAAATCAGTACAAACAGACCTGGTTAAACTAACCCTTATCATCCTCATCACTTTTCCACCAGTAACTGCTCTAACCCAAACCCCTTTGGTCACGGTTTCAATAATGTAATACTCTGTCCAATTTCACATACGAGTACCCAACTCTAACTGGTCCTTTGGGTCTTCGTTTCTGTAGGAGGGCTCCTGTGTCACGTAAAACTTCTATTAAATAAATTTGTATGCTTTTCTCCTGTTAATCTGTCTTATGTCCCCTTAATTCTCAGGCCCAGGCAAAACCCATGTGGTGGCAGCAGCAGCATTGAGCTCCACCCGGTCCCCCTCCACTGCAGAGCGCGCCCCGCTCCTTGTCCCGTGTTCCTGGAAATGCTGGGCACTCCAGCAGGTAACAATGCCGCTGCTGCTACCTGCCACCACCAGGAATCCTCCGGGGTCTCCGCTCCTTCTCTTCATGGCTTGCAATTCAAAGCAGGGGAAGCTTCATCCCATCAGGCGAGGCAGCATCATGGCTCTGCAATCCAGCTGTACGAGTGAGCGGAAAAGCCACAATTTGGCAAATGAAATCTTCAAAAACGTGAAGAGGGTTCAAACAGTGGGCAGTGAATTTTTTTTCTTTTTTCAAAAAGGACAATTTCCATCCAGGAATAAAAATACATTAAAGCATGAGCCCCATGAGTCTGTATCATCATCTATTTGGTGACATAAAGTTCTTCCTTAAATTTTCTGCATCTTCTAAATTGTCTACAAGGAACATGATTTTTCAAAGGCTTCAAATGTCTCTCACAAACCTAATGATAATTATTTCCACCCATTTAGTGTTTCATACCCTTTGGGTGGTAATGAAACATTGTTTACAGTTTTATTTTTCATCAGGATATTAAAATATTTTTCCCGCTCATAAATTCATTCAAACGTGTCAAGGAAAATTCCCTTAAGAAGAAGCCAGGCAGAGCAGAGCTCAACATATTACAAAATATTACAGGTTGCTTTTCGACAAGCTTCCTAGCAGGAAATGAATGATACCACTTCTTACAGTAATGGTACCTAGTACAGTAGGGGTACGGCTGGCAGGTAGAGGCACCGTCCATTACTGTCTCTCTAGCACTTGTGCCTTAGGAGAGCAAGGGCCATCAGGATAAAATGTGGCATGCAGCCCACGTAAATCAACCCAGGTGACACTCACATTTGTTTTGCAGGCGGTATGCTGCCCACATCAGCCCAGCACTCTCGTTATGGTCTTGTTTATACAGCCAGAGATATTTTATTCAATGTGTGTGGCAACTTCTTAGAATGTCTTTTCAGAAGGAGGAAGCATTAGATGAAATAAAAAAAAGTCCAATTTGCATTTCATTGAGAAGGATATCTATTAGCAAGCAAAACAAAACCAGGTCCTTTGGCAAGAACCACACTTCTGTGAAGATCGGCACTGAGAAATCGGAGCGTGTAATAACAGGCAGAGTGGGAGCTGGGGAGGCGTGAGAGAAAGTCACAGGTGAGGCAAGCTACCTTTATCTTGAGTTGTCGCCTTGGTCGTTCTGTACAACCTCATTGTAGCGTTCTGCCTTTGTCGTGTTCTTTTTCATTTGCGGACACCTGGAAGCAGCCTTAACCTTATTATATTCATAATTAGTTACCAGCCATGGATAATTTCATTTTTCAGTTCATCTACCATTGCTGAGGAAGTGCTACAACATTTGTATTTCTGCTGACTTGCCACATCTTGACAGTTGGCACGAACAAGCAATCCTGTGTGGCCACCACGGGGAGGGTCACTGCCAGGGTCTAGAGTTTAATCTCTCTGACATTCATTAGCCCACACACTGATTATCACGCCCTCTCTAGCAGGGAGGTACCCACATGACGGCTGTGAGCACAGACTCTGGGGCCTACACCTGGCTTCACATCACGCCTCCGTGACTCACTAGCTAGGTGAACTTGAGCGAGTCACTTCCCTTCCCTGAGTTTGAGATACACACCTGCAAATGGGGATAGTAAGATAAACCTATCTCAAAAGATTGTCACTAAGCTTATATGAGGTGATAGTTTTTAGGTGCTTAGTGTAAATATATATATACACACATATACGTCACTTACAAGTAATACATATATAGGTATATGTATACATAAGATAAATTTTTATACTTTACAGAGAATATTTGTCTTAAGTATAGTGGATTTATTTCTTCTTCATGAATCGGGTTCTAAAATGTTATCTAGTTATAATTACTTTTGAAAAATCCCTTGAGTTGTTGTTGGTTTGTTTTTTTTTTGGAATAAAGGGTGGTTTGAACTAGCTCATTTTTCCTCCATCAACAAGATCGTTGTTTCACTGACTGAGCACTAGATGTGGTCGCTGACTCGCAAATATTAGCCGCACACCCAGAGTGGAGAGATATTTGTACCGTACGGGACACGGAGACCCCCAGAATCAGACCAGGGAAAGCAGATTCGGGTCCCCCATGCCACACTCAGGCAGCCAGCACGTCCTAAAATTCTCTCTTTTTGCCTTCCGCCTCCCTCCCCCAGGTACAATGAATAAAGTACGGTTTACATCAATTACACTAGTGTGAAGAATAAAGACGTGTGACTGACCACAGCAGTGGTAGCAGGCTGTGTGTTTATCTTGTTTTAGTTTGAGACTCTTGTTTCAGGAATGTCTCCTACACACGTGAGGTCCACCCAGTGGTTCTCTAACAACAGCATGGACCCAGTCACTTGAAGAGCCTGTTTAAAATGCAGATTCCAGGGCCACACTTCTTGAGAGATTCAGTATACCTGAGGCTGGCCCTGGGCCAATACACAGGTGAAAACACTGGCTCAGGGTCAAGTTCCTAGGGCATATTTGGGGTCTCACTGAGGCCCATTTCTCACATGTGGCAAATCCAAGGGAATAATGCCTTGCTGAAATTCAACAACAACTGCATTAAAACTGGAGAGGTTTCAGGGGAAACAAATGAATATAGCAAATATAGAAGGTTGAATTTTTTTCAGTTAATACATTTGTTAATGGTCCAGTAATAGCCCAAGCTCCAGGTCTTACTTCCTAGTATTTAACATACTGGCACTTGAAATTTTCTTAAAAAATCATTTCTGTTCTTCCAACTAGGAAAAACTCAAGAGCAAACATTGCATTTATTAATTCCAAACCAAGATTCCCAACATGAAAAGAATTCTCAAAAAGACAGCAGAACCCAATGCAATGAGGTATCCTGGATGGGAGCCTGGGACGGGGGGAGGGGGAGGGGGATAGAGGAAAAGCTGGTAAAATGCAAATAGGTTGAGGCTCTTAGTTAATGGTAATGCATCAATGTTGATTTCTGAGTTCTCACAAATGTGCCGTGGTCATGTGACATAATAACATTAGAAGAAACTGGATGAGGGTAGTCAGGAACTCTCTCTACTGTCTGTGCAAATTTTCTATAAATCTAAAATTACACCAAAATTAAAAGGCTGTTTTTTTTTAATTGCAGTAGAACTTAATATTTATGAGCATGAGTTTTAAGTCAGATGGCTCTCAGTCTGGATCTTGGACCTCCATCACAGGCCAGCTCAGCCCTCACCGGCTGTGTGGCCCTGAGCAACTACCTCCAATCAGGGCCTCAAGTTCTTCATCTGCTAAATGGGGATCATACTAGTACCTGTCTCCTAATAAAACACATAAAGTGTTTAAAACTGTTCCTGGTACATAACAAGGAGTGTTGCCCACTATTACGCTCAGCAAGTTAGCCTCAGACTCTTCCTGCATAAAATGGGGACAACAGTAGCACCAACGCACCAACTTGCTGGGATGACTGAATGAAATGAAGCAAATAAACCCTCAGCCCAGTGTCTGTACCTAAAGTGCTTGAAATAGATTTTGGCACAGATTAAGCACCCAATAAATGGTAGCTGTAATTATTACCATTAGTACTAATAAAAGCTGATGGGTGACCTGCCCCAGTTCCGGCTTCATAGCGACAAGGATTTCAGATTTGAACTCATTAGCTCCTCCCTGGCCACTGCTCAGTATGCATATCTAAAAATGGAGAGACACAGACACTGTGGGGCCTTTTATATCCCCAGCCCTTCACTTTTCCCAGGAAGTAAAAAGCATCCTTGTTTCAGGGATCTGGTTGCAATTGACTGAAAACACAATCCAGACCGACCCAAAAATAAAGGGTGGCCATTGGCTTGTAGAACATCCAGGGAAGGCTGGCTCGGGGGCTCAAAGGATGCCACTAGGATCCAGCTCTCTCCACTTCTGGGCTGTGCTTTCCTCCAGGTTGGCCTTATTCTCAAGCTTCACATGATGAAGAATACCTGCCTAAAGCTCTAAATACCAGGTCCTCAAGGGTCTAAGTCCACAAAGAAAGAGTCTCTTTTCCCTGAAGTGTGAACCAAAGTCCACAACCTGATTCTCAAAGAACCAGCAAGGGTCGTGTCCACCCCAGACCAATCACAGTGCTTAGGGAGGTTGCAATTCACTGATGCACTTGAGTTTGACTCACCTGTCCATCCCGTCAGCCTCACTCAAACCAAATGGACTGAGAATAGAGAGAGGTGTTGCCCCAAAGAAATTTCTGATACTGTTAACAAGGCAAAGGTAATGGATGCTGTGTGGCTACAAAACAGCATATGTTCACTATAATCATGTGGACTTTACAACTGATGATCACAGTTGGCTAAGCAGATGTAGAAACTTCAGGAAGAGAAAAGTCAGATGCCCTGTGCTACATCTTCTCCAACTGAGAACCCAATTGCCTTGGGAGTCAGCCCTGCACACACACAGACCTCTCCAGCCCTTTGATTCAACTCAGTATATATTTATCAAATACTTACTATATGCCAGGCACCATGGAAGTTCCCTGATTCTAAATTATTTACACTTTATTAAAAGAAACAGTATATTCCATGGTGAACTCCTAAATTTTTAAATAGCTTTACTGAGGTGTCATTTTCATATCATAAAATTCACCTGTTTTAAGAATATCACTCAGTTTTTTTTTTTTAGTATATTTACAGAGTTGTGTGACCATTACCAGAATTCAGTTTTAGAACATTCCCAACACCCAAAAAGGTCTCTCATGCCCACTTAAGTGAGTCCTCATTCACACTCCTCATTCCAGGTACCATCTAGCAAATCTGCTTTCTGTCTTTATAGATTTGCCTTTCTGGACATTTCATATAGATGAAATCACATAATATGTAGTCTTTTGTGTCTAGTGTCTTTCACTTAGCAAGTGTTTTGGGGGTTCAACTTCAAAAATGTTGTAGCAGGTTTTAGTATTTTCTTCCTTTTTATTGCTGACTAGTATTCTATTGCAAAGCTGTACTGCATTTTGCTTATCCATCCCTCAATTATGGACATTGGTATTATTTACACTTTTTGAGTATTATGAAAAATCCTGCTATGAACATCTGAGTATAAGTTTTTCTGTGGACATATGTGTTCATTTCTCTTGGGTAAATATGTAGGAGTAGAATTTCTGGGTCATATCGGAAACATACCCAAATTTTACTAAATAAAAATTAAAACACTTATTGTGTGCCCTTTTTTGTTTCCACAAGTGGAAGTGTCCAAGACTCAATCAGTACTCCTAAAAAGTTAAATCAAGCCTTTACCCTAAGCAAATCATATTCTTAGTATTACACATATAACCCTAATAAAGGTTAGAACCTATATGGACCAGCCTTTCAATCAAGTTATGGAAAGAAAAAAACCACCCAAAGCACTGAATGGTAACCAAAAGTAACTACATATGTAGCCCATCTATTGATATGGCTCAAAGAAAATTTGTGGTGATCTGATTTATATCCTACAACACTATAAAATCTCCTTCTGTTTTCTTTCTGATTTCCTTCCCCCCCATAAAACAAAAAAAACACAAAAACTCTGTCTTCATTTGACCCACATGGCATTTCTTGTCTGTTCCCCTCTTTCTTCTACTCTAGCACTCTCATAGAGCTTCTCTGACTTACCCTTGTGCTGGAGACTGTCTGAAGAACCAGGGGCATATTTCTGTCTCTTCAATGCCAAAACCTGGTTCAGGAAAATAAACATCCAACCTATCATTCCATTGAAATGTCTGTGAAAGTTTGCCAAGCCAGTTTCTCTGACAGATTACGGCAATTCAGCTTTAGTCTCTTTGCCTATAACTCAATCATGGTATTGGATCCATCCAGATGGGCTAGGAACACTGTAGTAACAAACAATTTCCCATCTTCCGTGGCTTATAACAACTACGTGACACTTTGGGTGGGCAGGGAAACTCTGCTCATATCTGTCCCTCGAGACCCAGGTTGATGGTGTAGCCACCTCCGTGACAAAGAGCTTTAGAGAGTTTTGCACTGGTAAGTAAATATTTATCCCAAATATGACACATATCACTTCTGCCTGCAACTCATTGCCAAGAATCAGCCAGCCAGTGGTCCCACTCAACTGCATGGGGTCCAGGAAGAATCCTACCACGTGCTCAGAAAATAGAATAAGACGTATTCAACAAACAGGACTAAAGACTACCATGGCTATCAGTTTCCCCTGAGCACCTGACATTTGCAAAAATGTGGGTGTTCACGAATAAGACATTTGTTTAAAAAAAAAAAAAGTTGAACTGCTTGTAGCCCATTGGCAGGTTCCAGGAAATTTGTGTATAACTCACATATTAATGTATTATATTTAAATTTAAAATATTTGGGGGAGGTGGCTGATTCCTCATTTAAAGAAGAATTTCGGTGAATTGTTCTTCCCCTTTCTCTTTGGAGAACAATTATTCTCTAAATGAATTCTCAAGCTCCAGGCTTCACTAACACGAGACACGTCCAGTCATTAACATAGTCAGTGGGTCACAATATTTAGTGAGCAACTGTTCTCTTTAAGCTACTCCTCCAAACTCCAGGAATCCATGTTGGGCTCATGTAACTGGAGAGCTTTCCGCTGAGACTTCAATCACCAAGGATCCTGCTCTTTGGGGCCTCCACTCTGCTTCCTCTTGTGTCTGCTTTGTCCCATTGCTGCTGGGACAGATCACCGACAGCTCCCAGGGCTCAACACTTACTGGTTCACACGTAGCAGGAGAGAATGTGTTACTCCTAGTAGCCCTTCTAGAAAAAGAGGAAGCATCTCTCCCAGAGTCCCCAAGAGTCATCACCTCCCACACCTCCACCTGAATTAGGGAACATCAATGCCTGAGCCAGCCACAGAGATCACGGGGATACACCCGCACCCCGACACTGAGGGGGAGGTCAGTCCCCCCCAAACCGCAGGACCAAAAGTAGAGAAGGAATGGATTCCCAGAGAAAAAGATGGGTGCTGTTTGGAAAAGAGATGGAGGAATGCTGTCAAGCAAGGCAATCAATACATGTCCACAAACTGGTGTCATTCGAGAAGCCTAACTCTCTACCGTGATACTAAACAAGGATAACATCGTGTGAGCACTGATCTTTAGAACACAAAGCTCTTCAGTTATGCCAAACAAGATGCCAACACCTACTGAGAAAAAAAAATAAAAGATGATTATGGAAGATTATTGTTCTTAGACTTCAGGGCGTAAGAACATCACTGTGGCATGAATTCTTAATCCTTCTCTTTTGAATTATGCCAAATACTAGTTAAAATCATTTCACCCAGATTATCATTTCACTGTGACATCATGCTATGACACATGCCACATCCAATGATGCAACCTCCTTGCTTTCAAAAACAATCATCAGGGCTTAGAGTCAAGACCCGTCAGACATGGAAAATATTACTTCAGTAGTCTTCAGAGCACTGTACATGAAATGCTTCAAACCGTGGTCATTAGACTCCAATTTATATTTCTGTTTTTACATTTCTGCCTGTGTAACTAATTCAGTCTAATCCATCTCTTTCGGATGATTGGGAAACCTTCAAAAGATAAATACTGACTGTTGTGAAATGTAGCCAGAGGAGAAAGCAATTCAAATTAATCTTCCTAAATATCTCTGTTAGTGAGCAATGATTTATTCCGCTCACTTAGAAAGGATTTTTTTCCACGCCTCTCTAAACTGCTACTTGATACTGTGGCTAGCCCTAGTTGACAAGAATTGTCTTAAGAAATGAAAACAGCCAGCACCAATGCTAATGGCTGTTTTCCGTGTAATCTTGGGTGTACCCAGCCCACTTGGAAAGCATTTTTTTTACCTGCATCACACTTGAAGATATGATATTAAGAGATCTTGAATTAGTTATCTGTTGCCTGAGCAATGCTCCAAGCTAGATAAATAGAAGAGCCCTTAATTTATCCATGGATTTTAGGTGGGAGGAAAGGCAAGGTATACTTTATGATAAGCTGGAAGGCTTGGAACTTGGAATGAACCCAACCACTCACATATTAAATGATATCACGGAAGTAAATAACATCCATTTCTTCCTATTCAAAACATGGTTGAGACATCTACTCTCATAACAGCTGGCTCAGACAAGGGCGAAAATAAATTGCACTCGATTGGTAATCTCTCCACCCAGAAAAGGAACAAATTGAACAGACAGAGCACCAAAGTCAGGGAGTTTTTCTGTGTTTTAAAATTCCCCCAGGCGCCGTGCAGACAGTGAGCCCCGGCTAATTATCCTTGGGTCTCTGACACCCAAGTTCCCCTCGCTGCTCCAACTCCAGGCCAGGAGTCTGGATTTCAGGCTCATCGGCTCCAGCAGACGTCCGCATAAGTAATTTTGGCCAGTGAGTCGTGTGGGTGAATTCATAAAATGGATTTGCATGAACTTCGGGAGAAAATATGAGCACACACATTGATAAGTGATGAGTGGGAGTTTAGCAGATGTTTCAGAGCCATCGAAGGCAGAAAAACACCAGGGCATGCAAGTCCAGGGACTGCGGGTTCCTATCCTGGAGCAATCCCTGATTCTGAGGGTCTGAGCCCTTTTAACTCTCTAAATCGACCCTTCTCTGTGGTCAGATGGAGGAACGATAATCTGGAAAAAAAAATCACTGCAGAGGAATATTGCTCTGTTGGTCCAGCATCTCTCCTTTCTTAAGGAAAGGGTCCGCGCCCCACTTCTCCATCCCAGAGAAATTCTTCCCTTCCAACACCCAAGTTCTCATAGGGCCACTCATCCTAAAACCACACCTCTGGCCACAGCGATGGCACGTGCCCAAGACGAGCCAATCAGAGGCTTTCAAAGTAGAGAGAGAGGAAGGGGGACAGCGTCTAAAGAACGTCTCAGGTGCGTCCACTCTCCTGCGGGACACAAGGCGGGAAGCAGCTCAGTTCATCAAGCATCAGTTCACTGAGGGCCCATTTGCCAGAAATCAATGTTTCCTTTTCCACATGAATCCATTTGCCAAAATTGTGTTTCTTGGAACTCTTTATAAGGTTTACTAGCATCTAGTTAGTACTGGATGGTAGACATTCAGAACATCTGAAGATTCTACCAAGTTTCAGTTGAAAGTTGTTTCTTCGTCCAGACAGCGGTTTAGGAACATTGGTCTTTCTCCCCGCAGCTGGCCCTCACCTGAGCGCACACCACCAGCCTCAGCCCCATGAACTGCCACAAAACCAACCCCCAAATGGGGGCGATAATCAACACAGACCCATCATGACGTACATTCTACATCTTTTTCTAAATCAGTTACTAACAGAAGCCCAAGCATCCCCAGACATCTTCATTTCATCCCCAGAAAGTCAGGACATCCCCTAATCTGGTCAACAACTTCCAAACCCTCACAAGGGCCTCTGGAATTCACGATCTGTCATCAGAAAAAAAAAACAAAAAAAACCTCTTGTCCCGTTGCCTCTTCTCTGAATGGTCTAACTAAAGCCAGACTGTAAGTACACATGACCTTCCTGTGCACACCCCATGCCCACCAGGCTTGTGAGTAAGGTGGGGGTCCTTCTGGCTCTTCAAGCCCTTCAAAACCATTTCTCCACCTTCCTCTTTGAAGTACAGACCATCCAATGATGCCACCTAACATCAGCCCTTGCTGTCATCTCCTAGAAACACACGGCTCCCCGTCAATCAGCAGAGATGTGGCCTCTACGTATTTTCATGTCTCCCATCAATTCCCTTGATACCTTCGACAACCTCATAGGCATTCTATCTAACCCACCTGCCTCTCTGTCCACTGACCCGAGTGCACACAAAACACAGCATTTTCCTCTAGCCCACCTCAGCCATGCACTGTATGACACTTTTAACTACATCATCAACAACTGTACCACCTCAAAAAAAAAAGTCTTAATTCCATGGGTCCCATTTTTGGACCAACACCACCAATTTTCCAGTTCAGTTTCTCTCTAGTATCCCCGCTACAACAATTCTCCAACCCCACTGGGACCTGATCCATCCAGCCCTACTGGGACATTATCCATCCCCCCTGCCATGTTTTTATCATCCACCTTCATGTCCCCACTTCCCTCTTTCTCTACCTTGGCTTCAATTGCCCCTCCCTCTGGCTCTGACCACTTGCTTCTGCTCTCTTGTACTTGCTGGGCAAAGCCACAACATAGGTTAGGACCCACTCTGCACATGGACCTGACCATTTGAGCACGGCTACCTCTTTGGGCTCCTGCCTCTCTCTCCTCACTCTCTGCATTCTGGCTGCCCCCATCCCCAGTCTTCTGAGAGTAACTCAAATATCCCAAGCTTGTCTCAAATTATCTTTACTCTTTCTGTTCCCTCTGCCTGGAGCATTCCAGCATTCTCAGGGTCTTCCCCCTTTAGCCGGGTCACCTTCTCATTCTTCACGTCTCTGCTTTAAACATCCCCCCCTTTTTCTTCTTAACCTTATTGAGATGAAAGTCACATAACATAAAATTAATCACTTTAAAGTGAATAGTTCAGTGACATTTAGTAAAGTACACGCACAGTGCTGTGCAATCCCCACATCTGTCTCGCTCCAAAACATTTTCATCACCTTAAAAGGCAATCTGTGCCCATTCAGCAGTTACTCACTCCTCCCCGCCCCCAACCCCTGGCAAACCACCGATCTGTTCCCCGTCTCTGTGAGTTTGCCTTTTCTGGAACACCTTCCCTTTTTTTTTTTCCTTTTTTTTTGCGGTACGCGGGCCTCTCTCTGTCGTGGCCTCTCCCGTTGCGGAGCACAGGCTCCGGACGCGCGGGCTCAGTGGCCATGGCTCAGGGGCCCAGCCGCTCCGCGGCATGTGGGATCTTCCCGGACCGGGGCACAAACCTGCGTCCCCTGCATCGGCAGGTGGACTCTCAACCACTGCGCCAACAGGGAAGCCCCACCTTCCCTTTTGACAGCCTTTCTCTAAAGATCCTCAGAGAACACCCTCATTCTGCCCTAGTCTCTGACACTCACTGTTTTTTCTTAATGGAATATAGCATTTGTCTGTCTTCCTCTCCAGGATGTGGGCTCCAGGAAGCAAACATCTTGTTTTGTTTACTGCTCTGCTCCTGTAACAGTGATTGGCACATAGTAGGCTCTCAATAAATATTTGTCAAGTGAATAAAGACAATCCTATGAGGTCATCTAGTATTAGCCTTCTTTAGGTAGCAAATGACAAAATTAAATTTGTACTAATTCAGGACAAAAATAAGTAAATAAAAGAGGTAGGTATCAGCTCATTTACCAAATGCGAGAGTGTCGTGAGAACAGGTCAACTGGCAGAATGTAAGACAGAAACACCCCTGGGAGCCCATCAGTCTGTCTGTCTGTCTGTCTCCCTCTCATCATTTCATAATCTCAGATAATTTGGGGTTTTTTTAATTATTATTTTTTTTGACCACGCCCAGCTGCATGTGTGATCTTAGTTCCCCAACTGTTACCGACCAGGGTTCTTGGCCTTCCCCAATCAATAGAAATTGACTAGAGGCCAGACAAGAAAATCAGTCAAGGCTTTATGGGGGGCCCCCGGGGGCAGCAGGGGGGAGTGAGAACAAGTAACAGATTCCCTTGCTTGCTAGCTGCTCCCCAGAGGGGAGGGGGGCGAGCTTGTTCCTTATATGGAGTGAGGGTAGGGGTATGTCCGGGGCTCAGGCAGAGGGGCGGCTTAGGTGGTTTGCCCCCCCCTTAGGTGGTGGTGTGTGCAGGGGGCATGCGCAGTACCCTGCTTTTGCTCCAGGCTCTTCAAAAGTGGCAGTTGGGTTTTTTGGTCTCTGTATCTTTTGTCCAGAATTTGCCCTAACTGAGCATGCATGCAGCTATCTTTAGTCCCATGTAGTTTCCTTGTATTTTGCTGCCCTAGGAGAGGTGTGTCCAAGTGCAAGCATTGCAGCACGGCAGCAAAGGGTCCCAGGTCCCAGCCTATCTCACAACCAGGGATGGAACCCATGCCCCCTGCATTGGAAGGACGGCCTCTTAACCACTGGACCACCAGGGAAGTCCCTCAGGTAAGTTTCTTCACATGGATGTTGTCCAGATGAACCAAGTAAACATTACAAGTTTACCATTTATTCTCCATCCATCCATCCATCCCCATCCATCCATCCTTCCATCTCTCTATCCATTCACCAATTTTCTGAGCCCCACTTCTATGTTTCAGCACTTTTGTAAGTGCTGTATAAGAAGCAATGACCAAGACAATCAGATAAGATGCTTTTTTCCTGCCAGTAACATAAAATATAACAAACAGGTGGTGGCTATGTGGGAGAAGAGTGTTCTGGGCAGAAGAAATGATGAAAACAAAGGACCCGAGGAAGAGCCGTGTGGAGTGTGTTTAAGGAACAGCAAGAAGACAAGTGTGACTAAATTAGCATCAGTACGAGGGAGGCTGGTAGAGCATGTGGTCAGAGAAACGGCACAGGGTGAGGTCACTCAGGACCCTGTTGGCCACTGCCAATATATTATATTTTATTTTGTCTGAAATAAGAAGCCAGTGGAGGATTTTAAGCAGAGTAATGACATTACCTGATTTATATTTCAAAAGCTTCACTCCAGCTACTATGATGAGAATTAGACCCTGGGTGGCCAAAATAGAAGCAGGAAGACCTGTTAAGTGATGGTGATGGTGACAGTCCAGCAGAGAGATGATGTTGGCAGGATGGGGGCAGTACATGCAGCATGCAGTGGGACTTTGAACTGCTTCTGAATGTAGAGCCAATGGGATTGGCTGATGGATTGTGTCTGTGAGGAATGGGGAGGGGGGCGCTGAAACAAAGAACACCCTCAAGGTTTGGGCCTGAGCCATGGAAAGGGAGAAGCTGCCATTGACTGAGAAGGGGATGTCTGGGGAAGGGTTTGGTGGGGAATCAGAGTTCAGATTTGGCCGTGTTAAGTCTGAGATGCCTAATGATGTCTAGAAGGTAACTGGGCATATAGATCTGGAACTCTGGGGACAAATTAGAGCTTGGGACAAAAAAATACCTTTTCAAAGAAATTAAAACAATACATATATGGAAATTTTGTAAATAGAGGTCATAGCCTCCCACTTTTCAGGTCAACTTTGCATGGCTGCCCATCTGAGAGGGAATTCTCAGCCCTCACAGTGGCCTCCAGAGCCCAGTTCCTCTCTGACCTCATCTCCTCCCAGGCACACCCACCATCTTCCCAGGCACGTGGGCCTCCGGTACGTGTCTTAGCCTGGCCGGCCGTGGTCCTGCCTTTACACTTGTTCCTCCCTCTGCCTGGCACGTTCTCTCCACAGATAGCCTCTTGCCTCATCTCACCAACAAATTTAAGTCTTGGCTTACGTGCCACCTTCTCAGTGAGGCCCACACAGATCACTCCACCCAAGCCTGCAGCCTCCCCACGCCAAAGCACTTACTCCACCTTTCTCGCTAGCCTCTTTCATTTCTTTATCTGTTGTCTATCTCTTCCCTTATAAATTTCTTAGCTCCATGAGCCTAGGGACCTGGCTGGTTGTTCCACTACTGTGTTGCCAATGCCCAGGATAGGAAACACTAGACAAACATGTGTTCCCTATAATGAATGAATGAAAGAAAGCACAGCTCTCTGAGTATGACCTGGTTTGCCAAGTACTTCACTTCCCTGAAATTTTGGTTTCCTTCTGCTAAATAAGACATTGGACTAAGTGTTTCCTATGGTCCCTCCCAACTCAGACTTCGAAACTTAAGATTCCAAAGAGCAGTGGGGAAAAGGGTGTTTGATGCTAGGGTCAAACTACCTAAGTTCAAACATGGTCTCCATCCATTAGCTAAATCTTCCCTTTCTAATTGCGTTTCTTTACCTGAAAGGAAAGGGGAAATAATACCTAATATATGAGTCAGGAACCAGTGAGAAAGACAGAAGCCACAGTATGCATTCCCACTGCAGGGACTTATCATGGGGAATTGGTTAAACTCCAGATCCACTGGATCTTGTTTACGATAAGTAATACAATTGTCAAAGTCCTGGCCTAGGTAGTGCTCAGAAAGTATAAGCAATGAATACCAAAAAAATTAAAGACACTGTACCTTTAAATTGAAGTTTTTTGTCATTTCTATTGTTGCATGCCTACAAGAGAATTCTACAGAAAGTAAGTAAAGGGAAACAATAAGAATTCAATTAGAAATTCAAAAGATTTATAATTAAAAGAAGGAAAGTTGGGGTGAAGAGTGGGATCACAGTTGTTCAACTCATCCATTCTTGGCTTCCAAAAGAACACTGGTGAGAATTTCTATGTAAGGGGGAAGAAAAAGAAAAGCCAGTTTATGCTGTCAGAGTTAGCCATTATTTTAGTCCCACACCCCCGGGGAGCATACAGTATTTTTATTGCCGGAGTTCATCACTAGTGCTTACTCAATAATTAGATAATCCCTATAGCAATCTATTGTAGTCATGCCTATAAAAGATTCCTTATTGCATCTCCACATATGTCAATAGTTTTCATAAACCATAAATCAGTAAGATGTTGCTGGCGTTGGAATTTTAAGCAATTAATGTTAATCAATATGAAAGCCAGAAGACTGATGTGGTTGAGGTTTTGTTCTCTCTCCATACAATGAAGATGCTGAAACTCTTATTTCTTAGAATTAGTTCATCAGCCTTTGAGATCTGTCATTTAATTGAAATGACAATTACTGTCCAATCATCAGCATCATTATCTGATAGTTCTTCTACAAACCTAACTTTGCAGAGCACTGGGAGAGACTTTGAGGATGTCTGATCTTAGAGTTCATGTTCATGGTAAGTGTTAATGGAGAAGGAAGTCTCAAGGGTGGGGAAGATTTCAACGGTTCTGAAATACCCTCTGGTACGCCAGTGGGGGAGATACTTTAAAGCACAGTGATTGGCATTACTATGTTGCACAGACTTTCAGATTAAAATATAGAAGAAGGTATGGAGACACACCACAGGCAACCCCTGTGCCCAGGTTGTTAGTCTTGGTCATGGAGATGGGGAAAGACAATAGTATCTGCTACTGTCCAAGTATCTTGCAGATGGCAATGTCTTTTTTAAAATTATTTATTTATTTATTTTTGGCTGCATTGGGTCTTTGTTGCTGCGCAGGCTTTTCTCTAGTTGTGGCGAGCCGGGGCTACTCTTCGTTGCAGTGTGCGGACTTCTCATTGCAGTGGTTTCTCTTGTTGTGGAGCACGGGCTCTAGGTGCGTGGGCTTCAGTAGTTATGGCACGTGGACTCAGTAATTGTGGCTTGTGGGCTCTAGAGCGCAGGCTCAGTAGTTGTGGCGCACGGGCTTAGTTGCTCCGCGGCACGTGGGATCTTCCCGGACCAGGGATTGAACCTGTGTCCCCCGCATTAGCAGGCAGATTCTTATCCACTGCGCCACCAGGGAAGCCTGGCAATGTCCTTCTATACTGAGCTTCTGAAGTAAGCATTGTGGGTTGCCTCCTAATCATCTCCCACTTCTTCTCCCTTCCTGATAAGATCCTGACTTTGTTCAGGTGTCCACCTCTCCTCCATGTAACCAGGTGCTTTGGAGGAAGATGGTAACACTCAGCCTTCCAGGTGGACTTGACTGGATCGGGGTCCCTCACCCAAGACTCACTTAGGAATTGGCATGTGACTTATACATGGTCAGTAAGACATGAAGTGGCATCTCTTGAGATGCTCCTGAGAAGGATTTTCTTGCTCCTAAGAAGGACTCAGAGGAGGAAAAGAGGTCTCTCTTCTCCTAGCCATTGTTCATCTAGATGTAATGCCTGAAACTTCGGCAATCATCTTGCTGACAACATGAAAACAAATTCAGAATGGAAGACGGCAAAACGGAGCAATGACAAGAAATGAGTTCATGACCCAGAAGGCTTCTCTACCTCTGATTTTCTGGGTTTCTGATATTTGCAGCCAACGTGCCATTAACCAAAATCTAAACTTTAAGTACAATTCTCACTTTATTAACCAGCATCTTCTTGTTTTGTTTTTTCCTATATTCATTTCAGCCTCCTGATGAGAGCATAGACTTAGTTTATTGAACTGTGAATATTAAAGCCAATTCAAACATCATCTCCTCCTTGAAGACTTCAGATCTGCAAATGACTGGCTCCTTTATGCTGTGTTTTTATATCAATATTATCTACCTGTACATAGCATGCCTCACTCCATATTGAAATGATCTATCACCTGCTTCCCAATATCATTTGATTTTGTCTATGATAAGGTCAGACATTGTCTCCCAGCCTCCTTTAGGGTTATCAGATAGTCTCATGGTCCCCATTACTTAGGAGGATCTCAGTAATTAATCATGAATGAATATCTACAACTCTCAACACATTTTTCCTTAGCCCTGCTTTTGTTAACCTTTATCTACCATAATACTGACTCTTTCTAATTATACCTGCCTTCTCTACATAAAAAAGTCAATGTTACTTACACTTATTTAAGTCTTCCTAAAACACCATGAAATGGTACGCTAAATGTATGTGCTGTCTCATCAGGTAAGCATTATTAGACCTCAAAGAACCCAGTGAAGGCCACCAATGTGTCCCAAAGAATTAGAGCTGCAATGACTAGGTCAGCATTTCTAATGATGTGTTCCTCAGAAGAATTACCCTTTATGCTGTGAACTGGTGCTTAAGGAGCTTTACAGTCAAATAATTTAGGAAACACTGTGCTTAAAAAATTTAAACAGGTTCTCAAGTGCAGAAGTGCTTTGAGCTTCCTACAGGCCAAGATACCCTGTGAATCTCCGAAAAGGAGCTATAGTATGGAATTTTCCCAAAGTGCATTTAACATAGGATCAATGCTCCAAGGTACAACTATTAATATATTATCATGATTGTTAAAAACTCAGTTTGAGATACAAGTTCTAGATCAAGTGAGCCTTGAACATGACACCTAGCTATTTTCCTATTTCAGGGAAGATGAAAAAAAAATTTTTTTAACTGGAAGTAAGGTATTATCTTTACCAAAAAAAACCCCTCTTATATATATTTATATTGTTATATTGGGCTTTAGTTGCAACTTTGAGAGAATCAGAGAATCTTGGCTCTGGGAGAGTATCTTAAGGATTGGACAGAGGAGTGATTATTGATTATGTTGTATTCATGAACCTCTTTGAGAATCTGGTGAAAACAGCATACCCTCATCCCAGAAAGATATACCTACACACACAAAATTCCACGGAGTTCACAAAACTGTTGATGAATTCACAGACTCCAAGTTTGGAATGTCCTGCCTCCTAACCTGCATGGCCAATGCAGATACTGAGGAAACCGAGGCCCAAAAGTCATAGAGCTTTTGAGGTCAAAGCCAAGATAAGAACTTAGGGATTCTGACACCCTCTCTGACCATACTTTTATTCAACCCAGCCCCAAATCATTTTTATATCATCATTTTGGGACTCTGTCAGGCCCTTCTGATCTTCCAAAGCTACCAGTGGAGTTGGCTGATGCTATAGCTCAGGCAAGACTGAAAACCATGGGGGTGACTAGTGTGTTCTGAATGCCCCTAATAATCGCTCCCAGACGAACTCCCTGCTAGTGTCACACTATGATTATGCCACCATTGCCATAATGCAGTTGTTTTACACTCATTTCTAACTAGAAAAGTAAATTACCAAGCATGTTCTGGACGGCCTATGGCATGCAAAGTGCAAATAAATAAGGATTCAGATGCCTGACTTTGGTCGTAAATTCCAGAAGAGAAAAAACATGAGCTGTTCTTGGCATGCTTCTTTTTAAACAAGTTTGATCACCCTTGCTGAAAAATTCCTAATAAGTAGAAAACATTGCTAGTGCTAATTACCACCAAAGCTTAATTTATGAATATGCATATACATAGAAAAGCAACATGTGCTAAAACGCTTTGATGTTTGTGACATGTTAGAGCCATGGACAACATTATGAACGCTAAAGAATGAAAACTGCATGCATTCACTCAAAATCTAGGCCATAAAGTTAACTTATTAAACGGAGCACAGGATAGCACTTACCCATCATGGACTGATATTCTGGTGTTGTCCTTGAATCCCAGCTCGGGGAGGGGGGGTTCAGAGCAAACGCAGCACCCTTCAAATGCAACTCAGTCCTGAGCTCACCTTGGCCATGGCAGCCTACATTCTGCCTACACAACGTGAACATCTATTGATTACTAACCATGTGCCAGGTACCCAAGTAACCACTGTGCATGCAATCTTTCTATTTAATCGTCACGACACCTGAAAGAGGTAGGTACTTATCACTCTGCTTTTACAGATAAGGAAAGGGAGATACACAGAGTTCAATAACTAGCCCATGGTCACAAGGCTAGTAAGTGCTGGAGCTTGGGTTTGAACCCGTAACTATTTGTTCCAAATCCTAAGCTCTTAACCATTACATACCCTGCCCCTTGGTAAACACTGGCGGTGCTTAACCAATGGTAGGCCAAATGCAAGCTCCCAATTCATATATTTATTTCCCCTATCTTGGTTAGTATAATCAGGCATTTGGGCTGAAAGATATTCCTTTCAAAAGCCAGCTATTACTGAATCTCCACTTTATTCAAATTCTTCATCCAGTATTCATCATCCTCTGGGTTTCAGCCATCCAACCCCTCACCAGACATATGTATATATTAATATTATGACAGACACTATGCAAAGCAAAGTTGAGTGAAATATGGCCCCTGCCCTCTAGAAATTTGAAATTCAGAGGAGGAAGCAACAACTAAACTAATTAGTACAGCACAGCCTAAGATGTCAGCCTGCGGGCAGCGGAAGCCTTGTCCAAATTGCACTGGGTTGAAGGTCGGATGGGATTCCTGAAGGATGCCTGGGTTGAAGGATGGTGCCTGGGCTGAAGGATGGTGCCTGGGCTGAAGGATGGTGGGGATTCACTGGGTAAAGATCTGGTTGGGCCTGAGGGTTGGGGGACAGGTGTAGGCAGAGGGAACAATACCCATGGAGCTTAAACTAGCAGGAAGAATTCTCAAATTATAAATAGTTCGGCATCTAAAGCAAACTGTGGCTGTGAAGCCTGGGGAATGTGGATGCATTTGCTTACGTGTAGGAACAAGCCATCACCAAAGCCCCAGGGTGCTGCCTAGAGTTCATGCTGAGTTCTGGGAATGAATGCACGTTCTCTCTCTCTCATTTTGTGTGTGTGTGTGTGTGCGCTGAGAGTGTATGTGTGCGTTGTGTGCGTTGTAAGTGCATGTGTGTGTTGTATGTATATGCTGTGAATGTACTTACTGTGTGTGTTGTGTGCATTGTGTGTATGTGCTGTGAATGTATTGTGTGTTGTGTATGGTGGGGGGAGTATGCGTGCCACGTCCACTGAAAGACTTCTCTCCTGCCCTTGTGTCTTGCAGCAGACGCTGCATCATCCCACAGAGCCCTTCTCCCTTCCTCCCCCTTGTTGAGGAAGACCCAGGAAACCACCCTCATGGTCCTCCACAGCCTCTGCCATCACTGTATCCCCTTCTCCTTTTCTTTCTTTTTAAATTTATTTATATTTGGCTACATCGGGTCTTCGGTACTACATGCGGACTTTCTCTAGTTGCGGCAAGCGGGGGCTACTCTTCATTGTGGTGTGTGGGCTTCTCATTGCGGTGGCTTCTCTTGTTGTGGAGCACGGGCTCTAGGCGCTCGGGCTTCCGTAGCTGTGGCACGTGGGCTCAGCAGTTGTGGCTCGCGGGATCCAGAGTGTAGGCTCAGTAGCTGTGGCTCACAGGCTCAGCTGCTCCATGGCATGTGGGATCTTCCCAGGCTCGAATCCATGTGCCCTGCATTGGCAGGTGGATTCTTAACCACTGTGCCACCAGGGAAGTCCCCCCTTCTCCTTCTGAAGAGAAGTAGATGGGATGAACAGACCATGACTATCACCAAAATAAAGCATGCTAGGACCTGTGGGTCCCTTCCTGGAGAGTGCGTACGTCTGGAAAAGGTGTCTCTAACATGCCTGTTCAAAGAGCCTTCTTTATTCAGAAATTACCTTTGTTTCTTTCTTCTCTAAAATTTCTACTGAAAGACAGAGAGGAACTGGCTCCCCGGTATCCCCATAGACAAATGACTAGAGATTAGATGTCACCATATGCTACACAAGCAAGACAAGGAGGCAGAATACCCCACCCACCCCCAGCCTCTTGGCTGCAGCAGCCTTGACCCATGTCCATGGACTTGGATGGGCACTTTTTGTCCATTCCCATGGACAAGGAATCCACCCAACCCAAGCCCAGTGGGCAGGACTCCACAGACCACTGAAGAACCTCACCCTCAGTAGAGTACCGTCATGTCTGTATGCATGCAGAAAAAATGTGAATGTGGCATCTTGTAATGTTCTGTCTCCTGTAAGCACATCTACAATTTCTCTCTGAAGTTCTGTCAAAACACAGTCTGATGCAAACAGCAGAGATGTCCCTGAGTTGGGCAAACCCTAAGACACTTCCCCATGAACTCTGTCCCTCTTTCTACATACTTAGCCTTTTGGAAATAAAGCCTTCCATGGGGGGCGAGGAGCACAGAACACAGCTACATGCTTGAATGATTAAAAACAAAAAGTAGAGGGGAGGTCAAAAATCTCATTCAGTCACAGATGCCCATGGAGATTCTTCTGAGTAGGGGTTCACACTTCTCATGAAAATCTCAGAGGATCTGGTATCCTTTTATAAAGGTTTAGAATCCCTGATTAAGAGGGATCTTTAAAGATGGGGGAAAAAATCTGCTTCTTCAGAAGAAAGTTGATGTGCACATGCCATCTCCCCTCAGATGAGCTGGATGCTAATTGCTCGTTCAGCTCTGAATCCCTTCCATCTGACACCACTGCTGCTTTCTGATGTACCTGCAACTTTTATGATTTTACTACCCATGCAAAGCGGCGCTTGCCGCCTCCAGCATAATACACGAGCTATTTATTGCCTCATTTTACAGCTGCTGCTGGAGATCATATTTAACAATACACATATCACAGAATTGTCTTTGGGTGTCACAAGCTGCCAAAGTGTAGCTCAAACCAGAGTTTCGAAAGCTCTATGCTAATGATCCTACACACATTCCAGGCTTAATTAGAGGAGGCTGAAATAGAAGCTTGCTTCTAGCAGTCACACCCTTCCGTCAATATCGAAACACGAATGTTTATCTCCTGGTTTGTGACTTATCTCACAGTATTTATAATTGCAGCATTTTGTTACCAGAAGCAAACTTCAAGATCTATGCAAAAGTTTGCAATAAGCAATTCTATTGGGGATGGAGATCTACCCCCCAAATAAATGGAAGGTAGTTTTACCTGGGCATCCACCTTTCATTCCTTGGGAACACACACACACACCCCACTCCTAATTTGTGCTGAGTTAGCTCTAGAAATATCTAAAACTTCCCAGATTTGCATGGAACCATCTGCCAGATGAGACAGTTAACGTAGCAGAGTTAATGCTGGGACCAGGCTGCCAGAGAAATCATGGCAAACCACTTTTACCGCTCTGTGCCTCAGTTTGCTCAGCTCTAAAATGGGATAATAACTTCAGAGCATTGTTACCTGAGGATTAAATTGAGGTAACAGGTGTAGAGTCCTTAGACCAGAGCTTGCCACTCTATGGGTGTTTATAGGATGTCTCATTATCGTCTCTCAAAGGGGACTAAGCCTCCTACGTACACGACAGAGCAGCCGTGTGGTTAGATGAGTTATCGTACAAGTGCAACATTTAGAAGAACGTCCACACGTAGGAAGTATTGGGCAACTGTGAGCTGTGATTATTTCATCTCCTGGAGGCCCTGCTATAAACACAGTCTTGAAACTGACCTACTGTATTCACTGATCTTCAGCTATCCATTTTGTGGACTGATGTGCAGTTTGGACCCTCTTTACAGGACCAAATATTGTTCAGGGCGAAGGGGTCAGGGATAGACCTGAGGACAAAGGGGGTAAAAAGAGAAACAAAAGGAAATCAATAGAAAGACACTGAACTGTTTTATGACTCGTTAGTAAGAGCAATTTCTTCTGCTTTCTCTGTGCTTTTCCTTCAGGGAGCTTTCCATCCCTTTCAGCTGGTTTAAACTGTGTCCAATCACTATAACCAAGCTTAATAAAGAGATGGGAGATTCTCTATTTATTATTTTTTGCCAGTGATACTCTGGTTTAAACTAATTACCAGGAGGCCCAAGGTGCCCCTTCACTCAGAGATAAAACTGCAACACTTCTGCATTCAGCGGGGAAGAAGTTTAAAGAGTCTGGATTTGAAGAAGGCATTCTAGCTGGAAAGTGTCCTCACCTGTAATCATCCAAAGGGTAATGATAATGAGGATGGTAACAGCAATGCAATCCAGGTGTCACCCAGGGTCCCCATCTCTCAAGATCTAGGCAGGATTGTCCCAATCCCAATTCACAGCCTGGGGAAGCCCTAGGGAGCCCGAGTCTACCCGACCTGACATGACTGCTAACGCCCATAGGACTTTGTCCTGATCCAACTCCCAAGTACAAATGAGCAACCTCTGGTGAACGCAGAAGCTCCATGAAGCACGTGGCCTCCAGCACAGGGCTCTGAGCTTCCCCTCCCCTCTCAGCCGCCCACCTCCTCTCTCTCTCCCTCGCTCCCTGTCTCTCTCTGAGGAGCTCACGTTTTTTGTTCCTCATCTCATGTTAAGCAATACTGCCCCCTTCTTGGATGATTCAGTGGCAGCCGGGACCCACCTTGTGCCAACGGCTGCAACTAAGAGAATAAAAATGCAACTAAGAAAATTAAAATAAGAGAAAGATGTAAAATTCATTACATTAATGATAAATGTCGTCCTTTAAGTTTCTATTAGGAAAGTTTTCAGGTCTTCATCCAACCATCTGATTTAAAACTTCCAACAACCCCATGACGTAGGTATTATTACTATTATCATTCCCACTAACCTTTATACCAGTGGTTCTCGACTGGGGGCAATTATGTTCCCTCCTAGGGGATCTGGCAATGTCTAGAGGCATTTTTGGTTGTCACAAATGGGGGAGGGTGCTCCTGGCATTTAGTAGGTAGAGGCCAGGGACGCTGTTCAACATCCTACAACACCCGGGACACCCTCCCAGCTCCGATGTCATGTGCCGAAGTTGAGAAACCTTGCTTTACAGCAGTTAGAAAACTAAGTCTTAGTTAGCTAACTTGTCCAAGGACACAAGTATTAAAGGGCAAAGGGGGATAAATTAGGAGTATGGGATTAACAGATACACCCTACTATATATACAATAGATAAACAACAAGGATTTACTATATAGCACAAGGAACTATATTCAATATCTTCTAATAACCTATAATGGAAAAGAATCTGAAAATATATGTAATAGATAAATCACTTTGCTGTACACCTGAAATGAACACAATATTGTAAATCAACTACACTTCAATTTAAAAAAAAAGGGCAAAGGCAGACTCTACCAGTGCCAATGGATTTCCAAATCCAGGCTTCTGTCTATGACACAAGCTTTCTCTTTTAATTATCTACTGCTAAGTAACAATACTACAGAAACCTAGCAGCTTATAACAACTCGTAGAGTACATGAGTCAGGAGTCTGTGCAAAGCTTAGCTGGATCTTCTGCTCAAGCTCTCACAAGGCTGTAATTCAGGTGTCCACCTGGGGCTGGGGTACCATCTGAGGCTCACCTGGGAAGAACTGGCCTCCAAACTCAGTTTGTTGTCAGAATTAATTTCCTTGCAGTTGTAGGACTGAAGGCCACCGTTTCTTGCTGGCCATCAGCTAGAGGCCGTCTTCAGCTCCTAGAGGTTGCCCACAGTTCCTTGTCACGTGGGGGACCCTAGCATGACTGCTTACTTCCTCAAAGCTGGCAAAAGAGAGACTCCAGGGTGGCGGGCACCTTCTAACCTTACGCAATCCGATCATGTGCATTTTCATCACCTCTGCTGTATAGTACGGATTAGAAACAAGTCAGCCATCCCACCCACGCTTGTGGGGAAAAGATCACCCAGCCCATGAATACCAGGAGGCAGGGATGGGACCGTATTAAGATTCTGTCCCCCATATGACTCATGAAATCACTACCTTGAAGGTAGTTTCCTTCAAGGGTGTCAATTGCATGGGCCATATCCTTGCAAATATTTATATGTCCATCTTATCCTCACAGCCTTCAACAAAAATTTATAGAAGGCCTACTACAAGCGTGGTGTGAAGGCCCCTCGCCAAGGGCAGTGAGACTTCCTGATATCAGGTTAAGGCAAATACTGCAAAGACATTTGTGAAAGTCAACTTGATAAGGCTTTTGGACCACTTCACTGAAATCCATACTCAACACCCTACATTATGAAAGAGAAGATCAATGGACTCTACCAAAAAAAAAAAAAAAAGGAAAATTCAGATGATTTGATGATAAGGGAAACAAATTGTGGTATCTCATTTAACTCCAAAAAACACACAGCTGGGGCTTCCCTGGTGGCGCAGTGGTTGAGAGTCCGCCTGCCGATGCAAGGGACATGGGTTTGTGCCCCAGTCCGGGAAGATCCCACATGCCGCGGAGCGGCTGGGCCCGTGAGCCATGGCCGCTGAGCCTGCGCGTACGGAGCGTGTGCTCCGCAACGGGAGAGGCCACAACAGAGAGAGGCCCGCGTACCGCCAAAAAAAAAAAAAAAAACAACACACAGCTGATACTTCCTTCTGACCCCTTTCTTCTCTCTCTCCTCCCGTATTTATCCTTCCATTCTATCTCTTACTTTTCTCACCGGGGCTCTTGCTGGACACCCCTGCTGGCTTTTAGATATAGAGAGGTCAGAAAATACAGAACCTCAATCCTATAATTACTCCAATAATTGTCATACATATTAGTCAGAGCCTTTGGTTGCAAGCAACAGAAATGAATTCTGGCAAAGCTCAACAAAAAGGGAATGAAGGAGAAGAAGCCATCTTCAGCAGCTCTGAGCAACGCAGCAGTGCAAGGATAAACATTCTAGCATAGCAGGGTTTGGATAAGCTTCCCTTGGCCAGGGTGTGGTGGTGGATGAGGAGGGGGAGCTCACATCTACGTCAGTCTATTTTTCAATATGTCGGATTAATAGCATAGTTTTAGCAAACCTCCACTTTCTTTTGCTAGAGAGGTTACAGGTACAATGTGTTTTCGTTTGCTGGGGTTTTTATTTATTTACTTATTTATTTATTTATTTTTGGCTGTGTTGGGTCTTCGTTGCTGCACGCGGGCTTTCTCTAGTTGCGGAAAGCGGGGGCTACTCTTCGTTGCGGTGCGCGGGCTTCTCATTGCAGTGGCTTCTCTTGTTGTGGAGCACGGGCTCTAGGTGCACAGGCTCCAGTAGTTGTGGCACGCGGGTTCAGCAGTTGTGGCTCGTGGGCTCTAGAGTGTGGGCTCAGTAGTTGTGGCGCATGGGCTTCGTTGCTCCGCGGCATGTGGGGTCTTCCCGGACCAGGGCTCGAACACATATCCCCTGCATGGGCAGGCGGATTCTTAACCACTGCACCACCAGGGAAGTCTTTTTTTTTTTTAATTGTACGGTTTCATTTTGTTTCCCAGTTTAGTTCTTGCTTTTTTAATTAATGCTACTTGATCAAGACCTGTGGTGATGAACCTACCCTTTGGATCTGGCTTAATTTTAATTAAATAATCCTCCAACTCTCAATAGTCCAAATGTTTGTTTCTTCTGCAATTCTTATCACAGGACAATTTGGTAGAATTTTATAGATTTTCTGAGAAATTGTTTTATCAATTTTTCCCTGCCACCATACACTGAAGCTGACTTGTAGCACTAGATGTTGCTTTAAATTAATTTTCTTTTTTTACAGGTTATTTTTTCTGTTGCATTAGTTAATTCCTACATTAATTTCATCACCTTCTGACTAACAATTAACAGTGGTCATGGTTGGTTCCATGACTATAAAATTGGCCTTGCTGGGTTCCACATTTATCTTGCCTTAATGATCAAATCTGTTCAGTGAAAGATGTTTTTTTCTCCTAGACATCAGCTTTTTTAACCTGGGATCTAAAACTCAAGTTGTGTTCCTTTTGCCTCTTACATATCACCATTAATAAAGATTTTACTGTTAGAACTTGGCTGACAAACTTGTGGGCTCTCTATTATGAACAATGATAAGAAGCAGAAAAAAAACAGTTTGAGTTTCATTCCCAGCTTGAATTTGCAAGCCTGGCATTTAGAAAAATTATCTTGCAACTTTATAAACCAAGAAAATTTGTGGATGAAAGTCAGAGAATTAATATAAAACTTCCCACCCATCTCCTTCTGAAATGGCTTTGGTAAAGTCACTGCACAGCATAGATTTGGTCAAGTCTCCACCACCAACAACAAAAAAATGTGTAGATAATGCATGTGAATTCCTTTTATTTCAATTGCCTGGATAACTCAAGTTCGAGGAATTCAAAGAACTGAGCTATTGTCCTAGATGACGAGAATCTGTACTATTGTGTTCCAAGAGTACGCACTCAATTTGTGGTTCAGTGGAAACCTATGTATTGTCCAGACCAGAAGTTTTTCTATTCTGTTTTATGGCTCTGTGAATTATAGATAACTGATAGCAAAGGAACACCACTCTTGTCCATAGATATACAAATTCTGTCCTATCCAGCAGAAGCTCACCTGGCTCCCCTCCCCCACTGTGGAAGAAGCTGGTTTTGCTTCCATTTGCACATTCACTGGAACATTCCTTTATTCCATTTGAATGTGTGATTTTTAGACTTCTCTGTTGCACCAATTATAAGATTCACCTGGTTTCCTCATTGATTGAGTTAGAGCCTCTAGCACATGTTCATTTTATGGCAGAGAGTCATGATTTACTTTTTTTGGAAAATTATCTTTTAACAGCATTTGATCACTGTAGATAAACTCCCAAATTATGCTGCAATAAAGTGGTAAAGTATTTCCCTGAAATATTGCTGTGAAATAATATTTTAAAATACTACCATGAAGTACTACCACAAAGTACTACCGTGAAGTGCTGCTCTGAAGGAGTACTGTAAAGTAGTACCATGAAGTAGTATGGTGACACAGCACTGTACTATAGTACTGAGAATCAGTACCATGAAGTAATACCTCAAAGTACTACTCTTAAGTAGCAGCAGGAATGAACCTTGTGAAGTAGTACTATAGTATAGTACCATGAAGTATTACTATGAAATACTACCATAAAGTACTACCATGAAGTACAATTGTAATGCAGTGCCATGAAGTAGCGTGGTGACATAGTACTGTGAGGCAGTACCTCGAAGTACTACCCCTAAGTACTACCCCAAAGTAGCACCACAACATAGTCCAATGAAGCAGTACCAGGATATAGTACTATGAAATAGCACAGAGATATGTCAATAGTACTGTGAAGCAGTACCATGAAATAAGGGCCAGATTTGGGAGTCACATACACATGGTTTCTAATTCTAGATTCGTTCTTTGATACCTGGGTAAATTCTTGGGTGAATTATTTCAATTCTCCTAGTTTCACTACCTCGTATGTAAGATGTGGATGATAATAATAGCTACCTTGTGGGTTTTGTTGTGAAATAACACAAATTACTACATATTTCTAATAGTCGGTATTATTTATTGTGTTTATAACATGAATTCGTCCTAAATGGGCTTTAAAATATAGTAATGTGTTGTTTAGACATAATCTCAATAAACTGGTTAACTGCTTGAAAATTCCAATTGGACTTCTTGGACCCCATTCCTGAGCTTCTAGCTTAGGGCAACCATCCTTTCAAACTAATAATAATAAAAAAGAAATCTTCAGGAGTGATTTTATTTGCTTCTTGAATGTACTGTCATAAAGACATAAATATGCTGGTCCATTATAACTGTTTGCCTACATAAAAAACATATGAACATAAATTTCCAGAGTCAGACCAAGTTTTCTTCATCTTGTTTCCAAGAAACTAAAAAGAATCCAAATGTATTTTGTCAGCAAACTCAGAAGATGTGCATGGAATCTTGGCAGGAGGGAAGAACACAGAGGAAGACTGCTCCGACACTTACTCAGCTCCCCTGGCGTAATGCTCTCTGACTGTGCAGCACGACTCACATTGAGAAGGAAAAGAAAAGGTCCCACATTTGCCGCACAGCAAGGACACATACATATTACATCAATATGTACCCAGAACCTCAGGTTGTTCTTCCTGTCCTTTGAAGGTGGCATTACACTTTCAGGAAAAGACCCCCCCCCAAAATCGTCATATACCCGGACTTAGGTACAATTGGGTTTCACCACAGGACAATTTCAGAGTGAAAAATTACAGACAACCTTAATACCCAGTGCAAATTAACAAGTGCTTCTTCCTCATGATAGAATATTATCCAGCTATTATAAGCCTTTTTTTTGAACTCTTAATAATATGGAAAATGCTCAGAACATCATGTTAAATTTAGAAAGACAGAATATAAAATTACGTATGTTCCATCCTACCAATTTTGTAACATTTCACAGGGACACACACCCTCAGTGTGTGCACAGGCATGTGCACGTAAGCACACAGAATAAAGAGCTGGAGGAAATGGTCCAAAATATTCACAGTGCTTTTATCTCTCAGTGGTGAGATTATGGGTGATGTTATCATTTTTCTTTAAATTATCATGAATTCCCCAAATTTTCAAGGAGCTTGTGCTATTATTATAGTCGGTAAAACAAATATTTTAAAAACAACAATAGGTGAGGGAGAGTAAGAGGTACAAACTTGCAGATGCAAAATAAATGAGTAACGGGTATGAAATGTACAGTGTGGAGAACATAGTCAATAATTATGTAATGTCTTTGTATGGTGACAGATCGTAACTAGACGTATCACAGTGATCATTTTGAAATGTACAGAAATATCGAATCACTATGTTGTGTAACAGGAACTAACATAGCGTTGTAGGTCAATTTACTTCAAAAGCAAACAAACTCATAGAAAAAGAGGTCAGATTTGCGGTTACCAGAGGCGGGGGGAGGGGGAATTAATCGGATGAAGGCGGTCAAAAGGTACAGACTTCCAGTTTCAAGATAAAGTGCTAAGGATGTAACGTACAACATGATAAATATAATTAACACGGCTCTACGTTATATATGGAAGATGTTAAGAGAGTTGAGTTCTCATCACAAGGAAAAACTTTTCTTCTTCCATTTCTTTAATTTTGTATCTATATGAAATGATGCGTGGTCACAAACGTACTGTGGTCATCATTTCATGATATATGTAAGTCAAGTCAGGATGCCGTACATCTTAAACTTACACAGTGCTGTATGCCAATTATATTTCAATAACAATGGATGGAAAACAATAACAACAAGCTGCAGAGGGTATCAATAATGATACTTAAAGATTGCTGGAGTTTGCATTGATACCTGGGGACATCAGCCAAAAAGAGCAAGGAGAAAGTGATTGCTACCATTATTGTAGTTGCCATCACCAGATGTGCTGCCTTTTATATCATCAGTGAAAGTTCACTTTTTGACTTTCTTTTCCCTGGGACTGACCAGCAGAAGATTAGACTTGGGTGAAAACCAATTTTGACATACTATTATTTTGTTTACATAGCCAATATTCTACATGGCTACTACTGGGACCTTATTGTTTTTCAACCCCAAGTAAACTTTGAAGAGTTGCCCTTCATCAGAAAGATGTACAGATGCAAAATGGTTGTTCTGCAGCCATCAAAATGGTATTAGATGTTTTTTTCCCAATTTTGGGAATTTATCTTTTTTTTTCTTTTTTGTAATTTTTATTTGAGTATAGTTGATTTACAAAGTTGTGTTACTTATGGTATTAGATTCTGCATTCCTATTTTAGCCTTATTCCTGATTCTGACAAGTCCCATGTTGACAGATTTAGGAGTTTGTGTGCTTTTTGGTTTTTTTTTTCCCTCTCTCTCTCACTATTACCAAGACTCTATTATCAGATAACTAAAGTTTGCACATTTTAAGAGTTTAATACAGTAAATTTGAAAATTCCATTAAACTTCCTTACTGCTAAAAAATACAGCCTGATTATATACAAAATAATTTTAATTAACAGAAGTAATATATTTTTGCAATGGTAATAAAAATCGTTTGGAAACAGAGAGTTTCCTATGCCCATCACCAGTACCAAGTAGAGCTATTTTGTATTCAGGAACAAACAAAAATAGAACCTATTTTAAATATGTGTATCCTTTTAGAGTCACTCTTTTATTTATGTAAATGAAAACACCCTTGTCGGTGATAACTATGATTAAGGACTTTTTCCCCCCAGCTTTCAGAGACATAGCACTTTCCCTCTCATCTCACAAAGTGGTTCATCCAATGTGACATCTAATTGAACCTGAAGTTTCCTACGTTCTGCAAGATCATGTTAATCTAGTAGTTTTCTTCATCTCTTAGCTTGGTTAAAGGCAAAGAGTTTATTGAGAAAAGATGTGATTGTCATGCCTTCTGCTGACCAACTGCAATTTCCTCTCCTTGTAAACTCTATTTAGTGTTACAAAAACAATTCAAAGGCAGATTGTAGGTGCCAGGCTTTCCCTCTGACCTTTAAATCAAATTTAGAATTTCACAGGGTAGTATGCCTTCAAGCTAAATCCGTCAGCTTAATAAAGTGGAAATTTTCTGCAATAAATCTGCAATAAATTTCTACCATTCGCAAAGAAAGGTAAGCTTTACTTATTGTTTCATAGTTCTGAACAAGGGCTTAAGATTCTGGGGTGAAATAAAAACAAGTTCTAATAAATGTAAGGACAGCTCTGAATAATGAGAGAAAGAGGATGAGTGGCATAAATACAATGAGAGAAAGAAAGACACACAGAAAGAAAAAAAAAGACAGAAAAAAAGGAAGAAGACAGAATTATAAAGAGGCAAGATCAGGAAATAAATGAAGGGGAAAAGAAGAAAGTACACAAGGAAAAACATTAGTAATTTTTGCCTATCTCTACCAAGGAGCACAAAATCATTAAAATCATAAGCTCTCCTGCTGAGAATATGCAGAATCCGTTTGAGGCGTGATGAATTACGACTGTTCTCTGATCCCTGCTGAGTCTCTTTGTGAGTTTCTTACAGCACAAAATGACCTGATGGCTTATTCCACTTTCCAAACAAGTAAATGTCAAGGATTTGCAAATCGAGGACTATGTATCGCCTCTGTTGTCAGAAGAGTTCCTGGTGATTCCCCCCCAATAGAGGGCAATATACTTTCAGAAGACATAAAAGCAATAAGAAATCTTCCCTGATGCCAAAGTTGGGCTCATTCCATTTAACCAAAGCCATTCTCCCCTAATACACGTCTCAGCAAAAATGTCTTCTTCAAACTGACACATTCTTCCACACTAAGGACAAGTTTCTAGACCAAATCATTTGCCTAATTATTAATGGAATTTGCATAAAAACCTCTTCTCTCTTCCATCTTCTATCACTACTAATGATAACAATAATTAACCCTTTTGGGGCACTGTTGACCTAGGCATTATGCAAAATACTGCACAACTTTACAGGCATCATCTCATCTAATCTTGACAGCAGAAGGGTCCATTTTGCAGATGAAATTCGGGCCCCAAAACAGTTAACTGACTTGCCCAAACTCACACAGTTATTAAGTACATCTAAGTTATTAAGTGGCTTGACCTTAGCAAGATGAATCCTCTTCACCACCAATTTATAATATCTGATTTATGATGCCAATTTATAACTCTTAAATCAACTACCCCAATAATCTCATTTGAATATGTTTGTACTTGGATATAGAAGTTAAATGAGAAATTAAGGAAATGAACTAGGATTTTTTTAATTGTTCACTAAAAATAGTAAAACAATGGAATAAATTTCCTCTGAACTACTTGGTGAATAACTTACAGTACTGCCTTGGAAAAAGTAAATAGTTTGAATATACCATGAGCTTTGGAGAAAGGGGAGAGACATATATTTTGCTTAAGACAGGACTTTAAATCAAACACATTTGAGGTTATGAAGGAAAATGAATTGAATAACATGACAGCGAGATGTTTATAGTGCTGGCCGGTGGCAGCTGAAAGGTGATTCCTTGATATACTTTTGTCAATCTGTTTGCATTTTCCTTGGCCAAATTCCCTCCATGACCTTGAGTGGGCCACACCACCCTGTCTTCATATTTTTGGTTATGCATCTATCAAATGAAATTTTTTACTCTAGCCCCCTCTTGCCCTACGTGGACAGAGAATCGCTCAGAAATGAAAATCTTGATCTGAAAATCATTTGGGAAATAACTCTCAAATCTGTCTTTCTCTCCATCTACACCATCACCTCCCTAACTGAACTGTCAACATCTCTCACTTGCTGTGCCATGGGTCTTGGTGATTCCATTCTTCTCCCCACCAAACCTGTTCTCCATACTGCCACTGGGGTAATCTTTTAAAAATATAATTACTGGACTCTCCTATTTAAAACATTCCAGCAGCTTCCCATGGCCATTTGGGTAAGAGCCAGATGCCATAACAGAGCTCACATGTTCATCTGGCCCCTGCCTAAGCCCCTTAGACCTCATCTCCTATCTCAGTGGCCTTCTTGGTTTCTTTCCTTCCCAAATCTGCCCACAGGGATTTGTCTCCATAAGAGATGCTCTTCCCCTCCCTCACCACTCTTACTAACTGCTAATTGTTCTTCAAAGCTTGGATTCTCATACATGAGGCTTAAAAAGAAACCCTAATAAAGAACTAGCATCTTGGGCTTTCTATGCTAACCCAATATTCAACTTGCCACTGAACTTGGCAAACAACCCTTCATCATTTCCATTTATCCAACCTCAAATCCTGGGCCTTCGGTATATTTATGCAAATGAAAGGCTCTCAACCTTGGATGCAATCACTTAGGGGAGATTATTAAAAACAAACACCATTCAAAGGCTCTGTCCCCAAAGGTTCTGACCCAATTGGTCTAAGATGATGTCCAGACATTTGTCTGAAGTTCCCAGGTGAATCTATTGTGAAACCTGGGTTGAGATCCACTGATCGGTAAGGAGGAAGCCAAGAAGAAACTGAACAGATACACAAACTTTTCTATCAGAGATGTCATCAGACTGAATTACTTAATAAGGTCAGCAAACACGGGCTGGAGATATTTAGCTCTACAGGGTACACAGTCATATATGGGTCTACACCTAATTGCCTACCTCACCACATAACATGAACTTAGAATGGATGAGGTTGTACATTACAGACCAAAATGTAATCATCAGATATCTCAGCATATTCATTTATAAATGTATGAATACTATAATTACAATACTATGACTAGCAAGGTTGGCGATAAAAGACTTCTACTCAAAGGTAGCAGATTGTGTGGGTGAATCAAGCACATACCACAAATAATAAAAGGTTTATTAGTGAGGACTCCTTGCACTGCAGGGTCAACCAAAAGGTTCTACAGCCCATCGCTCCTATAAAGAGAGCTCCAATCTGTTTTAAATAATGCTTTTTGTGAAAAAGTTAATTTGTGTTTTTATATTGAAAACTATACTTTTGAAGGAAGCAAAACTAGAAACTACAGAACAACAACAAGTTAGAAAAAGAAAAGTATTAATACAATCTGGATAGTTAATTCCCTTCTCTGTGTAAATGCATGCTTTATGAATTTGGGTTAACACAAAGTTTTATGCCTAAAACTTTACACATAAACTTTTATACTCTTTTAAAAACTAAATTCAAATGATGTCATGGGCATCTTCCTATATCATCATCTTTTTTTTTCCTCCATTTTTAATGAGATATAATTGACATACAGTACTGTATAAGTTTAAGGTGTACAGCATAATGATCTGACTTACATACACCATGAAATGATTATCACAAGTTCAGTGAACATCCATCATCTCATATAGAAACAAACTTAAAGAAATAAAACAATACGTTTTTTCCTTGTGATAGTAAGTCTTAGGGTCTACTCTCTTAACAGCTCTCATATATAGCATACAGCAGTGTGAATTATATTTATCATGTTGTACACTGCATCCCTAGTGCTGATTTATCTTATAACTGGACGTCACCACATATTTTGAGAAACACAGTTCGGTTGTACACACAGTATCTATTATATAAATATACACTATTTAATTAACTATGCCCATCTTTGCACATTTAAGTTGACTTCAATTTTTCACTTTTATAAGAATATAAGAATGTGTGTATGTGTGCCTATATGTGTAATTATAATTATATAGAACGATTGGGTTTGGGAAAACTAGTAATTCCAACACTATTTTCTGTAAGCCTCATCATTGTGTGGTTTTATTGTTTTGGGGTTTTTTTTTAATTTATTTATTTTTGGCTGCATTGGGTCTTCGTTGCTGCATGCAGGCCTTCTTTAGTTGCTGCCAGTGGGGGCTACTCTTCATTGCGGTGCGTGGTCTTCTCATTGCAGTGGCTTCTCTTGCTGTGGAGCACGGGCTCTAGGCATATGGTCTTCAGTAGCTGTGGCTCGCGGGCTCTAGAGGACATGCTCGGCAGTTGTGGCACACAGGCTTAGTTGCTCCGCGGCATGTGACCAGGGCCCAGACCATGGCTCGAACCTGTATCCCCTGCCTTGGCAGGCAGATTCTTAACCACTGTACCACCAGGGAAGCCCCATCATTGTTCTTGATACACGTACAAATCACAGATACACCTGCCACTCCCCTCCAAAGTGTTTGGATTCATTAGGTCTGACGGGGGGCCAGATAATATGCATTTTTTGGTAAGTACCACAGACAATCCTTACACAGCTAATGCATAACTTCTACTTGAGAAACTGGTATCAGCCTTTTTAAAATCCTCGCACATGTTGGCAAACTGTCAGAAAGATAATTTTTATTTCCTTAAGCAGTATATGATCACACCCATTAAGATTATCTTTTTAAAGTCCTGTGCTGATTTAATATGGAATAAATGGAATGTGTTGCTCTTTAATTTAGAATGGTTTTTTTTGAATTTTATTTATTTTTTATAAAGCAGGTTCTAATTATCTATTTTATACATATTAGTGTATATACGTCAATCCCAATCTCCCAGTTCATACCACCACCATCACCCCCACGCCACTTTCCCCCCTTGGTGTCCATACGTTTGTTCTCTACATCTGTGTCTCTGTTTCTGCCTTGCAAACCAGTTCATCTGTACCATTGTTCTAGTTTCCACATATATGTGTTAATATATGATATTTGTTTTTCTCTTTCAGACTTACTTCACTCTGTATGACAGTCTCTAGATCCATCCACGTCTCTACAAATGACCCAATTTTGTTCCTTTTTATGGCTGAGTAATATTCCATTGTATATATGTACCAAATCTTCTTTATCCATTCGTCTGACAATGGGCATTTAGGTTGCTTCCATGACCTGGCTATTGTAAATAGTGCTGCAGTGAACATTGGGGTGCATATGTCTTTTTGAATTATGGTTTTCTCTGGGTATATGCCCAGTAGTGGGATTGCTGGGTCATATGGTAGTTCTATTTTTAGTTCTTTAAGGAACCTCCATACTGTTCTCCATAGTGGCTGTATCAATTTACATTCCCACCAACAGTGCAAGAGGGTTCCCCTTTCTCCACACCTTCTCCAGCATTTGTTGTTTGTAGATTTTCTGATGATGCCCATTCTAACTGGTGTGAGGTGATACCTCAATGCAGTTTTGATTTGCATTTCTCTAATAATTAGTGATGTTGAGCAGCTTTTCATGTGTTTCTTGGCCATCTGTATGTCTTCTTTGGAGAAATGTCTATTTAGGTCTTCTTCCCAATTTTTTGATTGGGTTGTCTTTTTTTTTAATATTGAGCTGCACGAGCTGTTTATATATTTTGGACATTAATCCTTTGTCCATTGATTCGTTTGCAAATATTTTCTCCCATTCTGAGGGTTGTCTTTTCCTCTTGTTTGTAGTTTCCTTTGCTTTGCAAAAGCTTTTAAGTTTCATTAGATCCCATTTGTTTATTTTTCTTTTTATTTCCATTTCTCTAGGAGGTGGATCAAAAAAAATCTTGCTGTGATTTATGTCAAAGAGTGCTCTTCCTATGCTTTCCTCTAAGAGTTTTATAGTGTCTGGCCTTACATTTAGGTCTCTAATCCATTTTGCGTTTATTTTTGTGTACGGTGTTAGGGAGTGTTCTAATTTCATTCTTTTTCATGTAGCTGTCCAGTTTTCCCAGCTCCACTTATTGAAGAGACTGTCTTTTCTCCATTGTACATCCTTGCCTCCTTTGTCATGGATTAGTTGACCATAGGTGCATGGGTTTATCTCTGGGCTTTCTATCCTGTTCCATTGATCTATATTACTGTTTTTGTGCCAGTGCCATATTGTCTTGATTACTGTAGCTTTGTAGTATAGTCTGAAGTCAGGGAGTCTGATTCCTCCAGCTCCGTTTTTTTCCCTCAAGACTGCTTTGGCTATTCGGGGTCTTTTGTGTCTCCATACAAATTTTAAGATTTTTTGTTCTAGTTCTGTAAAAAATGCCACTGGTAATTTGATAGGGATTGCATTGAATCTGTAGATTGCTTTGGGTAGTATAATCATTTTCACAATATTGATTCTTCCAATCCAAGAACATGGTATATCTCTCCATCTGTTTGTGTCATCTTTGATTTCTTTCATCAGTGTCTTACAGTTTTCTGAGTACAGGTCTTTTACCTCCTTAGGTAGGTTTATTCCTAGGTATTTTATTCTTTTTGCTGCAATGGTGACTGGGATTGTTACCTTAATTTCTCTTTCTGATCTTTCTTTATTAGTGTATAGGAATGCAAGAGATTTCTGTGCATTAATTTTGTATCCTGCAAATTTACCAAATTCATTGATTAGCTCTAGTAGCTTTCTTGTGGCATCTTTGGGATTTTCTACGTATAGTGTCATGTCATCTGCAAACAGTGACTGTTTTATTTTTTCTTTTCCAATTTGTATTCCTTTTATTTCTTTTTCTTCTCTGATTGCTGCGGCTAAGACTTCCAAAAGTATGTTGAATAATAGTGGTGAGAGTGGATATCCTTGTTTTCTTCCTGATCTTAGAGGAAATGCTTCCAGTTTTTCACCATTGAGAATGATGTTTGCTGTGGGTTTGTCGTACATGGCCTTTATTATGTTGAGGTAGGTTCCCTCTATGCCCCCTTTCTGGAGAGTTTTTATCATAAATGGGTGTTGAATTTTGTCAGAAGCTTTTTCTGCATCTATTGAGATGATCATATGGTTTTATCCTTCAATTTGTTAATATGGTGTATCACATTGATTGATTTGCGTATATTGAAGAATCCTTGCATCCCTGGGATAAATCCCACTTGATCATGGTGTACGATCCTTTTAATGTGTTGTTGCATTCTGTTTGCTAGTATTTTGTTGAGGATTTTTGCATCTATATTCATAAGTGATATTGGTCTGTAGTTTTCTTTTTTTGTAGTATCTTTGTCTGGTTTTGGTATCAGGGTCATGGTGGCCTCATAGAATGAGTTTGGGAGTGTTCCTTCCTCTGTAATTTTTTGGAAGAGTTTGAGAAGGATGGGTGTTAGCTCTTCTCTAAATGTTTGATAGAATTCACCTGGGAAGCCATCTGGTCCTGGACTTTTGTTTGTTGGAAGATTTTTAATCACACTTTCAATTTCACTACTTGTGATTGGTCTGTCCATATTTTCTATCTCTTCCTGGTTCAATCTTGGAAGGTTATACCTTTCTAAGAATTTGTCCATTTCTTCCAGGTTGTCCACTTCACTGGCATAGAGTTGCTTGTATTAGTCTCTTAGATTGCTTTGTATTTCTGCAGTATCTGTTGTAACTTCTCCTTTTTCATTTCTAATTTTATTTGAGTCCTCTCCCTCTTTTTCTTGATGAGTCTGGCTAAAGGTTTCTCAATTTTGTTTATCTTCTCAAAGAACCAGCTTTTCGTTTATTGATCTTTGTTATTGTTTTCTTTGTTTCTATTTCATTTATTTCTGCTTGGATCTTTCCTTCTACTAACTTTGGATTTTGTTTGCTCTTCTTTTTCTAGTTCCTTTAGGTGTAAGGTTAAATTGTTTATTTGAGATTTTTCTTGTTTCTTGAGGTAGGCTTGTATTGCTATAAACTTCCCTCTTAGAAATTCTTTTGCTGCATCCACAGGTTTTGGATCGTCATGTTTTCATTGTAATTTGTCTCTAGGTATTTTTTTATTTGTTCTTTGATTTCTTCAGTGATCTCTTGGTTATTTAGTAATGAATTGTTTAGCCGCCATGTGTTTTTTACATTTCCTTCCCTGTAATTGATTTCTAATCTCATAGTGTTGTGGTCAGAAAAGATGCTTGATATGATTTCAATTTTCTTAAATTTACCAAGGCTTGATTTGTGACCCAGGATGTGATCTATCCTGGTGAATGTTCCGTGTGCACTTGAGAAGAAAGTGTAATCTGCTGTTTTTGGATGGAATGTCCTATAAATATCAATTAAATCTATCTTGTCTATTGTGTCATTTAAAGCTTGTGTTTCCTTATCAATTTTCTGTCTGGATGATCTGCCCATTGGTGTAAGTCAGGTGTTAAGGTCCCCCACTATTATTGTGTTACTGTCAATTTCCTCTTTTATAGCTTTTAGCAATTGCCTTATATATTGAGGTGCTCCTATGTTGGGTGCATAAATATTTATAATTGTTATATCTTCTTCTTCGATTGATCCCTTGATCATTATGTAGTGTCCTTCCCTGTCTCTTGTAACATTCTTTATTTTAAAGTCTATTTTATCTGATATGAGTATTGCTACTCCAGCTTTCTTTTGATTTCCATTTGCGTGGAATATCTTTTTCCATCCCCTCACTTTCAGTCTGTATGTGTCCCTAGGTCTGAAGTGGATCTTTTGTAGACCGCATATATATGGGTGTTATTTTTGTATCCATTCAGTAAGCCTGTGTCTTTTGGTTGCAGCATTTAATCCATTCATGTTTAAGGTAATTATCAATATGTATGTTCCTACTGACATTTTCTTAATTGTTATGGGTTTGTTTTTGTAGGTCCTTTTCTTCTCTTGTGTTTCCCATTTAGACAAGTTCCTTTAGCATTTGTTGTAGAGCCGGTTTGGTGGTGCTGAATTCTTTTAGCTTTTGCTTGTCTGTAAAGCTTTTGATTTCTCCATCCAATCTGAATGAGGTCCTTGCCAGGTAGAGTAATCTTGGTTGTAGGTTCCTCCCTTTCATCACTTTCAGTATATCATGCCACTCCCTTCTGGCTTGTAGAGTTTCTGCTGAGAAATTGGCTGTTAACCTTATGGGAGTTCCCTTGTATGTTGTCATTTCTCTTTTGTTGCTTTTAATAATTTTTCTTTGTCTTTAATTTTTGTCAGTTTGATTACTATGTGTCTCAGTGTGTTTCTCCTTGGGTTTATCCTGCCTGGAAGTCTCTGCGCTTCCTGGACTTGAGTGGCTCTTTCCTTTCCCATGTTAGGGAAGTTTCCGACTATAATCTCTTCAAATATTTTCTTGGGTCCTTTCTCTCTCTCTTCTTCTTCTGAGACCCCTATAACTCAAATGTTGTTGTGTTTAATGTTGTCCCAGAGGTCTCTTAGGCTGTCTTCATTTCTTTTCATTCTTTTTTCTGTATTTTGTTCCACGGCAGTGAATTCCACCATTCTGTCTTCCAGGTCATGTATCCATTCTCCTGCCTCAGTTATTCTGCTATTGATTCCTTCTAGGGTAATTTTCATTTTAGTTATTGTAATTGTTCATCTCTGTTTGCTCTTTAATTCTTCTAGGTGTTTGTTCTTTAATTCTTCTAGGTCTTTGTTAAACATTTCTCGCATCTTCTCGATCTTTCCCTCCATTCTTTTTCCGAGGTCCTGGATCATCTTCACTATCATTATTCTGAATTCTTTTTCTGGAAGGTTTCCTATCTCCACTTCATTTAGTTGTTTTTCTGGGGTTTTATCTTGTTCCTTCATATGGTACAATGTCCTTTGTCTTTTCAGTTTGTCTATCTTTCTGTGAATGTGGTTTTTGTTCCACAGGCTGCAGAATTGTAGTTCTTCTTGCTTCTGCTGTCTGCCCTCTGGTGGATGAGGCTACCTAAGAGGCTTGTGCAAGCTTCCTGATGGGAGGGACTGGTGGTGGGTAGAGCTGGGTGTTGCTCTGGTAGGCCTAGAATGTTTTTGATTGCCAGTGCAAAATGAAATTTTTATATATTTTTCTCGTCGTTATGTATATTCTTTTGTAAATTTCTATATTTTTCATAACATTTGCTCAGTTTTTCATTAAGCTTTTATTTTCTTTACTCATTTATAAGAATTCTTTCTATGTAAAATTTCTCCTTGGCTGAAAATATATTTCCCAGTTTATTGTTTGAGCTTAATATTATGGTGTTTATTTCGTGTCCTACAGAAGTTCTGGGTGTTTATGTAGGCATACCCATATTATCTTTTGCTAAGCATTCATCAAATCTTCCTTCTGGTTTTCTATGTCATTGTTTTCTGGATTTTTTATGCTTTTATTGTTAGTATTATTGTTTGTTTTTTGTTTTTACTTTAACTCTTTAAACTATCTGGAACTTATTTTCATACATGAAATAGGAAATAAAGTCATTTTTCAAGAGTTTCTGGCATTGCTAGTTAAGTATTTTTCTTTTTTTTACTATTTCTTGCTATTATATGGCACAGCCTTCTCTAACATTGTATCTTGTCACTTTCTCATAAGGGGTGATATTGGGAGTTGTATAATATTCAGAGTTTACTGATTACTGATGCTAATTCCCTTACCCTTCTTTTCCTGAGGAACACTAGTGGGAGACAGACCTTAACCTGAGTTAGTGTCATGTCCCTTTAACATGCATTACAATACATTTTCAACTTAAAAGAACAACAGATTTTCTTTGAAAAAGAAAATGTCTCCTTCCCAAATACATTTTTAGAGGTTGCCACTTGGAATTCATTTGCACCACCTTCAAATATGTCAAATACTGACAAAATGTCACGTGCTCATGCTGCAGCTGTTATCAGGTTATTTCAAGATTTTTATTAGCACAGCAGGATTGCTGGTATCTGTGGGATCCATACATAAATGCATATGATCCGTATGTATTAGGGAAATATTTCGAATCAGTAGTTGTTTATTTCCTCTTATTTTTTAACCTGAAAGCCGTCCTACCATTAAAACTGAACCCAGTCTGGAGTAGATTTCCCCAAAAAAGGCAGGACATAAAAGAACCCAACAAAAACGAAGTCTGGGGACTTCCCTGGTGACGCAGTAGTTAAGGATCTGCCTGCCAATGCAGGGGACACAGTTTCAAGCCCTGGTCTGGGAAGATCCCACATGCCACAGAGCAACTAAGCCCGTGCGCCACAACTACTGAGCCTGCACTGTAGAGCCCGCAAGCCACAACTACTGAGCCCGCGTGCCACAACTACTGAAGCCCGCACACCTAGAGCCCGTGCTCCACAACAAGAGAAGCTACCACAATGAGAAGCCCGTGTACCACAACGAGGAGTAGGCCGTGCTCAACGCAACTAGAGAAAGCCCACGCACAGCAACGAAGACCCAACGAAGCCAAAAAAAATTAATTAATTAAAAAAAAAAAAGAAGTCCAGAAAACCCTGTCCTTTGATTGCAAGAACTGCAGTAGAAAAGATTTCTTTCTCTTTCTAAAAAAAATTTCAAAGGTTTAGTTGTATCTCAAAGTAGGGTTTATAACAGATAATAGAACTTTTCCACCACACAGGGTGGAAATGACAACCCTCTCTGGGCATGGGTGGAGAATCGAGGGGAAAAGATAACTTTCAGGTGTATGTTGGGTCCCTACCACATGTACATGTCCTGTATCCCAACCAAAGCCCAGCCTTGGCAGGGAGATGGCAGAAATCACAGAGAAGTTATACAAAGTGGAGAGGTTTGACCTCTTTTCCCATATAGAGCCCAGGTAGCCTGAAGAACCCTTCATGAGCTCACTGCTCTCATCCAGCCACGCACCGAGTGGCAGAGCGGCAGTGGTTGTGTGAGAAGCTAACGGCAAACAGCCTGAGCCTGGTCCCACACAACACTGCAGGCCAAGGGTTGTCACAGTTTTTCTGCAAAGGGTCAAATAGGAAATAGCTTAGACTTTGCAGGCCATACGGTGTGGCTAGTCAACGCTGCCCCTGTCACAGGAAAGTAGCCGTGGACAACGTGTAAACCAATGGGTGTGGTTACGTTCCAATAACATTTTAGTATTTGAAATTTGAATTTCAAATTTATGACATTTGAATTTCATATGATATTTGTATATCATAAATGCTATTCTTCTTTTAATCCTTTTTCAGCTATTGACAAATATAGACTTCATTCCCAACTCATAAACCAGACAAAAACTGCGGCCAGCGGGTCATGGTTTGCCAACCCCTGCTGTAGACCCCAGCGTGGCAGAGCAGAACATCTAAATGCTTCTAATGCCCAAGGATGGATGAAGAAAGGGATGAGGGAGTGGGGGAACTAGATGACTTTCAGTTATGACGAGTGGATGCTTCAAATGGTCCAGCATAGACTACAGAAGCAGAAAAGCATAAAAGGACTACAGGCACCAGTGGTGGGTCCAGGAGTGACAAGCCAAAACTTGGAAGCTGGGTGGGATGAGGAGAGAGTTGTGACAGGGACCATAAGCCTTTCCCCAGAGGCCAGGGTAGCACATACACCTATATACTCACATCCCCTCCCACACACACCCTTGACGTCAGTTCAGCCCAGAGAGAAGGTAATAATCATATGTGTGTGGACTCTAAGTTTTACACCAGAAGAGACTGATTTCCTTTAATTTGTCAAGCTTAAGTTTTCTGCTATCAAAATAAATAAGGGCTTAAGGGTTGAATAAGTAACATTTATAAAGAAAAGAAAGAAAGCAACATGTTTCAACACCTGAATTGTATGATACGTGAATATTCTTAAGTCTACAGGTGGGTCCAATCTGATGCTTAAGATTGTTTTTCTACTTTCAAGGAAAAAAAAATTTAATACAATTAAAAGAGCACAGCCAAAAACTTGTCCCTTGATTTGAAATGGTCCATTCATCACATATCTAATATTTAGGTCTATTTCTCCAATTTTTTATCTTGTCCATTCATCTCTACAGAGCTTCTTGGTTCACAAGCACTATGTGTAAATTGCTATCACTTTCTAAGCATTTAAATAACTACTAACAAAGTCCCACCTAGCTATGCTTCTTTTTAAAAAAGCCTCATCAAGCTTCTTCATCATTTATTCTTTCAAATGAACATGAGATTCTACTCTGTCAACTAAATTGGAAAAAAATGAATTCCTCTGGGATTTTGATTAAAATTGTTTAAGGCTGCAAATTAATCTAAGAAGATGCCATACCTTTAGAAAACTAACATTTACCATTCAGAAATATGGTTTGCTGTATCATAGGTTACGTATTTATGTCTCCATAAGTTTTTCCATTTTCTTTAAGTATACTTTTCTGGGAATTCCCTGGCGGTCCTGTAGTTAGGACGCCACGCTTCCATTGATCCCTGGTCTGGTCGGGAAACTAAGATCCCACAAGCCGCACAGCGCTGCCAAAAAAAAAAAAAAAAAAATACATCTTTCTTTTAGGTTTTTTTTTGGAAGGGAGCAGTTTATTGCTAATGCAAATTTAATGTTTTATTATATATGACTGTTATAGATAAAGATACTGATTTATGTGTAATTACTTTATATATAATTCTTTTTACAAAACACTCCTAATTCTTCCAATAATTTTCAGCTAATCTGAAGTTCTCCAGTTAGACAAACTTACTATCTGCAAACAATAATAATTTACCTAATTTTTTTGAAGTTGTACAACAGATAAAAGTACATAGTTCACTGAAAAGGACGCAAATGACCCTTGAAGGTCTGGGGAATAAAAGGTGAACTTTGGCCATGATAATGAGCTCATTTGTTATGCTACCACTCACTCTTCACCTATCAGGCAAAAATTCAAAAATTGGCAACACGTTCTGTTGGTGAAACTGTGGGAAAGAGGCTCTTTCGAGTGTTGATGGTGAGACTGTAAATGAGTCAATCCCTACAGAGAGGAATTTGGCAATATCCAGAAAGGATAATACAAATTTACCCTTTGACCCAGAAATCCCATTTCTTAGAATTGATCTCAGATATATTGCCAAAACTATGAAAAGGACATGCAAATATATATATATATATATATATGCACAAGGCTCTACATTGCTTTTCTTCTTAGAAGTTTTTAAAAATATTACTTATCAATTAGTTCAACAATCGCTGGGACTTCCCTGGTGGTGCAGTGGTTAAGAATCCACCTGCCAATGCAGGGGACATGGGTTCGAGCCCTGGTCCGGCAAGACCCCACATGCCACGGAGCAGCTGAGCCTGTGTGCCACAACTACTGAGCCTGCGCTCTGGAGCCCACGAGCCACAACTGCTGAGCCCGTGCGCCATAGCTACTGAAACCCACACGCCTAGAGCCCATGCTCTGCCACAAGAGAAGCCACCACAATGAGAAGCCTGCACACTGCAACGAAGAGTAGCCCCTGTTCACCGCAACTAGAGAAAGCCTGCACGCAGCAACCATGACCCAATGCAGCCAAAAATAAATAAATAATAATAAAAATCGAATCTTCTTTCTTAATAATAAAAGCATTCAAAGAACTAAATCATTCTCTAAAAATAGCTTTAGCCATGCTCCCCTAAATTTTTAACTCTTGCTTTATTGTTCTTACTTTGTCCAAAGTCTTCAATTTCTTTAATAGGCTTTTCTTCATTTTGGGTAACCTGTTTATTTCAAAGTCTTCGATCTTAAAAGATTATTTCTTTATCCTTGAAATTCAAATATTTTATTCATATTTGTCTAAATGCTCTCATTTATTTCAGCATAATAACTGTGGATCCTTTTTTTGAGTTGTAGATTTTGTGACTTTTTAGCTTAGTGAAGTTTCTTTCTTTTATGTCTGATACTTATGCCTGTGTTTTCTTTTCCCACAATTCCCGTTTTACAGATTTCCCGGAGCTATCCTCTCATTTTGCCCACTCATCATTTTTAACTATTCCTTCTATTCAGAATTATGGGTGAATTTCTTGATTTTCCTTCTCTGAGACAAATTCTACTTTTTGCAGCATCCATTCTGCAGTTCCTCACCTCCATCAAATTCAATCATTACTTAAATTCCCATGCAGACATTCCCAGCGGACATCATCCCTTCTCCCTGTTTATTCCAACTGTGTAAACACACCGTTCTAGTGAATCATCTTGATAACACATTTCTAACAATCTCTGAAGAAAGGAAAAACGATCAGAGAAGAGGCTTGCAAGAGTGAGAAAAGCAAAGCAAGAAAACACCAAGATAATGACTGGTTGTGATTAATTGATCGTGATTAGTTAAGTCCAACTCTAGAATCTTATTTCAAGTCATTTTTACTTTTAGTCATTACGGTGTGTTGTTGATACCCCAATAGACTTCAAACCTTTAGCTAAGATATACTAGAAAAACTCAGCTCAAAGGAAAGGTATGGACTCTCTCTTCATTGAAATGGGGAGGGGCATTTTAACTTTAGGCTTTTAATCAAGACCCATTATATTTGTATTGAGGTCAATATTTTCCCTAACTATTGATAAAATGCATGCATACAAATAACCTCCACTTTTCTCATTCTTATGAACTTGAACTGCGTTAGTTTTGCCAATGGGAGTGTGCAACCTACTTTGAAATTCAATTATATACCCTTTTTATTCTCTCATAAGGTCTGTAGTTTTTTGCCTCAATTCATGTAAAATGCAATAAACTCAATTGTAAAACATAGGTAAAAATACAGACAAAGCATTTTTAGATATTATTATAGATATTATATAAAATATCAAGTTAAAAGTGGAATTATTTTATTGTAGTCTTGGGATGAAGTCTTGACAAGTATTCAATAGTCCAGATGTAACTGCTCAAGATCTTCCTTACATACAAAACAAAATGTGAGGGACTTCCCTGGTGGCACAGCGGTTAAAAATTTGCCTGCCAATGCAGGGACACGGGTTCGAGCCCGGGTCCAGGAAGATCCCTCATGCTGCGGAGCAACTAAGCCCGTGTGCCACAACTACTGAGCCTGTGCTCTAGAGCCCACAAGCCACAACTACTGAGCCCACGTGCCACAACTACTGAAGCCCGCGCACCTAGAGCCCGTGCTCCACAACAAGAGAAGCCACTGCAATGAGAAGTCCACGCACCGCAACAAACAGAAGCCCCTGCTAGCCGCAACTGTAGAGAGCCTGCACGCAGCAACAAAGACCAAACACAGCCAAAAATAAATAAATTTATTTAAAAAAAATGTGAAATCTTCTGTTGTTTAATAGGGAGAGCACATATCCCATGGGGATGTGTTTTTTCTTCTGTTATTTACCAGGGCTGGGGGAGAGGGGACGATGACGGCAGAGATTTTGTTTTCATCTAAGACATTATCCATAAAACAATAGGCTTACATGCCCCCTGAGTAAAAACATGTAACTTCACACTGGCCCTGTATTTTAATAAGAAACGAACTGGCATTTTCTCCTGTCAGCTAATGAAGCAACTGGGAACTACTGTAGAATGAAAAATGGATGATTATCAGCTTTCTCTGGCACCAGAGAAGCTCTGCCCATCTCTTAGTGATGAGTTGGCGATTTCTTATTTGGGAAGCCTGTTTTGAAGGCTCAGAGGCGGGGGGCATGGAGAATTACAAGTTATTGTGTTAAGGGTGTTATTATTGTTATTATTAATTTTACTCTACAGATGTAAAGGCAAATGCCAGCAGCGTGGAAAAATCCTGTCTCAGCTCAAGGTAACCATTCCCTTTCATATCATGAGAATATTTCTATCAAATTCTTGGTGCAGCAAGAAACTTAGAAAGTTTAAAACTTGGCAACTGAGATGAAGCAGAGGAATTGTACTCCAAGGAACAGAACAGCCATTGTTCTAGATTGAATCTTGTCTCCAGAGTTAGGTAATTGAATGTGATAAAGATTTTACCAGCCATGCTAAATAAATTGTGAGATAACACAATGGATTGCAAACCAGTCATTAAAAATCATCATGTAGACAATACAATGTAATGTTTAAGGTCATAGACACTGATACCAAATAGACCAGCGTTCAAGTCCCCATCCTACCATTTATTAGCTATATTACCTTGGGCAAGTTATTTCCTCTCTCCACAAGTGACTATCTCAGAGAGTCAGTGTTAAAGTTACATGAGATAAGGCACTTAAAATGCTCATAAGACCTGACAGTTGGGAAAAACAAACAAAACAAAACCCTTATTAAATGAATGAAAAAATACTTAATAGATGTTTTTTCTTATCAAACTAAGTTTTGCGTTGGAAATATATACATGCTATTACTGAGTTTAAAAACATCAGTTTGCAGAACCACGTATAAAGTATGATCTCATTTACATGAAGTCCCCACATGCTTCTCTACGTGGCTTGTGCCACGAGCTATACAGAAGGGTGTTCTCAAAATGAAATCAAATGTTATTTCCATGCCATGGTATTTCCAGGGCTTATCACTCTTTGCTTTGTATTTTTCTTTGTATGTCAGCTTACAGAAACTATTAAGTTGTACGTAAAATCAATATTCACCAGATAGGTTTCAACATTTATCCAGATAGATGAGGCTGACATCTTACTGGAGAAAAAGATTAGGAAGAAAAGGACATCAGGAACAATTTATCTTTAGAGACCCTTTCCAAAGATGAAAGGTACAAAGGAACGGTCTCTCTGCTCACCGGGGCACAAAGGAAACTGTCTCACCATTCTTGTGCTGCCATACAACTGTCTGTCGAAGAGTGTCTTTAAGACTTCCCATGAAATAAAGAAAAGTTTATTACCCATTTCAAAGGACCTCTCAGAGGACCTCTGTTACTTCATAGCTGGAGAAATTTAAACAAGAGAAATGAGGGGAGATCGGTTCCTCTTTGGATTCTTGTCAAACTACACTCTCACTAACTAACTTATTCACAAAGGGAATTCACAAGTGTGATCTCATGACACAGGAAAAATCTATCACCTCAACTGAGATCCATGGTGAAACTTCCTGCATTATATTCATGTCCATAAAGTAATTCATTATAATTCATGTGATGGTGAAACATCCCCAGGAGTCTGGTTTTGGATTTGGTTTGGAAGCTTAGGATAGATCTAGGAAGGCATTAGGGGAAAATATTGGGAAAAAAAAATTTAGGGCTGGCATTTCCTGGTCTGTGACACGGAGGGAGTTGGCCACCACCCGAGGCTTCACGTCCCTTTACTCTGTCAGTCATCTTCCATGAGCAAAGTTAATGGGGACAATCAGAGGGGTAGCATCATCCCAGCTGACCCCTATGACTTGCTTTCCCTGTTCTGTTTTCCATTACACCGTGGAAAACAAAACAAACCAAAATCCCTAGAAACAATAGCTTTTCATAATAGTAAAATATGTGTACGTGTGTGCAAATGTACCAGTACCCAGCAAAGAATACATAAAGCCTGGAAACTCAAATAGTTTGGCAAATGAAAGGGCTTAGTAGCAAGAATCGTCTTGCCCAAAACTACAGCCATATTTAGTTGTAACTTAAACTTCATTAAAATTCTTTAGTTGTACTAACCACGTTCTAAGAGTTCAGCTACCTCATGTGGCTAGTAGTTACTGTGTTGGACGGCACAAAAATAGAACACTTCCATTATTGTAGAAAGTTCTATGGAACAGTACTGGGTGAGAGGCTGTAATATACTCTTTTGACCTTTTAAGTTTTGTACTATGTGCATGTATTGCTTATTCAACAATTAAAATTATTACACATTTAAAATTTTTAAGGTAACAGTTTTTAACTGTTTTATGTAATTTGTACTGGAAAGTTCAAAAGGACTTTTCCATTTTTCATTACGGGCTGCTAGGATCACAAACTCATAACACCCTTCAATGGCCAAATTCAGAAATCCTACTATATAGGCTGTTCTCCCTAGAGCAGATATAACAATTAAAACACAATTTAAGGCACGTATTAATTATAACTGTGAAGTTTTCAAAGCCCTGCTAATCACAAAAGCTAATCACAAATTGCTCTTTTAAAATTGGTTTTCACTCCCAGCTACAGAATTCATATCACAGACAGAAGGTATAATGAGACAAGTGTCAGATGGTCCATACTGAACCTCCTAGTCCAGCTGTGCACAGCAGGGCTGGAGGAGTGACACGCACAGGCAGAAATGGCATTTGAAGTTTTGGTCTCTGTCAGCACTTACAGGAGGCTCAAAATCGGAACCTTGTGAGATTCTTTCATACTGTTTATCTTTGGGGGAAATGATATACTTAGGAATAATTTATTCAAAGAAATATATTGAATGCTTGTTATGTGTGAGTCTCTGTTCCAGGCCCTGGAAATGTAGCAGTTGAAGTCCCTGGCCTCAAGCTGCTTACTTTCTAAGCTACTTGACAGTCAATAAAACAATAAGTGAAATAATAATAATAGACACATAAGTAAAAGCGTGTCAGATGGAGGGGACTGAGTGTGTCGATGGAGGCGTGCTAATCTACACAGGGTGACGGCTGCAGGCAGAATAACAGTCCCCCAAAGATGCCCAGGGCCTAATCCCAGAAAACTGCAAATATGTTACCTGATATGGCAAAAGAGACTTTGCAGATGTGATTAAATTAAGGATCTTATGATTGGGAGGTTTCCCTGGAGTATCTGGACAGGCCTTCTGTAATCACAGGTGTCCTTCTAAGAGGCAGAGGAGAGGTACTGATGGAGGCAGATGTTGGACTGATGTGATCACTGGCTGCAAGGGGACCGTACGCCAAGGAGTGGGCACCCTCCCGGAAGCTGGAGAAGGCAGGCAAACGGATTTTCCCCTAGAGCCTCCAGAAGACAAATACCTGCCGACACCTTGATTTTATCCCAGTGAAAAGCATTTTGGACTCTGACCTCCCGAACTGTAAGATGGTAAATTTGTGTGTGAGATGGTATATTTGTGTTGTTTAGGTCACTAGGTTTGTGATGATTTGTCACAGCAGAAGAGGAAATAAATATGGTGGCCATGTCACTGACAATTTGACATTTGGACAGAGATCTTGGGAGGGGAGGGGCGAGTCACGTGGGTCATCTGAGGGACACACATTCCAGGCAGGGAAGCGGCAATTGCAAATTCCCCGAGGCAGGGGCAGGGCTGCCACATGCAGCTGAGTAGAGTCACGGGGGAGGGGATGCAGTGGAAGGTGAAGCCGAGGTGGCTGGCAGAAGGGGGCGGTCGCAGGTCAGTCAGGCTGGGTGGGTGTGAGGGCTCTGATTCACCCTGAGTGAGATGGGGAGTCATTCGAGGGTTTTCAAACAGAGATGACAGGATGGAGTTTGTACTTTATAAGGGTTACCCTGGTGGCTGCTGAGCTTAGACTGCAGGGAGGCAAAGGCAGAAGCAGGGAGACCAGCTAGGAAGCTCTTCTAATAATCCAGGTGAAGGACTGGGGTTAGACCTCGACGCTCTCACTGCCGTGGCCCCGGGTTCAATCCCTGGTTGGGGAACTAAGATCCCGCCAAGCTGAGCAGCGCGGCCAAAAAAAAGAATTAAAAATTAAAAAAAATAATCCAGGTGAGAAGTAATGATGACTTGGTCCAAGGCAGTGAGAAGCGTGGGTTTCCAGGTGTGTTTTACAAAGATCATTTTCGTTGTGAGGTTGGAGAGAGACTGTAGACAGGGCAAGTGAAAGAGCAGCGAGACAGCTGGGAAATTACTGCCGTAGTTTAGGCAAGAAATTGCAGTCACTTGGACCTCCATCCAAGACGAGGTGGTTGACACGGAAATCTGTTTTCAGGGTAGGACAGAGAGAATCTTCTGACATCTGGTAAGAATGAAAGTTATCCAGGGAGAAAGCTGCCACCCACAGCGATGTCTTTTCCTTTCTCCCTTTCTGCCATCCTCAGCCCCAGGCAGCCTAACTATTCTCCCTGACAGGCTCACTTTCCAGATCCATCTGAACAATTTACAAGATTATTTATAACAAGGAAAGAAAAAGCATGGATAATTAAAATCAAGTCAGGTCCTCAAATGATCTCTTACACCGTGATCTTCAATCTCCTTTTCCCATCAACTTTTTCATCAATACTATGTAAGAACAAGGTTACAAGAGGCTGGGGGTGGAGCCAGCGCTAGAAGAGAAAGTCTCCAAGGTGAATAAGTTATTTATTTGGCCCAGGCATTCCAAGCGTGGGTTCCTACATGCCTAAGAGATCATGGGATCATGTGAACTACTTGCATTATTTCAAAACTCTTTTCAGAAACTTTACATAGAAGTAGAATGTTGCATCGGTGATGATATATTAACTGTCTAGTTTTGGTGACTTCATAGCCACCCTGTGGGGTCCAAATTATACTAGTCAGTAAGCAATGAACAAAAACAGGAAAATCAGTGACTACTTAAGAAATGCAATTTGTTTGAAAATAATCTTTAAAACCATAGGAACTGTAAGAAGATAATACAGAGGGTGTCTAGAGGAGAACTTCGGGACTGATGGAGTTCGTTCTTTTTGGCTCAGGTGATTAGCCCAAAGTCGATGCCCGTCTCCCACCCACTGATCCGTTGTAGTGGACAATTGTGATTTGCCTGACCAGACTCACTCTCTCACCTCCTGATTACAACTTCCTAATGTTCCTTAAGGAATCACTTCTCTCTACTCTCTACCACAAGGTCCAGGTCGAGATGAGTTTTCTCCCCAGCCAACCTCCAGGGTGCACATGTGATGCACACCTGTCCAATCAGAGCATCACATTCTCCCAGCCACTATGACTGGCTCAGGGATGAGCATGTGACTCACTCAGAGATGAACCTGGGACTTTTACTTGGAAGACCAAGGACAGAAGGACTTTTCTCCACCTCTAGGTTTGTTGAGAAGTTAGGATGCAAAAGCCTGGAGCTGTTGACTCCATCCTGCCCCCATGAGGGAGAGTCTGCTTGAAAAGGAACCAGCACAGAGGTGCTCAAAAATGAAAGACAGAGAAAACAGTCAGAGCCCTGAGCTTTCGCTCGATCACCAATAATTGAAAGAGGACTGACTAGTACTAAGAATTAAATGACCGGTTTGGGGTCCTATTTCTTTAACTTACTTGCTATGGAGTAAGCCACTTAGTCTTGGCAATCACATAAAAACTAATTTATGACCAAGGTTGTTGAGAGAAATAATTAAGAAAAGTCTCTGAGAGTAATTGGAAATGTATAAACACACTACCCAGAAACAAAAATGCAAACTGAAGTTATTACTGGGTGCTATTTTCCCTGCCCATTATCTAATGAAGGCAAGGAGTGAAATGACTGAATGGTAAGAGTCAGCAAAGCGAGGCCCATTAATAGTTGAGAATTGTTGACTGTAAATAATTATTCTGCTATTAAAACTTTAGAGGAGACTCTGTTTGATTCATGTTCTCTAAGAGATGTGTGTCTTCCACCAACACCTTTTACCTCTGTGCACTCTATTCAGCCCAAAAGAAACTCTGTGTGTGTGTGTGTGTGTGTGTGTGTGTGTGTGTGTGTGTGTGTGTGTGTGTGTGTGTGTGTGTGTGTGTGTGTGTGTGGTGTGTGTGTGTGTGTATTTCTCCCCCCTCCATTAAACCTGAATAGGACACAAGTCATTATGGACTCTCATCCATTATAGGAGTATGGAAGGGAACCTTTCAACATTTGCATATGAATAAGTAAAAGAGATTTATAATTCTATCTTTGAACATAAAAAAATTGTCACATAAATTACCCTAATATTTCTAAGCCCATTTGGTTTTCTCTGCTGCCTATCCATCCAGATATGCCTGAGTTGTTCCTGTGCCCCATAGGGAAGGTGTTCAGTACGGCACACACATTCTGGGGTTTGGGAAGTACTGTATTCCTCCAGTGGAGCTTGCTGACACAATGTGAACAGGCAGAGCTCCCAAGGCAGCAGCAAGAGCCTTGCCAAGTTCAGTATCACTTGGTTCCTTAAAAGCTGTAACCCAAGCCAAGGATCTCTGACTGTGTAGACTGACTTCAAAGTAAAGTTAAATGACAAATGTGTTTCCAGAGCAACATGGGAGATGATGTAACTCGAGAGCTAGAGTGAGATAATATACACACGTCAGCAGTTATGATTATTACCTCCATTGTAAGAGTCACACCAAGCCCAAGAATCCAACCCAGTCGCGAGTCCCTGCAAAATCTACACGTTAAGCCACCGTGTTGTAAAATGCAAACTGCCCAAACTCTGAGACCTTACATTTGAAATAATTCTGTTCATAACTGCCTATCTTTCCCCTCTGTCATTCATTCATATCTATAGATGCTGTTCTTTAAATACATCTTGACATCTAGACCCTTGAAAGCTTTCCATTAGACCGTGATGATGATTGCACAACTCTGTGAATATAATAAAAACCACTGAACTGTATAAGTTAAAGGGTGAATTTCATGATATATGGATTATAGGTCAATAAAAAATAATAATAAAAATCGGTGGACAAAAGAATGATGAGCAGGATATTTACACAGTCTTAAAAGATCTCACAAGATCCCTGATCCCAAAAGAAAATTAGCGACTCAGTGGAGACACCTACGGGGCACCATCTTAACTATGTAATCCAAGTTAGTATCACCAGTAATGGAACAAATTGACACCACATTACTCCCAATTCAAAGCACTAGAGACACAAGATCACTAGCGTGGTATTTTTCCAAAAACGTGTAGCCCTGAATTTCATCATGAGGAAACATGAGAAGGTCCCAAGACGAGGGACGTTCTATAAATAGCTGGTCAGTATACTTCAAAAGCACCAAGGTCATTGTAGTGGGTTGAACTGTAGCCCCAAAAGGCTGTCCGTCCAGAACCTCAGATGTGACTTTATGTGGTATAACAGTGTTTGCAGATGTCCTTTTGATAAGAATCTCAAGATGAGATCATTCTGGATTAGGGTGGACCCAAAATTCAATAACAATTGTCATTATAGGAGACAAAAAAGAAGACACAGGCACACAGAGCAAAGCCCATCTAAAGATGGAGGCAGGGCCTGGAGTCCCAAACAGGACTGCCCGCAGCCCCAAGAGCTGGGAGAGAGGCAAGGACCAGATGTTCCCTCAGAGCCTCCACAAGGAACCAATCCTGACAACACCTTAATGTTGGACTTCCGGGCTTCAGAAGTGTGAAGAAATCAATTTCTGTTGTTTTAGGCTACCAAACGTGTGACAATTTGTTACAGCAGCCCTAGGAAACTAATACAGTCCTGAAAAAGAAAGATAAGTTGAGGAACAGTCTAGATTAAAAGGTTCTAAGGAGAAGACATGCCAGGTAAATCCAACAGGTAACCTGAATTGGATCTTGGACCAGGAAAAAGGACATTAGGACAATGTGTAAAAGTTGAATAAGATTTGTAGATTAGATAATAATATTCTATTGATATTAACTGCATGGTTTTTCATCATTTTGCTGAGGTTATGTAAGATGTAAACATTTAGAGAACTAGGTGAAGGATTTATGGTCATTCTTTGTATGATTTTTGCAACTTTTTTGTGACTGAAATTATTTCCAAATAAATAATTTTAAAAGTAATAATTTAAATTGTACAGCCAACCCCAAATGTAAGAACGACTCCTATCATTCAGTCCTAGAGGGTCATAGACACACTGAATTTTTAAAGCAGATTCTAGACGATGAAATTTAGTCTTGATGATTCAAAGTATGAGGGCATAGGGTCACACGACTTCCCTATTTGCTGAGATATGTGTTCTCGAACATACTTCTTAAACTCTGTGGGCCTCCATTTCCTCATGTGCAAATTTGGGAATAAGCATAATATCTACCTCATAGGGTGTTTGAGGATAACTTAGACAATCTATATAGAGGGCTTAGCACAATGCCAGTTAGCTACTTTTATGATACAGATCTTCCTCCACTTAGGATGGGGTTATGTCCTGATAAACCCATTCTAAGTTGAAAATATTGTAAGTCGAAAATGCATTTAATACACCTGAATTACCAAACACCCCCTAGCTTAAACGTGCTCAGAACACTAACATTAGCCGACAGTTGGGCAGAATTATCTAAAACAAAGACTATTTTATAACAGAGTGTTGAAGGTCTCATGTCATTGATTGAATACTGTTCTGAAAGTGAAAAGCAGAATGGCTGTCTGGGTACAGAATGGTGGCAAATGTATCAGTTGTTTACCCTGCGATCCAGGGGCTGACTGGGAGCTGCTGCCACTGCTCGGCATCCTGAGAGAACATCAGACTGCACATCGCTAGCCCGGGAAAAGATGAAAATTCAAAACTGGAAGCACAATTTCTACTGAATGCATATTGCTTTCACACCATCTTAAAGTAAAAATATCCTAAGTTGGGGACTGTCTGCATTCATTAGTGAAGACGCCCAGCCCTATACGAGTCACACAGATTTTTTTTAACGCAGCTTCCTCTTTTAAAAAACCACTCACGTACTGAGGCAATCATAAAACCTAGTAGAAGTGATGGGTAGCGGAGGATCCTAGGAGGGCCTGTGATTTCTCTTCCAGGAGACCACAGCCCTAACTGCAAGTCAGGGGAGCTCCCTATGTGGGAAAAGAATGTTTGCAAAGAGAAGCTCAACGAAAATTTGTTGACACAACTACTGATTGGCTAACAGCTGGAGATGACCTTGCAAAGACTGTGCTTGCAATCACTACAAATGCTCAAGCAAAGGCTACTGTGCTCCCAGGTTTATAAAATGGGAATTCCTGCATAAGTAGGAGACTGGAAAAAGACACAGAAGATCTGTGTCTTAATTCATTCAGGACGCTACAATAAAATATCACAGATTGGGTGGCTTATAGACAACAGAAACCTATGTCTCACAGTTCTGGAGGCTGGAGTCCCAAAACAGGGTCCCAGCAAGTTCCGACAAGGGTTCTCTTTCTGGTTCATCGCTGGCACCTGCTCGTTATGTCCATAGGGCTTGGAGGAGGGAGGGAGCTCTGTGGGGACCCTTTCATAAGAACATGAATCCCATTCATGAGGTCTCTACCCTTATCACCTAAGCACCTCCCAAAGGCTCCACCTTCAAATACCATCACATCGGCATTAATATTTCAATGGACAAATTTTGGAAGAACACAGACATTCAGGCCCTCTACTCTTCTTCCCTTCCTCCTGGACTTTTCCCATGTCTTTTCACATCTTCCTCCATGTGGATAGGAAAGATATTTTCATCTCCAAGACTGAAGACTGATTAAATGTTTACTGGGAACATCCACTGAAACCAGTGTGGCCAAGACTGAAGCTCTGTATCCTCTTTATCTTTCTGCCAACTTCATCTGGAGACCATCATTGTCTCTTTCAAGTGATTTTGGGCTCTGCGGGGGCTGAGTACATTACCCTATTCCCTGCCAGCTCCGCAGAGGGCCGGTGCTGTGCCTCCCTCCTGCCAATCATGCAGTTTGCCAGCAAAATCTGCAAGCTGGGAAAATGCACACACATGAAAAGATCCGCTAGGAGGCTTAGACGCCAGACACAGAATGGAGGCACAATTGTAATTCAGGACCACCAGCTCTGGGGCTTCCCTGGTGGCACAGTGGTTAAGAATCCGCCCGCCAATGCAGGGGTCACGGGTTCGAGCCCTGGTCTGGGAAGATCCCACATGCTGCGGAGCAACTAAGCCTGTGCGCCACAACTACTGAGCCTGCGCTCTAGAGCCCGTGAGCCACAACTACTGAAGCCCGCGCGCCTAGAGCCCGTGCTCTGCAACAAGAGAAGCCACCGCAATGAGAAGCCCACGCACCACAACGAAAAGTAGCCCCGGCTTGCCGCAACTAGAGAAAACCCGCGCGCAGCAACGAAGACCCAACGCAGCCAGAAATAATAAATTATTAACACCTATATGTGGAACCTAGAAAAATGGTACACATAAAACGGTTTGCAGGGCAGAAATAGAGACACAGATGTAGAGAACAAACGTATGTACACCAAGGGGGAATGTGGCGGGGGTGGTGGGATGAATTGGGAGATTGGGATTGACATATACACACTAATATGTATTAAATGGATAACTAATAAGAACCTACTGTACAAAAAAATAAAATAAAATACAAAAATTCAAAAAAAAAAACAATTAATTCAAAAAAAAAAAAAAAAGACCACCAGCTCTATGAGAAGGCTTTCTGAGTAGCAACGGGCACCCTCCTCAGGCACATTTTGGGGTCCCTCCAAATGACACCACTGCAGGGAGGTACCAAGGGCACTTTTGGGGCTTTCCCTTCCTAGCAACCAGGAGGAGGGGACACATTTCACTTACCCCAACCCTAGAGAGGTCTCCCCTGCGCTACAGGTCCCTCGGGGTTCCCTCTACACTGAGAAGCAGGAGGTGAATCCTGACCGCTGGCATCTCCCCAAGGAGGGCACACGCAATTAACAGTCTTGAAAAAATATGCACTTCAAAGGCCTCATGCTCAAAAGGATCAGAGATGGAAATGCTTATTAGCAGAAGCTGGAACTGGGTGCCAGGGGCACTTGTGCCCTCAAATGGTTCCTTCTCCTGCAAGGCTGCCACCGGACTCAAAGGACCCCACGGAGAGGACAGGCGAAAAAGGGAACTAAGCCCTGAATCCCAGGCTCGCCACTGCACTCCCACCACAAAGAGGCATGAAAAAGTGGACAAAGAGGAAACCATTTCAAACGCTATTCATCTGCTTTAAAGGTTTTGTTTGCTTCTTTGTTTTTTTAATCAAGGAACTGGTTGGCCTACAATGGGTGGAGATTTGCCATTTGCCATATTGGCCTGCGGTTTCCGATCAATACTCATCTTTCCTGTATCCAGAAGGCGGGAATGGCTCAAAGCACTGGCTGACTGTTCTGCGTTATTCATTTACGAAAGAAATTGCTTCCCTGAGATGTGGATGGTCCGCCAGCACAATGCTGGGGCACCTGAGTTACAGCAGACACTGTTTTTTCTCATTTTATTTTTTTTCAATTAATTTATTATTTTTTGGCTGTGTTGGGTCTTCGTTTCTGTGCGAGGGCTTTCTCTAGTTGCGGCAAGCGGGGGCCACTCTTCATCACGGTGCGTGGGCTTTTCACTATGGCGGCCTCTCCCGTTGCGGAGCACAGGCTCCAGACGCGCAGGCTCAGTAGTTGTGGCTCATGGGCCCAGCCGCTCCGCGGCATGTGGGATCTTCCCGGACCGGGGCACGAACCTGCGTCCCCTGCATCGGCAGGCGGACTCCCAACCGCTGCGCCACCAGGGAAGCCTTCATTTTATTTTCGAGTAAGATGAGTTAGTGCTGGTGCACAGAAACCAGGCAGCCTCTCCTAATGTCCGAAAAGGAAGTCCTGAATGAAGTATCGTTAGCCGAAGCAGTTGGGAAGATAGGAAAACACACGTTATAAGGCATCCATAATTCACCAAGTGCTTATTACATGATAGGCACCATGCCAAGTGCTGTCTAAACATCATCTCATTTAAACCTGCAGGAAACTCTATAAGGTGCATATTATTATTCCCAAACGAGAGGAGGAAAGAATTCAGAGATATTCAGTAACCTCCTAGCCAAGGTGATGCTGAGAATCTGCTCGGAAAGCAGGTCACTGGATTCCTAAGCCAAAAAGGAAACGCTCAGATTAATACAGTCAAATGAGAACCATAAAGAAAAGGACCAAAAAAAATAAGACTTTCCTAAAGCTAGAAGAGACCATTTTAGCCACTGGGACGCAAGAGATTTGCTGTTCAACGTCAGCTCCATCCTCTGAACTCCCATTCTCAATGTCCTGGGCTTCATGGAACCCGGATGCTAATTCACATTTTCTTTTCAAGCTTCCAAACCCTTGTTTTCCACGTTTAGACTGTGAGCCTCAGCCAAAACGTTCATCACTCCTCACTGGACGCAATCAAAGTCCATATTGGGGAACGTGACAGCGGCTGAAGTGGCTCTGTTGTCTCTTTAAATCAACTTCCTAGCTCTCCTAAAAATGAGAACTTATACAAATGCATAGCAAAATATATAGATGTATGTATATATACATATATACCCACACATGCTCTACACATACCTACACGTGCATACACACACACGCACATGCTATAACCTGGCAACAGTGATTATTTCTAGGAGGACAGTGTGATTTGGGGAAGATTAGAACACTAATCTTTCTTTTTCATAGCAAATATTCCTATGTCTTAAAGTCACTGTTAATAAAGTACAATAATCACTGGTTATCAGTAGTACAGAGAATAAGGATTTGTTGGGAGGAATAGATTGAATAAGCTCCAAATTTTGTGCTAGGAAAAACCATCTTCGGGAAGATAGTGAATCTAAGTAGCCCAGCTGTCAAAGAGCTTCTTCCCCCTACAGTGGATGCTGTTTGGTCCAGCACACCCATCCTCCAGATAGTGGTTGAGAATGTTGGCTGCTAATAGCTCACAGTTGCTTCCTTTTCCTTTTCCAGAGACTTGTTCTCTGCCCATGGGAGGCTCCTGCCTTTCCAGGGAGGTTATACCTATGCCCGATTCCCTGAAGAGGTAGCAGCTACCTTGGGGAGCAGCTAGCAACCAGTGCCTGACTATCGGGGGGCTTGGATGCCTAGCCTCCTGGTCTCGAGAAGGCTACCTCCGTGATGCCGTTCATGCTCCAGACCTCCCCGTGGGATCAGACCGAGGCGCCACTCCAGCTGAGACCACATCCTTGCTTAAATCCTTCCCTGCCCTGTCCTGCTGCCCTCTTCCCTTCTCCAGGGAGCACTCCCTCAAAAAACCTCTTTCACAAGAATCCTTGTCTCAGGCTCTGCTTCTAGGAAATCCAACCCAAGATGTTTCCATTGCCCCCCACCAAATGTGCCATTAATGGCCTGAGAGGTTCACAAATGAATTCAATGAACTCTCAATGAACAGATTAACTCCAAACCATTTCAACTGTTCCAGAACATACAGAAGGAAAAAAAAAAAACCCACACATCCAAAATCATTTTGTGAAGGCCTGACACCACTGATACCAACCTTTGACAAAGCAAAGGAAAACAGCCAATTGATCTGACTTATAAATATTCATGAAAAAGTTTTGAATAAAATATTAATAACAATATTAACATATTAATAGATAGTTTTCACCATGCCAAATAAGGTTCATAAGCTGTTGACATAATTTATCCTATTAGACGGTCAGTGGATACAAAACCTATGATGTTCTAGAGATTATAAAAAAGGTATTTGATTAAATTCTTTATTATTTTAGGAATAGTGGATACTTTCATAACAATTTTGTATAGAGATATATCATGTATATATCAATAAAAACAGCTAGAAAGTATAAAGGAAGAACAGACTTTGTTTCAAAAGCAAGAAAAAAGATTTTCAAATACCAGCAAATAAAGTTAATAAAAAATATATAGGCTCTTTAAAAACCTATCAAACATAACTATTAGAATATAGAAGGTATTAATAAACTGATAAAAATATATTAATAAATTAATAAAAAGATATCTACCACTCTTTTCTAAGACAGGTCAATCCAATTTCCCCTAACATATGAATGTAATGTGATTCCTATTAAAATCCCAAGAAGCATATTTCATTGACTGGTTGAGAATTTTTTTAGGAAGGAAACAAGTTAATTAAGGTCTCAGAGAAAAATAATGATACAAAAATAAGCAGAAAAACCCTGAAAAGGCAGAGTAAGTAGGGGTGGGATTAGCCTTGAAAGGGAAAACATTATAAAGTTAGAGTAATTTAATGAGATAATGAATGTAAATTGCTTATCACAATGCCTGACACAGAAATGGAGGGAAAGACTAATGGGACAAAACTGAATGAAAAAACAGACACAAATACAGATGGAAATTTGATTTATGAGAAAGTTTCCATTTTGAATCAGTGGGAGAAAGATAAATTATTCAATGAATGGATTTGGGACTCCTGAGAAGTTTTCCAAGTATAAAATAAAATAAAATGGAAGCTCTACATCATTTCAAATGGGTCAGTGATATGAACAGTAAGAAATGAAACCTTAAAAGCACTAGAAGAAAACATGAAACTTTAAAAAATTAATCTTACTTTCTAAGCAAGAGTTTTGTAGTCTTGAAATAGGAACAATCTTTCTAAGAAATGGGTTATAGATCTCACTATTCAAATTTTTTTTGCTTTTATTATCAAAACACAAATATCTAACAAAGTAAAAGTATTTAAAATGTGTATGACAAAATACTAATTCCTCTACAGCAAAAAGAATACTTAATTTTAAAAAATTATCCCAATTTATGAAAGTGAGAGAAAGCTTTAATATGTTGTTTATAGAGGCGGACAATATGACTTTTGAACATAAATAAGGACATTCACCCACACTCGTAATTTTAAAGAAAATAGCAAAGATCAGTACATAGTGCTTGGTAAGCGTATGAATAAATAAACATATATTTTCAAGTCCTATTGTGTAAATGAAGAATAGTGCCAGCTCTCCAGAGGGCATTATAGAGGCAACATCTATAAAAATGTAAAGTGCACTTCATGATGATTCCAGCAATTCTACTGCTAAGTATTCACCCTATAGACACAACCCCTTTTTTGCCAACAAACTTATGTACAAGGATAATCATTGCAGTATCTATTGTAAAAGACTGAAAACAATCTAAATGCCCCCCAGTAAGAAAATAGTTAAACCAAAACCAATTCATATAAAGTTTAGTTATTTAATCCATTGAGTTTAATAAGTAATAATTTTAAATTTTATTAATTACTTAAAAATCAATAAATAAATAAATCATAAACAATACAGCCAAACTTTCACGGCAGAAGGCCAGAGAGTAAATATTATAGGCTTTTCATGCAATATGGACTCTGTCACAATTACTCAACTCTGTTGTTATATAAACAAATAGGTGTGCCCGTGTTTCACTAAAACTTTATTCACAAAATCAGGTGGTTGGCTGGATGTGGCCCTTGGTCCATAGTTTTCCCATCCCGGATTTAATGGTTTTATTTATGGATAAATAAATCTATATTTATTTACGCATTATGAGTATAGATATATAAATTGTGCATTTGTATATGAACAGATATTCTGGAATGATTTAAGTATATAATATATATTAAGTTGTAGCTATAATTATGTGTTACATAATATATTGATTATATAATATATATGATTACATAAATAAATAGTCCTTGCAAGATAATCCTCTATAGCTATGAAGAAGAATGAAGTAATCCGTGTATTATGATACAGAAAACCTCCAAGTTATCTTAAGCAGAAAATGCTAGGAGCAGACCCGTGAGAAATGCACGCTCCCATCTGTATTTAACAGTTTATAGGTTTTATGCAGTGTCTTGTAAATGATACAGAAGAAGCTGTCATTGGCTCTAGGGAAGGGACTGAGGGACTGGCTTTCTGGGGAAAGAGAAAAGAATTCACTTTCTTTTTATATATTTTTTTGCACTGTTGATTTTTTTAACCATGTGTATAGGTAATTTTTTAACTATAAAAAGGTATTTTTAAAAAAGAAAATTAATAAGCTTTATGGAGTGAGGCATCAGGGGTTGATGACATACCTGGTTTGGGTTGGGTTGATGGTTAGGTATTATAACCAGTCATGCCAATTATTAAAATGTTGAAATATATCTAGACCAATTGATAAATAAACACTGTCATCAGCGTGGCCATCCTGCTGCTTCTCAGGGACCATCCCTTCCCCACACTCTCAATGATTCAGTAACTATAAGCTCTTAGCAAAGCTCATGACTTCCCTGAGTTTCTCTTTATTTGTCAGTGAAATGTTGTCAGTAATACTTGGCCTACATACTTGGTCCTGGGTTTGTTGGAGTATGAAAGAAGGTAACAGAGCTGATTCACTTTGTTATGCAGCAGAAACTAACACAACATTGTAAAGCAATTTTACTCCAATAAAGATGTTTAAATAAATAAATAAATAATAAAAGCACTCTGAAAATTAGAAAGCTCTAGGCCAACATAAGATAACCTCATTTCTTTGTACTTAGAGTCTGTCAACAAAGACAATGTGAAGCATTTGTTCCAGGAACACAATCATTTTCTCCCATCCAGCCTCAAAACATCACCTTTCACTCATACATCTATTACAGTGAGAATAATACCGTTGTCTAGTTTGTGGAATATGTGTCAATTTCCTTTGCTATCAGGATTCTTTGAGGATGGAAAATGTGACTTGTTTAATTGCATATACTTAGGACTCAGTATAATGGCTAATGTAGATTCAGTATATGTTTGATGAATAAATAAACAGGAAGGGAGCAAAAGAACAAAATCAGAGAGTTCTACAAAAAAGAAATCTAGTTGATGTGTTGAGAGGAAGATTCACAACTCCACTTGCCTATGTCTCCTGAGTAGCTCAGTGACTTACTTAGTTTATAACAGCATTCCCAGGATAGGAATGTGGTCAATGAATCATTGCTTGACTCCACTGATGGGATTCTAATTATCTAAGATAATTTTTTACATTTGACAAATATTTGTTAAGTGACCACAGGCATTGTACTAGGAACTTGGGAATATGAGTAAAGCAGACACTTCCATTTCTGTCTTGGAACTTGTGGTCTAATGAGTGAGTCAGACAATAATGAAACTATCACATAAATGAAGGCATTTTTTTTTATGGAGATAAGTGGAGAGAAGGAAATGAACATGGTTCTGTGAGCACATTTAACAAAGAAGAGTCTGGTTGATGGGAGCGTGTCCAAGAGGATTGCAGGGAGAGTATTCCCTGGGGAAGTGACACATGGGCTGGCGCTAAAGACAGTGAGAGTAAACTAGATCAGGAGAATGGATTGCTCTCTATGTCTGCAGGAAGTACATGCAAAGGCCCTGGGGAAAAATAAGGATGGTGCCTTTAGAGACAAGGTGGAACAGCATAGCTGCAGCACATGGAGAGAAGATAAAGTGATGACACACTGATTTAGAAAGGCACAGCAAAGCCCATACCCTCCTGTTCCTGAGGCAGATAGCCAGACCACATTCCCCAGCTGCCCTTGCAGGTGGGTGTGGTCACAGAACAGAGGTCCAGCCGGTGGAATGTGAAGGAAGTGAGGCGCACCTAACCCTAAAGAGGCAGCTGTTCTTCCTCCAATGCTCTTTCCCAGCTGGCCTATGAGACAAAGATGGTCATGATGCCCCACGGGCAGGGGGAGCCCAAGGATGGAAGGAGTCTGGGCCCCCCAGGAAAACCACCAGCCTACCTGTAATATTTGTTTGGGCCGTTGTGTGAGTGAGAAATAAACTTCCACTGTGCTTGATTCATATATTTTTGAGTCTATATATTCCTTCAGCCTGGCCTATGCTAACTAAGAGAGAGAAGGATGTGGACAAGATCATACAGGGCCTAGTGGGTCACATTCGAGATGCTGGAGTTTATCCTAAGAAATGGGGAGCCACTGAAGGATTTCATGCAAATAGTGAGACGTGATCAAAGGTATATTTTTAAAAGACAGTCCTGGTTGCTCTGTGGAGTGATCAATTTCTCCAGTTTTCCATTTTGCTTTGCCTGGTTGACTCTGTACCATATCAGATAAGGAGGTACCAAAATAATCAGATATGCTATGGAGTGACTGGCAGCAGGTTGGAAATAATGGAAGAAAAGACATGAATATCAGCAGATAGGCAACATTGAAAGGATGAGAATCAAAGGCCGAGGCAAACAAAACATTATGGCATTTTCTCAAACTAAAAGTTGAATCAAGTACAGTCACCATGGGCAAAGGAGAAGGCATAAAGCATTGTTATTAGGACCATGGGATTTGGAGTCAGGACACAGTTAGACCGTTCACTAGCCTTATGATCTGCGGCGTGTTGCCTACTCTCTCTGGTCTTCTAGTTTCCCCATATGTGAAATGGGGATAACAGAATTTGTATTGCAGAATCGCCATGAGGACACAAGGAAGCAGAATACCCATCACATGGTACAGCTCTATGGCTCATCCATGTTGGCTGTTAAGAGCCTCCAGAGCCAGACTGGGAATGAATGGGTCAAACATTCTAGTAAGTGCACAGGAGCTAAGAAATCAGATGGATTTCAAAGACTGAAATTGAGGCAGATGATTCAATAGTCTGAAAAACCATCAAGAACTTAGTATCTATGAAAACCAGAAAGACCATGACAGGGAACTAAGAGAAAAGAAGCCCATCTCACTTAGAAATAAAATGCTCAATTTAGGATCTCTCAACCTCAGCACTATTGATATTTCCAGCCAGATAATCCTTTGTTGTGTGTGTGTAGGTTTGGGGGATGGGAGGTTGCTGTCCTGTGCACTTGGACATCCCTGGTCTCTACCCGCCAGCTGCCAGTAGCAACCCCTCTCAGACATGACAACCAAAAATGTCTCCAGACATTGACAAATGTCTCCCTCTCTTTGTTCATTTATTCAGTGGACATTTTTCATTGGGGATGTAAAAAGAATTAGATGAACACATTCCTACCGTCACAGAACTTGTATTCAAGAGTTTACATTTCCTTTTTCCCATGACTCTGCTCTTAATCTTATGGATAGCGTATCACTAAAATATTTAGAGAGGTTATTTGAATACTATTGGATTTTCATTCTTTTATCTCCTCATTGAAAAAAGTACATTTTACAAACTAGCTGAACAAGCACTGACACACATGAAACATCAGTTTCATCCTGGTTTCATGTACCTTTAACAGCTCGGTCATATTGAGAGGCTCTTGGTGTCTAACTATTTCTATGCGACCTTATGTTTCTGCTTTTAAACTCCTGAATTAGTTTTCTATCCTGTGTAACAAACTGCCACAAATGTAGCTGCTGAAAACAACATCCACTTGTTATCCGCCAGTTCTGTAGGTCTGGAGGTCAGAAGTCTGGGCAGGCTCAGCTAGGTTCTCAGCCTAGGGTCTCATCAGGTAGAAGTCCAGGTGTTGGCTGGGCTGCATTCTCATCTGGAGATTTTAGGGCAGAATCAGCTTTCAGGCTCATTCAAATTGTTGGCAGAATTCAGTTCCTTGTGGTTTAAGGACTGAGGTCCCATTTCCTCGCTGACTGTCAGCCAGCAGCAGTTCTCAGCTTCCAGGTGGTGCTTTCTGGTCCTTGAATGTGTTTGCCCCCATCTTCAAAACAGGATTTCCCTGGTGCCGTGAATTCTTCTTGAAGATTCCTGAATGTCTCTGGCTCTTGGTTCTGACACAAACCAGTGAAAATAATTACAGAGTACGCTCCGTATCTTCAGGTCATCTGACTCAGGGCCTTAATTACATCTGCAAAATCTCTTTAGAGAAGTACCTAGATTAGTGTTTGATGGAATAACCTGGACATGGGAATCTTGGGGGCATCTATAGAATTCTGCCTATCACAACCCTTGTGGCAAGTGGAGAGTAGGGGCCTGGAAAGAGGCCTAGGCTTTCATAGCTCCTTTTCATGTCCTCCTTTGCCTGAAGCTGGTCACTGTTTCACTTCAGTGGGGACCTGCAAGCCACAAGAAGGTAGTAAATGCTGTGCTAGGTAAGGACAATTTAATCCTTATACCCATTTGTCCTAGAACCCTGAAAAGACTAAAGATAAGGGTGTTGAAAGGGGGAGGAATTCATTTATGATCAAATTTCATCATCATTCCCGTGAAATGATTCAATATTTACTTTGTTTCCTCTGACTGGGGTTTTAATTTTGTTGCAAAAGACAGTGAAGGCTCCACGCTCTGCGTCTGATTGTGGTATCCCAGTCATCCCTAGGAGCTGGACTATAGGCTTCACAAAAGTGAGGGGGCAGAAATACTTTAATTTTGTTTTTAATTATACAATAACACAAACTATTATGAACCAAGAAAGAATACCTTAAAATTAATTATCAGCCAGAATAAGATCTTCGGAAAGGCTTTTCAAAGCTTAATCAAGATAAGATGAAAAGAACATAAAATTAATTTTTTTTAAAAAAATCTGCTTAAAGATGAAAGAATTCAGAGAAGTACATGAAAAACATAACTTATGGGAGAGTAAGGGCTCTAAATTAGATACCTCTCTTGAATCACTGTCAAGGACATACCTTACTTGAATTATGATCAAAAACCCATATCAATCTCCCTCTACTGAAAATTAGGAAAGAATGACTCAAGTTCTACTTCACCTTCCAGGTATGACTCAATTCCCAATTCTATGACAACGTTCATTCTGTTTTTATAAAAAACACCAGGGCTTCCCTGGTGGCACAGTGGTTGAGGGTCCACCTGCCGATGCAGGGGACACGGGTTCGTGCCCCGGTCCGGGAAGGTCCCACATGCCGCAGAGCAGCTGGGCCCATGAGCCATGGCTGCTGAGCCTGCGCGTCCGGAGCCTGTGCTCCGCAACGGGAGAGGCCACAACAGTGAGAGGCCCGCGTACCACAAAAAAAAAACAAAAAAAAAAACACCAGATGAACAAATTCGTGTCAACGTATGAAAAGAGAGCACAGATCTGAACCTAGTTTTTGACCTCAGTCTTAGGAACCTAAGTCAGACATTTGAAGATTCTCTAGCTTCTAGGAAACACCACCAATTTCAAGGATAAAATGAAGATGTGGTTGCACCACAAAGGAAAGTCACTTCATGTCTTTAAAATGAAATTTTTAAGATTAAGTATGTGTCCCAAGATGTTATCACAATTCATTTCTCTTGTATCAAGAGGGAATCTCTTAAAATAAAGGCACTCCTCCCAAGTTCACCAAATTACCCATTTTAGCATCATGTGATATAATAAAGTCTGCATTATTTGGTTGTTAATTCACCTTCCCAGTGTACATTTTCTCTTCTTCTCATAACAGCATTCTACTTTCTAATGGAGGAAACTTCCCTCCCTTCTCTCAATCCATTTGGCTTGGGGGAGGGGACAATGACCCCATCCCCAGTTCCAAAGGGAAAAATATATGATCCAGGATCAGAGCCTTGGATATCCTGGCCTTGGGGATCGGTTCAACGATGGACATGTGACGTCAGCTAGGCCAATAAGACAATATCTCCAACCCTTACTAAAACTGTTGGCAAATGGAGGTTCTACCACCTGCGTTGTCAAGCTGGTAAGCAAGCCTAGATCAGCTCACATCATCTTTCCTCCAAGAAGAAGGAGTCTTCCTATAAATGAAACCAATACAGAAAAAAGCAAAGTCAAGAGATGAAGAAAGAAAAGGTGTTGGCACCACTATTTGAGCACCTGGATCCAGCTTTACCTGATGTCATTTACATATGTAATTTTCGTTTGTTTCAGCAAATTTACTCTTTGCCTTGAACCAGTTTGAGCCAGTTTTCTGCCATGAAATCAAGAGTCATGACTAATCACTTCGTCTGGAAAGACTGTCACAGCTGCTCTGTGCCATCAGGCTCAGCATTTTTTTTCTTTTGCCTCCTCAGCTTCCTCTATACAAACTATGCAAATTGTTTTCTCTATGGCTTTCTTCACCTGCTCCTCCAACCCGAAGTGCCCTCTGAGTTCCTCCTTCCTTGTCTCTTTCATAGTCCATGTTAATTCCCAACCTCAGAAAGCCATTCTGCTCTGCTCTAACTCCTATTTCAAACATCCGCCACACCACGTGTTTTTACACCATCTTATGTTGTTTCCTTGCCACTTCGTTTGTCTACAAGTTACATCTCCAGTTTCCTTACTGGATCCTAGAATCAAATATTTCTCCATCAGTCCCCATGTTTTTAACACAATGTTCAACTCAAGCCTCCAGCATCTCTCATCTGGGCTGCTGATAAAGCCTTGTGACGGGTGAACTCTCCATCCCCACACTTGCCCTTTAACCTGTTCTTCCCTCATCTGACAGACGCCCTGCTGAAAACCCTTTAGGGTATTTTCTATGCTCTAAGGATTGTATCTAAACTTCTTAAATGGCCTAGAAAGCTCTCCAGGGTCTCTGCCCGGCTCTGACCCGCCCTTCCTACCCGTCTCCTGCCTTCTCTCTGCTCCACTCAAGATTTTCAATCCCTCCTACCTACCACTGCTCCCCCATCACAGGACAGGACACACTCCCCCTTTTCCCTTAACATTTGCCCTTCCCTTCTTTTCTAATTAACTCTTATTTGTTCTTTAGACCTCAGCACAATCTTCATTCCCTTGGGAAAACTTCTATGCCCCCCCCATGGATTAAGTTACATTTCCCCCCGATTACCATGGTAAGCGCTCATGACTCTGTGGCCTTTCTTTCACTGCATTTATCAAATTTGCCATTATATGCATTAATATTCATAAACATATATAGGGCTATTTTGTTATTGCCTCTGTCCTTGAACATAAGCCCTATGAGATTAAGAACAATGACTGTCTTCTCTCACCATTAAATCACCAGCACTCAATAAAGTCAACATCCTAAACGTATAGAAGACACTTAATAAAAATTGGCCAAATGAACGGAAGAATTGCATCGCTGGGGTACAATAAATATTGCTGGCACAGTAAATATTGCTGGCTGGATGGAAGGATAGACAGAAGAAAGGAAGATGGATAGAAGGAAGAATCGACGAATGAAATCATTGGTGAATGCATTTTTATCCTCCAACTGTGACTTTTGGCCTAATTTGGAAAATTTAATAAAAATAATAAAGCTCTTAAGAAACGACTGCAGACTTGTCTGGGAATAGGAGCCCCTGGATGAAACACACTAGTCACAGAGACCCAAATTGTGGGCAGGACAACCTATGAGCCACTAAAGAGGTTGAGAAACACAGAGAAGCTTTGAAGAGTTGATTATTTTGCCCTGTGAGTGGCAGGCACCAAACATGTAATTTCGATGCCTAGCACCCCAGTCCTGTAATTGAGCTCCATGTTTGCTTCTGGCCAAAAGTAGCAACTAGTCAGAGACAATGTATATAATCATAGAGGCTTTGTGTGTGTGTGTGTGTGTGTGTGTGTGTGTCTGTGTGTAGATTTCTAAGGCACTGGAGTAACATTTTACTAATGTAAGTTTTCTTTGTGTGAAAACTAGCAGACTTTCACAGATTCAAGATATTTTTAAACTATTTTATCATGTCTTGTCTCCACCCAGGTAAGTCAAGCTATGGTAACTATAAAGAAGTCTCCAAATTCACCACAGATTTTATTCTTACAAGTCATATCACCTACTGTTCCACATGCATTGAAACATGTGTGGATGACAAAGGTTTTGATGATTTCAAATAAGTTTTCAGTTATCTAGACTGAATGGAATGTAAAGATGATAAGGAACATAAATTAGCAGTTAGGGACGGTGGCAGGCACTTCCTGGGAAGCTTTAGACATATCAATACGTCATGGAATCTGCACAACAGTCCTAGAGGCCAGATACTATTTTCTCCATTTAAGAGATAAGGAAACAAAGGTGTAGAGAGATTCAGGGGCCTGTTCAAGGGCACTGAATAAGCAAGAAACAAAACAGGAATTTGAACCCATGTCAGCCTGGTTGAATAAACCTCCAAGCATTTTACCCCAATACATTGCCTCTCAGTCAAAGAGAGGGTCCCTGAAGGACCCCCCTGCCACCTGCCCCATCTGGGAGTTGAGAACTTTATAGTTTCTGTAGAAATACTCATCAAAGTGAAGGAAACTATGAATTGCTATTTCCCTGAACTCACCTACTTACGTGATGTGTGCCTAGGTATTTAATTTATTTAGATAGACCCATGTCCCACAAATGGCAATCAAATCACATAAAATAAATGAAGGACATTTAATATTCCTACATTTTTGTTAACGGGTCAGCAGAGGTTCTTTTTTAATGCCAATATTTTTTCCTCAAATGTAAAATTACTTAATAAAAAATGCAAATAATACCAAAAAATCCTAACACCACCCAAAACAAAGTTGACCTGACTTGAAATCCCACCATCCCAAGACAACTCCTGTTAACTTTTTGGTGACATCTTATTGGCTGTTTTTCTATAGATTTGTTGATGACCAACCGTCTATTCCCCCGGGACTGAGGGGTTTCCCTGGACACAGGACTTTTGGTAGTAAAACAGGAACTGTCCCAGGCAGACTAGAACAGCTCGTCAGATGTGTGTATGGATGTATATTACCATCTCGATGCTGTCATAGTAAAAGTGTCTCATTGTATGGATTTGCCATAACTCATCTAAACCATCCATCACTAATGAAAACGTAGATTGCTTCTAATTATAAGCCATTGTTTCTATTACAAACCATCTGTGATGAACATCTTTGCACATGTATCTCTGAACACTTGACAATTACCTGCTTGGGATACATCTCTGGAAATGAAGTTGCTGAGTCAAAGAGTACGTATATGTTACATTTTGGTCCATACTACCAAACTATCCTATTTAAACATTTTATTAATTTACACTTTTGACCATTTGAACATGTGACAGTTTCCCTATCTCCTTGTCAAATCTGACTTTTGTCAACCTTAATAAATCTTTTCCAATTTGATGGGCAATTTAGTTTAAATTCTTAATGCATTTTATGGACAAGGTATTATTATCTTTCTAACCAAAAAAATCAATGCTTTATTATGGAAATATAATTTCATAATCAGCTTTTAAACAGCTTTATGGAGATATGACTTACATATCATAAAATTCACCTGTTTTAAAAGCACAAATTGGTGAATTTAGTATATTTATGGAGTTGTCAGTCATCGCCACCATCTAATTTTAGAACATTTCCATCATCCTAAAAAGAAACCTTGTGCTCATTTACAACTACTCCCTATTCCCACCCCCAGCCCTGTATAACCATGAACCTTCCTGTTGATGATTGCCTATCCCAAAATTTAAATTGCTGACCTTGGTGTAGGATGACCAACCATGCTGGTTTTTCCAGGACTGAGGGATTTCCAGGGCATGGAATGCTCAGTGTGAAACCAGGACAGTCCCAGGGAAACCAGGACAAGTTGGTTCATAAACCAAACTTTTCCAGTCTCCCTTCCCCCTCTCACATTTAATTTGACCTCTGCCTACTGGCATAGCCTGCTTTGGTGAGTCAGGGCAAAGGCATCTTGCAAAAGGAGACCACCCTAGTAGTCAAGGGCTGTAAAACATTCTGATTTGAAGAGAATACAACAATGAAGCAAGGAGCTCCTTTTGATTCTGAAGCAACTGGTGGCCGGCCCCCAGTTAAATCATTGGGACACAACGATGACATTGATTATTTGATGTCCCTCACATACAATCCATCGTTATCCAACCACAGTGTTGAGAAAGGGTCAATACCTCTACCACCCCGGGAAATGAGAAGAGGTGAGACAGATGTGGCAGTACCGTGGGAGAAATAACTGAGAGCATAAGATGTGTCACAGACTACCCCGCATCCTCTCCTTTCATCCTCACCACGCCTCAAGAGGTGAGTACCATGAATCTCATTGTACAAACGAGGAAACTCAGACCCAGAGAAAGTAATTTGCCCAGAGCACACAGCTCTGACAGCTCCAGGTCAGAGGAAGGATTCAAACCCAAGTCTCACCCATCACCAAAGCCTGACTTCCTATAGTAACCCACGTGGCCTCCTGGGAACAGGGAGGGACTGAAAATGTAATTCAGAATGTAGGCAGAAATGCACTCTCTAAATTTACATCCCTCTCCCCACAAAAACAGAAACATAAAAACACTGTGGGGTTTTTCTTCCCAAAATGTCTTCTCTCCAATGAAAGAGCATTAAGTTGAAGTGGGGGAAGAGGAGGTTGGGGACTGAGGGATATGCAAGTAATCGGGAAGCCAATATAATTCAGAGTGAAATTGATTTAAAATTTTGCTAAAACTTTTTATGCTTGCGTATTTCACACTAACAGCATAACTTTAGTCTTATTTACAGTTTTGATTAAATCTATACTTCAGTACTTTACATAGTGTATAAAAATACAGCTTTATGTAAATATTTCTCAGGGAGATCTGTAAAAGTGTCTCATATAACTGATATGAAATTTCAAAATACAGAGTCAGTGTTTCATAATCAGATACATGTCCTGGGCTTAATGACAGAAAGCACCTCACATTTATATTTACTAGTTTTTAATTATCTCATTATCCTTAGTTGTGAGTATCTCTGATTTACTCAGACAGGAGATCTGGAGAGTAATATATTTGAAGTTACTGGATAATTTCCATTTATCTTTGCCTAAAACTCTTCTCCTTCTTGGAATAATGGGAGGAGAGAGAGAGAAAATCTCAGCTTGTTCTCAGACCACCAATGGATACTGATCCTTCTATATGTCAATCTGCAGTGAAACCCTGCTTGGCCATCAAGTTGAAAAATGCAGCCCATGTCAGGACTTGCATATTTAAACCCACACCACTGCAAATAAACACAAAGAAGTTGGCTATATCAGACTTAATGTTTCTAGATTTCACTGTCAACTCTTACAGTTACAAAGGTGGTGAGGGGACAGCCACTTGAACATGGTTTGTACCTACTTTGTCCACATCTGACAATGAGGAATTGAGTCTCCTGACCACTAACAATTTGCCTTTCCTTGAACTGTGTGTTGTCATCTTTCAAATGCTCTATTATGTGGGTGGATAAATAGTAAATAACATCTTTTTGTTCTTTTTTTTTTATTTGAGTAAAATTGCTTTACAATGTTGTGTTAGTTTCTGCTGTACAATGAAGTGAATCAGCTATATGTATACTTACATCCCCTCCCTCTTGGACCTCCCTCCCACCCTCCCCATCCCACCCCTCTAGGTCATCACAGAGCACTGAGCTGAGCCCCCTGTGCTATACAGCAGGTTCCCACTAGCTATCTATTTTACACGTGGTAGTGTATTTATGTCTTTCTGTTCTTTAGACACCAAGTTTGTGGTAAGTCATTACAGCAGCAATAGGAAACAATTACAGTGGCCAGTGACAAATGATCAGATTTGTGTTTAGGGATTTCTCTAGCAATGATTTGAGTGAAAGCACAGAAAACTGTTGGGAAACTACTGAAATAACTCGGTTGAGAGATGATGGTAGTTGGGACCAGGAAGTTGGTAACACGTTTACAGCAGGGTTTCTCAACCTTGGCACTACTGACATTAGGATCAGAATTTTATTCTTGTGGTTGTGGGGAGTTGTCCTGTACTTTGTGGGGTAAAGTTAGCAGCTTTCCTGGCCTCCACCTACTAGATGTTAGTAGCACCTCCCCCCAGGTATGACAACCAAAAATATCTCTAGAAACTGTCAAATATCAGCTAGGGGGCAAACCTGTCCTGGTTGAGGATTTCTGAGTTGGAGAAAACTTGACAGAATGCAGTGGTATCTAAAGGTGGAATTAACTGGACTAACTGCTTAACCCTATGTTTTCAAAAATAAATATCAACTTCATATCAAGTTCTATTTTTTTATAAAAAGTTCTAGAATCATTATCCAAGAGGTAATCAAGAGGTATTCTTCCTAAAATCCACAAAGACTGCCGCTATCGTTTCTTCACTGCAGGGTGGGATCACGCCAAAGGGTGTGCTTCTCCAGAGCAGCAGTATGGGTCTCTTAGGACCTCGAATGAAGAGTCCCAGAATATGGCTCCCAGGAAGAAGAATTTTGCAGGCTCAGATCAAGCATCATCTTCTCTTTGGTTCTTCTTTTTGTTTTTCTACTAATAGCTTTATTGAGATATAATTCACATATCATAAAATTCATCCTTTTGAAGTATACAATTCAGTGGTTTTTAGTATATCCACAAGGCTGTACATCCACCACCACTATCTAATTCCAGAACATTTTTATCACCCCAGAAAGAAACCTCATTCTCCTCTCTCCCCTCCCACCAGCCCCTGTAAACCACTAATCTCCTTTCTGTCTCTATAGGTTTGCCAACTCTGGACATTTAATATAAATGGAAACGTACAATAGATGGTCTTCTGTGCCTGGCTTCTTTCATTTAGCATGTTTTCAAGGTTCATCCATGTTGTAGCATCAATCAGTACTTCCTTCCTTTTTACAGCTGAATAATAATTCCACTGTATGGACGCTTATCCATTGGTCAGTTGGTGGACATTTGGGTTGTTTCCACTTCCCTTTGGTTCTTGTTGGTGAGTCTGTGCCCTAAAGTGATTTATGTGGGCTGTGCCCCTTCATGGTATAAACAAACTAAAACTTTCCAGCCTGATCAATGTCTGAAGTACAAGAATAATTGATTCTTTTATTTATCACATATTTACTAAGACCCTAATGTATGTCAGTTTCAGGGCTCTGTGTTAGGCCCTGGGGACGCAATGGTAAACAAAACCAAGACCCTATCTCAGGGATAGTTCGTTCTAGGGGAGGACACAGGAGATGAACAAACCGGGCAAGATGGAAATGCATTTATTCAACCCTCTGTTGAATATCTGCACACGCAGGCACCTCACTAGGACTGGGTAGACACGAATGGAAAAGCAACAGAACATACCTTTCTTCCATTCATGTGTCCCCTGGGAAAGGTCAGACACACAATTATGATCGCACGTGCTATAATAAAGGTCTGAGCTGGAGTCTTTGGGAGAAGACAGTAGAGGAATATAGGAAAGCAGAAAACTCTATGGGGGCGGGGAGGGGGGTAGGTACTTTGAACTGGACCCTGAGGGGCTCTAGTGTCTGGGGGTGGGGGTAGGGAAGGGGGACCACGTGGGAGAAAAGAGAGGAGGGAGCCCTCATGTTATGGAGCACACACCTCTCACCTCATCGCCACCGCTCTGTCTGGATGTGGGATTCCTTCCATCTGCCCCTAGCCTTGCTTTTATCCCGTTCCACCTTTGGTATCCAGGCCCCTCCCATCCATGACCAGGTCTTCCAGCTCCCAAAGCTCGCTTCCTCCTTGACATATCTGGGCTCCTAAGGCCACCCTTGCTCATCTGCTATGTGTCCTGCTCTTGGTAACTATCCCAGAAACGAACAGCTTGGTGTGTCTTCTTGTTTGGTCTCAGCTTCACCTGGGTCCTTTGTGAACGAGAAGGGGGAAGCCCTGCGTGTCTCTGAGAAGCGGGGGACCCAAGGTGCCATCCTAACCCCGCCTGCACACCTGGAGAGTCACGATCCTCTACCTGAGTGTTGATTAGGAAGCACGCTCCAATCAGACACCCTCACCTAGAGTCCCAGCTCCACCAACAAGTTGGGCAAGTTAGTTAGACCTCAGTGTTCTCACCTGCAAAATGGGAATACAAGTTAAGCCTTGGGTGTCTGTTCAAAACAAGCACGTATTTGGTAAGCACCCATCATGCTGCCTAGCATACAGTAGGCACTTGATAAATGTTAGGCTTATTTCCTATTCATCTTTCCATGGTCTTTCAATCCAGCACGGAGAAGCTGCAGAGATTACACAGGTCTAAATGTAACTGAAAGATGGCATCCCTTTCTTTTAGAACTCGAGATAGAATCATTATTTATAAGATAACGTTTAGATGTTATGGCAGCATTTAATTTTAATTGATCTACGGACGTGAATAAATGAAAGTTAACAATCAAAGCGGTCTGAACTTAACCGGGTGTTCCAGCCCTGGGCATATTCTCAAACCCTGGGGATTCTGAAAAATGGAGCATGCAGATACAGGCAGCAGCACTGCTGACCCTGCATTCTCCTGCAGAGCTAACGATCTGCAAAGCACATCCTACCGGCTGCCTGGTTGCCCCAGGAGAACAGGAGGAGGCCCATGAGGCCGAGGGCCCAGATGTTCTAACAAACAATCTCCTCCCTGGTTTGGCCCACAATTCCTTTTGGGAATACAGGTACTAGAAAGCCATTCACATGCCAAGTTGGAATGCCACTCCTCTCTTTGTGGTACTCAGGGCCTTCCGTTCTCTGCAGGAGACTCTGGTGTTGCCAGAATCCTCCATCCCCCCCTGAGCCGGGGCACTATAGCTGTTAGGTATAGGGTCTCGGGAGTCACACTGTTTAGGTCTGGATCCTGATCTGGTGCCCCGGCCATACAACCCTGTGCAAGCTGCCAGCCTCTGTGCCTCAGTTTTCTGCTCTGTAACATGGGGCAGTATTAGAATATACCTTGTTACTGCATTCCTTCAGGTTGGCAGGTTTGAATGAGAAAAGATAAGTAGGAACAGTGCTCAAATGTCCTCATTTACTCTTTTCCCCACCCATATTCTACTGGGACCCAGAACAGGCCTTCGGAGGACACAGTAGACTCATAATCAAAGATTCACTGACCTTTTCTCCCATGAGACTGAGGCTCTAGGGAGGTGTCTGAAGCAGGATTTTCATGTATTCTCTAGGAAGGTCCCAAGGGGAACAATGAAGAAAGAATTAAATTCTTAGGGAGAAAGAAAGGGAGGGAGGGGGGAGGGAGGGAGGGAGAATCTCCTGGGTTTCCAGAAATGATCTTCACCAACGTTAGCACAACAAGCAACAGTTCACCTATACTTCAGTCTTGAAGATGGTCAGGCTTGAAGCAGCTACGCAATATTGGGCAGCCGCTAAATAGCATTCAAATAATTTGTCTTATTTTATTTCAAGTCAACCTTGAAATAAAGCGAAGAATAAAGTGAAGTGAAGAAAGATTTTCACACAAAGCCCAGTAATTTATGCAGCAACCACTCCATGAGCTGGTTCAATAACAGATAATTATATGGAAAGCACTTAAATGCTAACTATGTACTTTTAAAATGTTGCACAAGTAGGTTCATAATTAAATTATAATTACAAGTAAAAATCGAGACAATGATTATTCCCTGAGAAATCTGCACATTTTTATTTCCAGGGTTGCGCGCGGCTTCTCTCACACTCTGATTCATTTCTTTTGTTGGTAGCTCCACGCTGATCCGACTCGTTTTGCATGACAGATTTTAAATTTAAAATTAACTAAAATTATCTTGCAGATTACTAATTACCACATACAATGATTTCCACAGAATACATGGTTTGCCATTAAAAAGTGGTTTGTGAGCATATAAGTCTGAAACTGTGAAAGATTTATAGTGAGAAGGAGAACACTGGCTGATAGACGAATAGAAATTGAGCTATTAGTAGATATCGAAAAGGCTTTCAAACAAGCTCTGAACTGCTTATGGGGAGAGGTTACACCGCTGTGAATGTGACAAAGCTACAAAACTTTCCAGAACTTTCTATCACGCAGAACTGGTCCATCTGCAAGTGAAAGAAACATATCCAAATTAGCCACAGGAAGCTGAGATTGATTGTTGATTCGGAAAAAAAAAGTTTAAGTATAGCTTCACTGCAGGCCTGGCTGGATCCAGAGTCTGAAATACTATCCTCGGGGTTTAACAACTTGCTCTCTCCAGACCCCAACCCTACTTTCCTCTGCGGTCACTTTGTTCTCAGCCAGGCACTCTCCACGTGGTGGACAGTGGCTGCCAGCAGCTCTAGACTCTGGTCCTCAGAGCCCAGTGGAAGATGAGGGCTTCTTTCCCAAGAGCTTCAGCAAAAGTCCCAGGTTTGAATCTCACTGATTCAAAGGATACCAATCTCCACGGTACCCAGGGGAGGGCTGTACTCTGATTGACCAAATCTGAGTTACACGCCTTCCTAGGGAGGGAGGGTGGAGTCACAAATGAATATACAGGGGATGAGATTCCCGAAGGAAAATCCTGCTCTTGCTTCCAGAAGAAACAGGCAGAGATGCCTGGATGCCAAAAGCTCCCTGGATGAACAACCAACTAATCAAACTTTGTCCCCATTCCTCTTCCCCTGCATCTTAATTAAATAAAAGAGCTTCCGGGGCTTCCCTGGTGGCGCAGTGGTTGAGAGTCCGCCTGCCGATGCAGAGGACGCGGGTTCGTGCCCCGGTCCGGGAGGATCCCACATGCCGCGGAGCGGCTGGGCCCGTGAGCCATGGCCACTGAGCCTGCGCGTCCAGAGCCTGTATTCCGCAACGGGAGAGGCCACAACAGTGAGAGGCCCGCGTACCACAAAAAAATAAAATAAAATAAAGAGTTTCCATTTCTGCTCAGTTATTCCTTACGCTAGAATGAGTTTTTTTGTCATTCAGTCAAATCCATGCATTTTGGCCAACATACGCTTTACAAATTTGGCCAGAGAAATGTTTTTAAAAACACAGATCTGATCATGTTACCATCTCTCTATCACCATGTCTAAACCTAACTTTTCACTGTGGTAACATTTAAACATACACAAAATAGAGGAAATAATATGATGAACCTCCACAAGTCTAAGCTTCAAAAATTATAACCATTTGCCAATTCTTATTTTATTTTATTTAGTTTATTTTATCTATACCCTCCATCTTCTGCACCTTTTTTTTTTTTGCCAGAGAATATTAAAGCAAATCCCCAATGTCATTTTATTTCTCAGAATACTTCAGTATGAATCCCTAATAAGGAATTATAAGAGTATAATCACCATGTCATTTTCATACCTATCAATATTAACAATTTCTTAATATCATTGATGAGTCCATATTCATATGTCCTCTCGATTAACTCAAAGACGCCTTTCTACAGTTGGTTTGTTTGAATAGCAAAGTCCATGGATTGCATTTAGTTGTTATGACGCTTAAGCCTCTTTTATTCTATATTAACTTCCCCCCTCCTTTGTGGTTTGTGAGTCATGGATTTGTTAGGGAGCCAGACCAGGTCATTTGTCCTGCAGAATGCCCCACATTCGGGATTTGGCTAGCTGCCCCCTTGGGTGACATTTAGCCTGTTCCTCTCTCCCTCTTACTTCCTGAAACCTGGTAGTTTGATCTAGAGGCTTGATTAGATTCAAGTTCAATTACTTTGTGTTTGTTTACCTCACTCTATTTAAATGCCTTCCTATTAATACAAACCCCACCTCCCCACGGTCTGGGAGGCCCACGTGGTCTGGCTCTGCCTCCAAGCAGCCTCACTTTTCCTCTCCTCTCTCTCCTGATACCTCTGGCACTCTTTTATTTCTTCTTTGACCAGGGTCTTGACAGCACACATACCTTTTTCCCTGCTGAGAAGGATCTTCCCTTCTCTTTGGGTCTCACTCCCCAGCTCCTTAGAGAAAGCACCTCTGACGTCCTCCTGACCAGGTCAAATCTTCCCACTAACAGTTCCCACAGCATCAGGCCATTCTCCTCTGCAGCCTTATCACAGTTGCCATTTTCCATCTATTTGTATGATTTTTTGATAGTATGTATCTTTACCTTCCTCAACAAACTATAAGCTTCACGAAGAAAACCACAGTGTTTGACATACAAATGTTTCTGGGAAGTAATGAATTAATTAAAAACATATACATGCAAATACCTATACACCCTCCCCAGTTCAATCTAATTTCCTTCCTTAGGGCTCACGGTAAGTTTTTTTCATCTTTTATCGACAGCAAAGCAGCTACAGGTTCTTTTTGCTAGCTTTAGCTCACGCACCCTGAGAGCCCACTTCATATGCTATTTGTAGGCCCTCCAATTGCAGCGCAAAGTAGACGTCAGCATCCCATTTTATAGGTGAGGCAACAAAAGCTCAGAGAGATTAAGTAACTCATCCGACATCACCAAGCCAGACCCTCATTGAGGACGATTATCCTCTATTCTTTTAACAAGTCTTTGTGCTTGTAGCCTCATTTTCAGATAGGGTGACCAACTGTCCCTGTTTGCCTGGGCACTTTCAGTGCTAAAACCAAGAGAGACCTGGGCAAACCAAGACAAGTTGGTCATCCTATTTACTTTTACTTACCTGAGGCCTAAGGTCACTCAGTCAATTAAGAGTGGTCTGAAAGTCCCACCCTGTATCTGTCAACCGTTACAGCCTCTACCATGCCACAGCATTACAGCTGGTTGTTAGTTTGTAATTATAAAAGTGGGGTCTCCAAAACTCTCGACCACCACCCTAATTTGACATTGAATCTTTTGTTCCAGAGAAGAACTCCAACTGGGAAATTTTCCCAAGTTTTCACTATGGAATTTAAAGGATTTCGACATTTCATCAGAAGGATTATACCCTTATGCGTGATTCTAAACCTCCCTTCTTCAGAGCCAATGGCATGACACTCGGCTGTATTCTCAAAAGATACCGAATATTGCAAATATAGATTTGTCACAATAAAGTATCAAACTCCAATGTAATTAGACTTAAGCATGGTACTCATCCTCAACTGCTTCCCTACATCTTGACATGGTGTAAAAGGACTCAGGAGGAAATTTACTTATGACAATTAACCAATCTGTTCATTCGTTTCTGGTTTTATCCTAATTACAATGCACTCACTACATGCCTTAGCCCAAAGAGCAAACAACAGTATTAATGAGAGGATAATTCCTACAGTTTGGGGAAAATTGTACCAACAAATCGGAATGCCTACTAAACCTCTGCTAATGTTCAAGCACTCTTCATCAGACTTATCAAAACAGCAAATCAAACTACTACTTAAAAAGTAGTTCAGTACAAACAGCCGTACTCATCAGAATATTCATTCACTTTGAAAAGTAACACTCAGTGAAACAGCTTTTAATCAGTTCTAGGACACTCGAACCTCAGGGGGTTCTGGGAAAGCGATGTCTTTATTGTGCTTTTATGAGACCACTGAGCTTCCCAATTGAGCTTGAAATCCATTTACTGCACAAGGCCTGTCTAAAGATCAAATGCCAGGTAACATCTTCAGCCAAGAACAATTAGCAACCTCAGTGTTTCTGTAAGGTTTGTTTTAAGGGATATGTTCAGTCTTTATTAAAAGCACTTGGGCACCTCAGGGGGGATATTCTAGGTGCTGAGAATCCCATAGGAATGAGAGACCCACACGTAGAGAACATGACAAGGAGCCAGACCCAACCAACATTTTCATGAGCAGATACATTAAACAGGTTTATAAAAAATAATTACAGTGATCATAACAAAATTAATTTATATTAATTAAACATTTAATAAAGAAAATAGAAAAAAAAGTTATATGCCAAGCACTGAACCAATGAAAGTAGTGTCAATAAAAAAAAAATAATCAATAGTCAATCTAAGAAAGAAATGGAAAATTTTATTCGAGCCAACCTGAGGATTATAACCCAGGAGACAGTCTTTCAGAAAGCTCTGAGTTCCACCCATTAGAAGTCATAATTATATATAAGTTTTTTGTGTGTGTGTGTGTGAAATTAAGTTTTATTCAGGGTCTTACTGAGGACTATAGCCTGGGAGACAGCTCTCAGGAACTGCTCTGAAGAGGGAGAGGAGATGCTAGTTATATATATGTATATGTATAGGCTAGGAAATACATGCAGTCAAGCATACATCTTGGTAAAAAATTAGTGCTAATCAGAAAGAACAAACATCTCAGTTTGATGATTTTAGTGCTTTTCTGTAGATGGGCAGATGCAAGAATCTGGGGGTCATTAAAATTCTTCTTGAGATACACATCTATCTATCTAAGGGCCTGTTTATCCAAAGCACAGAGTACCTCATCCTGAATTCCTCTCAGGGTGCACTGTTGGTGGGTGACTGCAGTGGGTTGTGACTTAATCCTTGTAGAACTGGGTGGTGAGCAATGCTCTTTTGTTCTTTTTTATTTTTTTTTAACATCTTTATTGGAGTATAATTGTTTTAAAATGGTGTGTTAGTTTCTGCTTTATAACAAAGTGAATCAGTTATACATATACATATGTTCCCATATCTCATCCCTCTTATGTCTCCCTCCCTCCCACCCTCCCTATCCCACCCCTCTAGGTGGTCACAAAGCACTGAGCTGATCTCCCTGTGCTATGCGGCTGCTTCTCATTAGCTATCTATTTTACGTTTGGTAGTGTATATATGTCCATGCCACTCTCTCACTTTGTCCCAGCTTACCCTTCGCCCTCCCCATGTCCTCAAGTCCATTCTCTAGTAGGTCTGTGTCTTTATTCCCATCTTGCCCCTAGGTTCTTCATGACCAGTTTTTTTTTTTTTTTTTTTTAGATTCCATATGTATGTGTTAGCATACGGTATTTTTTTTTCTCTTTATGACTTACTTCACTCTGTATGACAGACTCTAGGTCCATCCACCTCACTACAAATAACTCAATTTTGTTTCCTTTTATGGCTTAGTAATATTCCATAGTATATATGTGCCACATCTTCTTTATCCCTTCAACTGTTGATGGACACTTAGGTTGCTTCCATCTCCTGGCTATTGTAAATACAGCTTCAATGAATACTGTGGTACATGACTCTTATTGAATTATGGTTTTCTCAGGGTATATGCCCAGTAGTGGGATTGCTGAGTCATATGATAGTTCTATTTTTAGTTTTTTAAGGAACCTCCATACTGTTCTCCATAGTGGCTGTACCAATTCACATTCCCACCAGCAGTGCAAGAGTGTTCCCTTTTCTCCACACCCTCTCCAGCAGCATTTATTGTTTCTAGATTTTTTGATGATGGCCATTCTGACTGGTGTGAGGTGATACCTCATTGTAGTTTTGATTTGCATTTCTCTAATGATTAATGATGTTGAGCATTCTTTCATGTGCTTGTTGGCAATCTGTATATCTTCTTTGGAGAAATGTCTATTTAGGTCTTCTGCCCATTTTTGGATTGGGTTGTTCGTTTTTTTGATATTGAGCTGCCTATAAATTTTGGAGATTAATCCTTTGTCAGTTGCTTCATTTGCAAATATTTTCACCCATTCTGAGGGTTGTCTTTTCGTCTTGTTTATGGTTTCCTTTGCATATATAGGTTTTGAGACAAAGGATACGTCAAGGGACGTACTGACAGTATACACAACCCAGATCTGCATTTACAACGCGAGTAGGAGATCAAGCGTCTTCATGACCCCTTAAAAGACTGAGAAGGAAGGTTATCTCCTAATAAGTCGTGACCCTTTATAAGATTAGGAAAGAATGTTATCTCCTAAGGAGGTCTGATTAATGCAGATGCACAATATACACTTTTAAAGGGGAGGAAAGAGGTCCAAATGGGCAGAGAAAAATTTTATGTTTGAATTTTTCTTATCTTGCCATAAAATATGACTTTTATTTCATCAGTAGTTTACCTGCATGTTCTCACTCAATCCTCAAATCAACCGAGAAGATCAGTACTATTATTAGCCATATATAATGATGCAGATAAATGCAGGGGTCAGAAAGCCATAGCCCACTCTCTGAATCGGCCACCATCTAATTTTTTAAATAAAACTTTATTGTAACACAGCCATGCCCATTCACTTATGTATTGCCCATACCTGCTTTCCCAGGCTGATGGCAGAGTTGAGATAGAGACCATCTGGCTCAGAAAGCGTAAAATATTTACTGGCCCTTTACAGGAAGGTTCTCCAACCCCTTGACTAGACATATGAGGCTCAGGAGAGAAGACGTAAATGTATAATTACAAATTTGTTCCAGTTCTATAAAAAGAATGAAAAGAGTCATTATGAGAAATTATTAAGACATCAGTAACACCATTTGTTTAATGCAGAGATCTGTGTTTTTAAGGCCAGTGAGGGCATCCCTCAGAAGGGAGACTTGAGACTGTCTTTCAGAAGATGTCTCCTCTCCTGCTCTCCTCTCCCCACTGCACCAAGGGGAGCTTCATTCGCACTAATCTGTCTGAAGCCCCTGCACCTTCCCTAACTTCTCGCCATGCTTTCTCACTAGACTCTAGGGTCGATGATTTGGGGATTTGATCTCAGACTTCTCTTTCCTCTCTTAGCTTCTCCAGTTTGGTATCTTCTCTGCTATTGACTCACTATCTCAATTCAGCAGGACCCTGACTCCAGTTTCAACCTATGCACCAGGGTTTGGTCTCAGCCTCAGAACTCACTCATTCCTGACTTGGCCTCTCCTTCCCCATCCTGGTGCTGATGTCTCAGATGGTCACCACTCCACCATGAGTGTCAACAGTGAACATCAATCGCATGGACATGTTTTTAAGTGGTTTTTTTGTTTTTTGGGTTTTTTTTTTTGCGGTACTACGCAGGACTCTCACTGCTGTGGCCTCTCCCGTTGCGGAACACAGGTTCCGGACGCTCAGGCCCAGCGGCCATGGCTCACGGGCCCAGCCGCTCTGCGGCATGTGGGATCCTCCCGGACCAGGGCACGAACCCACGTCCCCTGCATCGGCAGGCGGACTCTCAACCACTGCGCCACCAGGGAAGCCCTTAAGTGTATTTTTTAAAAGAAGTTTAAATTTCATAAGTAATGCATGAGTTCATTCTGCTTATAAAAGTTCAAACATTGTGGATGAAGCTAAGCCCCTTTAACAACCATTCCTTGATCCATCCCACAACAGCAAGAGGGGAGTAACACCCAACGGAGTGGCAAGAGACATCAAAGTCTGAAATACAAAGTGTTGGCAGACTAGAGGCATGCACTTTCTTTCACAGACTGCTAAGACAGGAGGGCATCTTGACAGAATCTATTAAAATTTGAAATTTACAGATTCTATGTCCCAGCAAAACTGCTACTTGAGATTTAACGTAGAATAATATTCAAACGTGTTGACAAAGGAACATACTCTCAGATGTGCACTGTGCAGTGTCTGTGGGAGTAAAAATAAACAACTTTCATGTAATTTTAAAATGTGGCATAATTAATGGCATTGGCAAGATATAGTTACATAAGCCACATTGCTATCGGTTCTTATTTCCCAAACCTCTTCTTGATCTTCATTCTTTTCACCAAATCATTCATATTCAATGGCAAGGTAAATGCACTAAGTGAGGCAGGAGAAAGATTTAGAGGATTTCTTCCCTCTTCCCTTTGCCAAAAATAATGAATAGATAGGAAGTAAGTCTCAGAGAGAGTGTTTTTCAGAAAACTTACGGTGACATTAGTACTCTGAAGTCAAAGAGATGACTCACAGTGAAGATGAAACAGGTCAGAAAGCCCAGAACAGATGTGGGTACATTGTAGATAATCCAGAAATAGTTAACACGTTTGGACCTAATTCAGGTTTTCCAATATCCGCATTGTATCTTTGCTCTGATTATGGGAACTCCACCCAAATATCATCTTCTCCATGAGGTTTAAAACTTTTTACTGCTGGATTTAGCTGTGAAGGACAAGACTTGAGTTGCATCCAAATTAAAGGTAAGTGTGACAAACGTGCTCTCTCCTTTTCAATGAGTTCACTGGTAGACCTTGGATTCCAGCTTTCCTGCTGTTTTGCTTTTGTGTGTTAAAACATTCAAATGACTTAGGTTAAGCTAGGATAACAGGCAGGCCTGCCCTTCCTGGGGTGATTGGTGAGACATGTAAATGGAGATCCTACAGAAGGGCGTCAGGTCAGCTTTTGGTGCTCCCTGGCCTAGCGTGACTGAGGGTGCAGGCAAGCCACTCTGTACCAGCTCGCCAGCCTCTATGAGGCTGGGGAGGCCTGCAACTGCCAGAAGTGCCTTCCTTGGCTGACCACGCCCCCATGGCAATCATGTCAATTTTATTCCATCTAGATGCTTGCACATATCATGACCCTTCTACTCAACCACGTAATATTCCAAGAGAAATGGGAGTGAGCTAAGAGAAAGTCTAGCCATGTGTGGTACCCTTGTGACTCAATGCTTGCACGTGATTCAATGATAAATCATCCTGTTTGAGACCTGCTGTTGTTACCGTTCAACCTCCTTCAGCCTTCCACTGAAAACTCTCACAGCCTTTTGTCTGAGGATTATACACTCCCCTCTTGCCCAAACATTTCCCCCTTTTGGTTTTCTCTTTAAGTGCAAAGTATTGACCCCATAAATCGTTTATACTGAGAAGCCCTAACTTCTTCACTATACATCTTGAAACAAAAATATCTTTTCTTTTTAGCAATTGATATTTAAGGAAAGGAGAAAATAATTGAGTTAAAATCATTCTGGAATAAAAACCCAATTTTTACCTTCTTATTTTTACTTCAGTTTAATGAATTATAGGAATTCCAAAAAGTCAGAGAACATAAAAAATTGATATGGGAGAAAGCTGTATCTCTGGGTAACAGAAAATTAGTTTTTGCTACTGGGAACAACAAACAGAAAGTCTTAATTTTGAAAGCTTCACAGCCAAAAAAATACTAAAAATCTCCGTTTTCAAGGAGAAACAACACATGCGATCACTGGGTGCTGGTTCCAGTGACTAATGGAATAGTTCTCTGAGTTTCTGAACTTGTCATTGGCTCCTGTGAGCATTTTCTATAAAGTAGAATCATATAATATATGCAAACCTAAGCCATAAGTAACCTGAGAACCTGACAACCAACCATGCGCCGTCTCTCACCTCAACACCTGCCAAGGCCTCATGATTTCTTTTACACACGTGCACCTGAGTTAAAGTTATGGAGGCCTAGCACTTTAAAAAGAAAACAGAGCCTGAAGGCAAGAGAAATATTTCAGAATTCTCCACTTAGCTCCCCCTTTATCATAGAGAACTGCATTAAGAACTCTGAACACTCTGCAAACAGTTCAGAGGATTTTCAAGAATAATTCTGATGCTATTTGCTTTTGGCCATCTGTACTTGCTGGCTTCAGAGCCTACCTGGTATAAAGGGTAGCATCACAATACCTGTCCTGAGAACACCCTTGTTCCCCAAATCTGTTGTCCGTGGGACCACAGAGTTGGTGATAGCAGGATGACATTATGTCCCTAACAGCTACTATAGTGTCTGGCACATAATAGGTATTCAATAAATACTTATTCAAGAAACAAATTAATGTAGTCGCAATCAAAATGGATGCTTTAGTTTAAGAACAAAAATGCACAAAGAACACAGATCAACCCTAATCCCCATCGGTAAGGCAATGGCTGAATCAACTGTGACATGACCACAGTATATAATGCTGTGTTGCCATTTTTTAAGAAATGGGAGATATGTATATATGGGTGTATATATATATATTCCATATAATAGACCACAGGAAAGAAATAACACATATATGATTACTTCTCCTAGGTTTATTATTGAGTGGGAAAAAAATAAGTTCCAGGACAATATAAACAACTTTTTTTAATTCTATGGATATAAACATATACATAAACAAACTTTTTTAAAATAAATTTACTAAAAGGACTAAGGTGACAAAATCAGTAACTAGTAAAGCTGGCTTTAAAATCCACGCAATCTCACCCTAGACTCTTTGCTCTTAACCATCACTGTTTTACATCTTCCGACCCCTAGGAAGGAGCATCAGCTCAGAATAAGAAAGCCCACGAGGGGTGTGCAGGGCAGAGGTCAGATGCTCAAAGGCGTCACCCTGAGCTTTAACAGAAGAGGTGGTTTGAAAGCCAGATGGAGGAAGAATCAAACATTTATACAAAGGTGTTTGTATGGAGCCAGTAAAGACGTAATGAATCAGGCTGTGCTATAAATCCTGTGCTTCAAGAAGATTAATCTGGTACAATTGGTCTGGAGAGGAGAGGAGAGGAGAGGAGACAGAGAAAGAAGTTCTCTATTAAAATAGCCCAAGCATGACGTGATAAGGGCTTAAACTTGCTGGCAGAAAAAAAGAAAACCTAAGTTGGAGATTGCTTAAAAAGAACACCTCTCCTCCCTACTCTGCGTTCCTGCTGCAAGTCTGTATTTTTCCTTCCACACTACACAAAGCTCTTCCCCTCCCTCTTTTGCAATGTATCCATCCTAAATCCCTTCCACTGTATTCAAACTTCGTTGCGCTTAACATTAAGGCTTGGTGCAATCACACATTATGATTCCTGAGAAACAGTCTCAATGGCTCCAGAGCCAAAGTAAGTTGGTGATTCAGAGCAAGGAGCATTAAGGTTAATTACCTAATAATTTACTACAGCGAATGTATCTGTAGACATTTTGATTTTTACTAATTGTGGCGTTAAACAAAGTAAACAACACTTTGCTTCACATTCCAGCTGTGGAAATGCGTCAAGGGGAACCTTTCCTGTGATTTATAGCCCCTTGCTTTACCCCTGAGCGCAGGTCACTCGATGTGAAGTTGGAAGGACCAATGGTTTTGCAGACCCCATGTATTGGTTTAGTAAAGATTTCTCTTAATATGACTGTGCACTGACCCACCTTTGCTGCAACGCTGAGTGTGCCGTTCAGAGACACCAGGCACCAGCGATGTTAATGGGATTTGAGCAGCGCTGTTCACAGGGATCGCCCTCCGCACTGGGGTGGGGGAAGAGGGGGGAGGAAAGGGGTGGGGTGGCAATGTTAGAACAGGGACAGAATGAAACGGCTAAGAATGCAGTCAAACTCAGACTCAAAACCCAGCTTCTCCAGCTGCTAGCTGAGTGGGCTTCAGCAAGTGAGTTACCGCTCAAAGCATCTGCCTCTTCATCTAACCAAGGACTATCAGTGCTACTCTATGGAATTATTACGAGAACTAAATGTAATACTCACATGAGGCATCTGAGATTTTTGCAAACCCAACACCCATTCCCACTCCCCCGACCTTGTACAGAATTGGCTTTTCTCCTCTCAGTCCAAGTGATCTGAATGGCTACCGATTACCCCTCTCCAGCTTCAAGGACAGACACTCGACTGGGCCTGGCCAATCGCCGTAACTCATCTCCTGATCACAGTCAATCAGTTAAGGATGGACACGTTACCCAATCCAGAGCAATCAGGACAAATAAGGCCCAACTCAAGTTATTGTACTTTTCAGGGAAAGAGGGATGCTCAATTGAAATTACTAAAAGAATAGGACATCAGCTCAGAACAGATGGCAGCCATGTTACTACCCCAAGAAGAGAACCTAATGAAGAGGAAGGCCGACCAGAGGAACACAGACCAAAATCCTTAAGGGAGGAAGACTGGGTCCTTACAATATTGTAAGCTCCTAGATCCAACCATGCCAGAAGATGGAATATACTGGAATGATTTGTTTCATAAATTACCTTTTTGCTCATGGAAGTTTAGGTAAGCCTTTTGGATCTTGCAATCTAAAGAGTTCTAGTACTTTAAGTAAAGCTTTATTTTAACATACTTTGTGATACACAGAAGGCACTTAAAAACTCCTTATGATTTTTTTTTTTTTTTTTTTTTTTTTTGCGGTACGCAGGCCTCTCACTGTGTGGCCTCTCCCGTTGTGGAGCACAGCCTCCGGATGCGCAGGCTCAGCGGCCATGGCTCACGGGCCCAGCCGCTCCGCGGCATGTGGGATCTTCCCAGACCGGGGCACGAACCCGCGTCCCGAACCCGCGTCCCCTGCATCGGCAGGCGGACTCTCAACCACTGCGCCACCAGGGAAGCCCTACTTATGATTTTTGAAGGTTCCATATTCATCCCAATTCTCAAGCCATGTTTATTTTCCAAGTTACCAAAAATCCATAAAAAGGGGATCCATTTCCCAGTTTCTGATGTGGTGCAAAATGAAACAAAAGTTCCTGATTTAGATCTCTTTGAACTAATAGAAAGGCCCAGAGATGTTTAAAGCAGTAGCAATTCTGAGAGAATGTGCAGGGAGAGGGATAAAAAGAAACAAAGGACTTTTTGGCCTTTTGATCAGATGCCTGGTGACCTGGATGCCATTCTGTCCTGGTGACGTGCTTAACCATCCCTGGTACAGAATTTAATCTCCTTGAGGTCAGGGACTTTGTTCACTGACACCATCACAGGATAAAGCTTTGCATATTCGGTACTTCTTACGTTTCAAATCTCATTCATATTGTTGGATCCATGATAACCCACAGGTCTCACACCATCTGATCAAGGTATTATTCATAGCTCCACTTTCCAGGTAAGGAAGCCAAAGCTGTAAGAGATTAAGTGACACAAAAAAGTGTCATGCCACGTCCTTCAGGAAAGAGCAAGGATCTGAATTGAGAACATAGGGAGTATGACTCCCAAGTCCCTTCTTCTCCATAACTAAGTGGTTGTCACAGGACCATGCAGGGAGGTGACAGGGTGCAGTGGGTCAGTTCTGGCCCCCTGGCTTCAAGGACCACTCACCTCACTAATGGCTGAAGGTTTAGATAAGATGATGGATACACCTAACACATCTAACACCAAGCCCAGAGCAAAGGAAGAGTCTGGCAAATGCTTGCTAAATTTGAATCTGTGGGCACAAATCACTCTTCTGAGAAAAAGTATTGACTGGAAAATTCTTCCTGGAAGACTCGCATGGATATGTCAAGGGTGCTCTCGGCAGCCTGTCTGTATGAACAAAGAGTCAGAAACAATCTGAAGATCTGCCAGGAGACAGCCATGCAGAAGAAAGTGCATCTCTACAATACAGAATTCTACCTAACAATTAAAAAATGTCATGCAACTCGGGATGCCCTGACACAGCAAGGTCTGTAAGACATATTTTGGGCAGAAAAAAAGTGACAATTATAGGTGTAAACGAATAAGCCAGGGCTTCCCTCGTGGCACGGTGGTTAAGAATCCGCCTGCCAGTGCAGGGGACACGGGTTCGATCCCTGGGCCAGGAAGATCCCACATGCTGCGGAGCAACTAAGCCTGTGCGCCACAACTACTGAGCCTGCACTCTAGAGCCCATGAGCCACAACTACTGAGCCCTTGTGCCACAGCTACAGAAGCCCGCATGCCTAGAGCCTGTGCTCTGCAACAAGAAGCCCGTGCACCACAACGAGAGTAGCCCCAGTTCTCCGCCCATGCAGCAACGAAGACCCAACGCAGCCCAAAATAAATTAATTAATGAAAAAAAAAAGAATAAACCAAAATATATTTCCAAAGAAAACACATGTCTCTTTCCAGAGAATACACATGGGAATGCACTTGAAAAAACGGCTTAAGGACACACATAAAACCCACTGTTTAAGTACTGAATTGAGTGCAGGGGTCAAAAAAGAAACTAGGGACTTCCCTGGTGGCGCAATAGTTAAGACTCCGAGCTCCCAATGCAGGGCGCCTGGGTTCAATCCCTGGTCCAGGAACTAGATCCCACATGCATGCCACAACAAAGAGTCCGCATGCCACAGCTAAGGAACCAGCGAGCCGCAACTAAGGAGCCTGTGAGCCACAACTAAGGAGCCCACCTGCCACAACTAAGACCCAACGCAACCAAATAAATATTTTTAAATAAATAAATAAAACATATATCAAATAGTAAAAAAAAAAGAAACTAGCCATATTTACTACATTTTCATTTTTTACAATGAAAATTTGGTCATGAATTACTTACACGATTATGAATTAACAATAAGGAAACACTTAAGGCAATTGAAAGTAACCAGAGATTGCTTTTAGCTAAAAGTAACCTGCTTGATCTACTCGGTGCTAAAATAAACAGGAATAAATAGGGAAAAGACACATTCAACCCCTTTCTGAGGTATAAAGAAAAGGGTGAGAAAAGCTGATCGATGGAATTTCTCCTTTATTTTCCCCTTTAAAAATTTTCCTTATTTATTTATTTATTTTGCTTTTAAGCGGCTGTGTCCCATATACACAGTGCAATTATCTTCCCTCAAAATATCATCACTCAGTTGAATGATCTTACGGCAGGAAAAACAGCTTTGGCACAATCGTTGCATATTGTTGGGAAAATTACCATCAACTTTCTTTTCTCTTCAAAAAAAACTCTTCGCAATGACACTGATGAGTTCTATTGTTTTTCATCTAATACCTTAACCCAGTTTAAATCCACAGTCTGCATAAAGTCCTTGAAGTGTGACACTAATTGTGGAAATATTCTTAGGAGATAGAGGGTTGCATCCAAAATGTGATTCTGCTGGACTCGCCCCATGTGGACAATTGCAGATTCCCCCCGATCACCCCAACCAACAGGCTTTCAGCCGCCTCTGCCTGCAGAGGTCACCTCATAATCCCTGTCGCGTGCTACATGAGGCTCGACTCTCATAGACCCTGCTTCTGTAGCCCTGAAGCACCCGGAACAGTTTGCAGACATATAAGTGGCTTCACACCCACATGGCAGTTTATTCTATCCTCTTGGTTGACTTTTGCCCATTCTTGTGGCTTTCAGATACCATCTCTTGGCGACACAAATTCATTTTTTTCGTCCAGATCTCCTTTCCTGAGCTCTAGATTCAGAAGACCAATATCCCCTCGACATCTTTACTTTGTTGACGCATCTGCATCTTCAACTTAACACGTCCAAAGTGAAAACTGATTTCTCTCTCCTAAATCTCTCCCCTAGCTTCCTCCACCTTAGTAAGTGACCCCAACATTCAGGAGGCAGTAATATGGGAATCATTGTCTCCTACGCATTCTCCACATTCATCAGCCCTATTGGTTTGACCTCCGAAGTTTCTCCCAAATCCATCCATTTTCCTTTACCTGCACAGTCACCAGCCTGATAGGAGCCACCATCACCTCTCACCTGGTCTGTGGCAGTGCCTTCCTCACCTGTCCCCCCATGTCATCCTCGCTCCCCTATTTTTCACAATATTACTCCCCTGCTTTTAATCCTCCAATGGCTTTCCACTACACTTAGACCAAAACCCTAACTCCTGATGCATCAGCAGGACTAGAGCCCGAGTAACTCCCAAATCTTACCATACATCCCTCCCCAACCATCAGCACATGGACCGTCTATAATGTCCTAGAAAACAACCTCTTTCCCGTCTCGTTTCCTTTCTTCTGGACTTTTGCATCCTTGACTCCTTTGTGCCCTTCAGGTCTTGGCTTCAACATCACCTCCACACAGAGCCTTCTTTGACCAACTCTCTAGACTGTTGGAGCAAAAAATTTATTTCCTTCATAGCACCAATCCCAAACTTGAACTCTACCATCCACGTGTTTACTTGCCCATTATCCGGCTCTTCCATGAGAGCAGGAATCTACTCTATCTTGTGTATGGCTGTACACCCACTGCCAACCTCAAGGCCTGACACACAGCTGAGACACAAACAATTAGTTGCAGAATAAACAAATCAGAAACACATTTGTAATGTATATGTATAACTGATTCACTTTGTTATAAAGCAGAAACACATCATTGTAAAGCAATTATACTCCAATAAAGATGTTAAAAAAAAAAAGAAATACACTTGTGGAGTTCTGTGCTATGTGTCCAACACTTTGAGTTCAGTGGCAGGAGGGCAGAGTGTTCAAAGTTCTTTATAAGAGACATGGGATTAAATGCCATAATCTTTGCCATTAAGGATGGTGTCCTCTATTTGAAGAGAGAGAATCTACACAGTGAAAAGATAAAACTAATGACATAAGCCAGTAGACACCTGAGTGTTCAATTTAAGGATTAAGTTTTATGCTTTTAGTCATGTTAAGTTGACCAGATGAACTTCTGGTGGGACAGGCCAAACAAATGGTTTACTTGTGGATGAAAGGGGTCAAGTTACAGAAGTTGGAGACGTGAGAACTGATAAGGTCTGGAACATTCAGAAACAGCTCTGTGGAGGAGAATGGATGTATACCAACCTAAGACAAGTCAGAATTAGTTAAACCTACTCAAAACCACCTAGAACAATGGCCTTACGATCCTGAAGTAATGCAAACAATAAAGAGCCCGTTCGCTTGCCAAATAGCGGACATTTTATTATCTCTCTACTACCTCCCATGCCGAGGAGTTCGGGTAATTTCCCAGGTCAACTCAGAACTGGAATGAGATGGGGAAGGGGGATGGGGGAGGGAAGCTTTTTCTGAGAAACAGGCTGGTACCACCTCTGCCCTTTGCCCAAAGGGTGCTCCTCTCCCGCCTTGTCCTTGCCAGGTCTAGTCATTTTGGGATCATTAGCATCTTTCCATAATCAGTGACAAATCAGGACTTTGCAAGACAGCTGGTGTCCCACACTAAACCTCAGAAATCTTACTAGCTAGGGGCAAACAGATGTTCCTCTCCGTTCCTACCTTGCTTACCTAGGGCTATAACTGGTAAAAGGTCTTGGGCATGTTCGCTTAACAGATGTATCCTAATGCAAATTAACTTGGAAAGAATGGGGGAAAATAAATAAGAAATGCAAATGTTTAGCCACTCAAGTTTTTCTATCTTAATAACACACTCCAGGAACTCATGCAGGAAGGAGCAAAGTTTGAACATTGCCTATCAATTCTGAGTTCACGGCTAGTGTTCTTTTCACGCTAGACCTTCTGGTGATTAATAAGAGTATAGATCAAAAAATTGAGGGAATGAAGAGAGGGAGAAAATTTGAATTGAGGGCGAAAGCCCTAAGTTTTGTGTACTCAAAGGACAATAAGGGGCCAAGCTGGCGCCATACAGGTAAACTGGGAGAGTGGCAGTCTGTTTGGAAGGTTGTGTAAGAGAACTGGACCGAAGCTGCGTCTGCATGGCAAGCACAATGTTGTGACTCAGACTCTTTGCTTCCTTGGGCTTGTAGGACTGTTGGAAATTACAGAAGGGGCTACATTTCACCCCAGCCACTTCTTGGCACTGCCGATGATGAAGAAACGAGAGATCGATGATGAAGAAACGAGAGACAGCTGTAACTAAGCTGAAGATGTACTTTGGAGTTGTGGGAAGGGAGGGTTGGAGACCCCAGCTAGAGGACAAGAGCAGGTGAAAGCCTAGAAAACGATGGTAACAGTGGGTAGGAAAGAGAGATACGAGACACCCTCCGAGGGGGAATTCACTAAAATGCAGTGACTGGATACATTTAGGAGGTGATGGAGATGAGCATGTCGGAAATCCTCCAAGGCTGCAGGAGCCGCAGGTGTACATCAGGGAACTACACCTGGGAAGTCAAGAGGAGATACAGGCTGGGGCGGGGCAGGGGGGACGACAGGATGATGAATTCGTTTCTCTACCTGCTAAATGTAAGGTAACAGTGGGATATACAGTTGAAAATGCCCAGTAGGTTACTGGAGATATAGGAACCAGCTCCAAATACAGTGTACGTTAAAACAGCACAGGCTGGAAAACTCACCTAAAACACAGAGGAACTGCAGTGCTTTGCTAAAATCTCTGAAATTTATGAATTGTCTGTTCTCAGTTCTTTGTGATGCCCTGAATTATAGATATATAGTGCCCAAGGCTCATGACACCTAAGTCTTTCTAAAAAAATAGCTATGAGTGCAAAGAATTGCAGGGTCTGGAAATACTCCAGTTCAGCGTGGCTTTTGGACATCTGTCTCCTACATTTATGATTCTTACCATAACTGGGTACCACTACGTATCCATCCATAGCAATAGAACACCTGTATACTGTCATTAATTTCTCATCCCTTTGTAAATCAATAGTGGTTTTTTTTACCTAAATAAATTCAATTTACAAAGTCGTACTGCTATAAGTGAAAAAATAGTATCACTTGTTATAAATAGAATGCAACTGTAAAAAGAGAGTTAACGGGGAGAGAGGCATTGAATTTAGCTGTTGCGCAGTAGACATTCGTCATTTTTTTTATACTCTGAATGTATGAAATTCAGAGCCTCTGAATGTCCTTCCTTTATGGGGAAGTCCAAACTGCAGGGTCTTGACTTCCGAGAGGGATGCTGAAGAAGGATTCACGGCCCTCTCCTCAGCCCCTGGCAAATCACTTAGACTTAGCCAATCAGATACTCTGGCTCATGACTTTGAAACTTAAAAGAAAAGCATCAAGGACAAAGGGCTAGTTGCAATGGATTCCCATGGAGGGGCCCACGCAGGGGTGGATGGTATACTGCAAAACACCATGCGTAGTGCCCACGCAGCCAACTCCCATGACATTTTCTCATGTAATTTCTCAGATTTCTCAGATTTCCTTTGGTTGTTGATATACTGGGTTGAAAAGTATCTCCCCCAAATTCAGGTCCACTTGGAACCTCAGAATGTAACATTATTTGGGAATATGGCCTTGCAGATGTAATCCATTAAGGATCTCCAAGAAGAGATCCTGGATGTGGGGTGAGCTTTAAATCCAATGATGGGTGTCCTTATAAGAAGAGAGAAGAACACAGAAACACACAGAGGAAAAGATGATGTGAAGGCGGAGACAGAGATTGAAGTGGTGCTTTGACAAACCTAGGACTGTCAGGAACCACTAGAAGCTGGAAGAGGCAAGAAAGAATTCTTCCCTAGAGGCTTTGGAGGCAGTGTGACCCCGCTGGTGCCTTGTTTTCAGACTTCTGGCCTCCAACTATGAGAGAATAAATTTCTACCGTTTTAAGCCACCGGGTTTGTGGTTATTTGTTATGGCAGCCCTAGGAAACTAATACACTGGGCTTGCGGATGTCTCTTATGATGATATGAATTTCCCTATATCTGAGTTATACCTTGGATCCAAATACCTATTCATCCTGTTAGTAATTAACATTTTCTGGCCTTGTGCTCTCACCTTCTACTCAATTGATTTTCCTAAGTGGCTTCTGTTATTTGCAACCAAGAACCAGGTTGAAACGCCTGCCGAAGTGTCTAAGAAGTGAGAGATCCACTTTTGGTTGAAAGGAAAGTAGCAACAGTTAGGGAGGGGTTAACGGCATAATAGCACCAAATTGAGACTTTCTCTTTGGGGCAATTAGAAAGACTGAAAGCAATGGAAAAGTAAATAACCTTTTGTGATTTAATGTTAATTTGATGCCCTGTTTCTGTCCTGCCTTAAGTCATCCAATGTAACACTGACGATGTGTCCCTTATCTTCAGAAATACTGATTTAGTAAAAGGTCCTGACTTTACAAATGGAGAGATTGAGTGTTGGTAAAGCAAAATAAAAGGACTTGCATACAGTCCTACAAATAAACTGGTAGAAGAGGCAAGTCCATGACCCTGTTCTTCTATGTTTTCTCATTCTACACCCACCCCACTCTTTTACCACACTACACATCTTTTCTTAAGGAATGTATTAACCATACTTCCGCCTCTTGTAAACTTGAGGCTTGAACATCTGCCCTACATGCAGATGTTGGACACACCTTGTTCTGGTCCTATAATAGGCCTGAGTCACCTTGCCTTGGCCTCCTGCTTCCCTCACCATCACCCACCAGGGCATCTTTCAAATGCAATCCAACCAATCCCGAGTTTCTAACCCCCTCCCTTATCAGGCTCTCACATTCCAGGCCACTATCCCCCTGTCCTAATCACCCCAGGGCCAGGTACTAGACAACTAGGGAGAGGCCCTGTGCCTCCAAAGTCTGCTGAAATTACTCAAACTAGCCAGTCCTAACTTGTTTATCCTGCCTGGCCTGGTCTTCCCTTAGAGACCACAATAAAGGCCACAGTTTCCCTTTCTCTTTCTGCCTCTGATCAGCCCCAGTCTTCCCAGTGTGGTCCCCCAAGGCATGGTGTGGCCCTCCCCTTCCTGGGAACTGTAAGTAACAAACGGTCTTTTCAATGGCAATCATCTCCTGATCTGTTGACCTTTACTATGTCTCAAATTTTCTATATTTTAAAACAAGGCTCTCACGAAGGAAGTGTATGTCTTCAGCCACCATAACTGGGACAATTCCAATAACCCTGAAGACTGTTGGGATCTATTAAGATAAAATCTACTTCTTTTACTATTGTTCCATGTTCAAGGGAGACATAGGACATCTGGTGCATCCTTTATTCAGCATGTTTTAGCACTAAAGTAAAAACTTGAGTTCTAGGGAAGCAGGATAACTATGGAGGCAGACTGTGGTGTTTAAATCCAGCCTTCACCACTAACTAGTTGTGGCAACCTGGTCAGCGATTAACCCTGCTGACCCCAGTTTTCCATCTATAAAATATCCATACTGGTAGTACCACCCCCCTAGGGTTCTTGTGAGGATTTCAGAACCTCATACAATCAAAACACAGAGTGCACTGCCAGGACAAGAGTAAAAAGATCAACAGGGTCAACAGATCTAAACTCCTAATTAGTTGAACAGCTTCCATGAACGCACATCAGAAGTGATGTCCCCAAAACACCATGCTCCTGGTGGCCTGCACTTGGTAGGAACTTAATATATGTTTGTTAACTGCCAAACAAGAATCCATCTACTGCAGCAACCATTTATTGAGCACCTTCGATATACCAATAAATATACCTATGCCTGGCATACACAATGAAGATATAAAAATCACTAAATTCGTCGTGTGCCTTCAAGTATCCAAACCTAGCTTATTGCCAACTCAGGAATCTGTTAAAATTTCAAGAGAGAACTCCCCTGACTTGAAGAGAATCTCACCTTCCCAGAAGAAAAGAAAAAAACTGATTTCATTTCATTTTCTCTTTTATACTCAAGCAGAAATCATGATTTGTTAATGGCTCCTGATAAAAGAGTACAGTCCATGTCACTAGAACTGCAGAGATCATGGTGACCACAAAACAGTCCGACTGTCTTATGTCCACTCAAAGGTCCCAAGAACTCGTGATAACTCTGCAATGGTTTAACACCCAGTTCCGAAAAGAAAGGCTATTTTCCCAAAATATTTTACAGGAGCATTCTTCAAAAGTGATTCATTCTTGGTTGGAACTCTTTGGCATGTCTGGGGATCATTTATCAAGTGTGTTTACAACAAATGTCTCTCTCCAAACTTCGGATGTGTGAAAACAGCCCTTAACACGATAAAAATAATTCTAAGCACCAAAGCTGGCAGACAGACCCTAGACAGTCAGCCATAGGTCAGAGCAGACAAAGCAAAGGTGAAGGGGGCTCAGGCCAGGGCTGCAGGGATGATCTTGTTCTTCAGAGGAACGCATCGCCTGCTGGTTCACTGCTGCTGAAAATACTATCGTTACAGCAGAGTTCTTTCCGCTTTCTGTTGTGAACCTAATTAAAATGCAAAATATGAACCCTGCTGTCGGGAGACAATTATCCAGGAGTCTCCTGGCTCGTGAGCAGAGGCACTGCCTGCCTTTGCGACAGGCTATTCTTTCATGAATTTTGTGCGACAAACAGCCCTGGAAGATAGACAGGATGTCACCTTACGGAGCAATGGGAAGATCTGTTTACTGTCCATAATAAGAAAGATAATGTTTCCTTCTAGGGAAGAGGGTAGATATTGCCCATTATAAAAGATTTGGGGTTCCCTAAATTTGGGATTCCTCTCTTGTAACACAACCCACAAGTGGATACATGTGCAGACATCACCCAGCCCTTCTTGTCTTAGCCTGTGGGAATTAGAGCTCCGGGAACCAGCACAAATGCTGGTACTCGGGCTATTGCCATGGCTGTGAGTAGTAAGCTGCCCTTTTTCTCTGACCCAAGAGTCTTGTGTCTTCAACAACATCCAAAACACTGCGGCAGACCCCTTGTTAGCCTGCACGAAGGGGGAAAGCTCTGCTCCCGCGTAGCCCTTGACATCTGCCATATCATTAATATTCCTTTATCAGTCAGAATCTTTATCAAAAGGCCCTCTGAAGTCTCCTCACGCTTATGCTATAAATAAAATAACATGCTTGCTATGTGGAAATAACTTCAAGACAAGTCACCTCAAGCCCTTTTTGAGGTGATCTCGTCCTCCCCCTCTCTCCCCTGTAGAAACTCAGAGATCCACTGCCCTATGAAACTCAGCTACCCCAAACCGAGGGAAATTCCAGAGTGCCGAAGACCTAGAAATTGGGAGAGATGGTGCAGAAAAAGAAAAATGACAGGGATTATTCCAACACCTTGGCAATTTTGTCAAGAGTCAGCCCTACCAAATATTATTATTTAATTCAGAGTTGTGAGATCCCAAGATTTACTTTATGAATGCATCTCTGCCAAGAGTAAAGAATAAAGGACAACTTTAAATCTTTTGTTTCCCTTTTTTATTTCAGAACAAACTAATTACCATAATTAATCATCATGCTTAAATATTCTATCGGAATACTAAGGGTTAGCAAACTATGGCTCACTGACCAAATCTAACCCACTGCCTGTTTTTGTAAATAAAGTTTTATTGGAACACCAGCAGGCCCATTCATTTATCATTGTCTGTGGTTGCTTTTGTGCTACAACAGCAGAAGTAAAAGGTTGAGACATAGCCTGGACGGCCCACAAAGCTTAAAATGGTTACTGTCTGACCCTTTACAGAAAAAGTTTGCCGACCCCTGGTAAATCCTACCTTTCTTTCAGGCACCCTTGCTGCCTGAGTTATTTTCCTGAATAACAAATCAGGATCCTTCCTTACTGAAGGTCTCTGATGCCTTACAGGATGAGACCATGTTCCTTGCCCCCCACCCATGACCCACCTTTCTTCTCAGACTTCACCTGCCATTACACACACTTTACTCCTGCATTCCCATCATCCTGACCTTCCCTCTCCTGGGAGATCTCCTAGGATAGTGCCCAGCTCTGTACCTTTGCAGACAATATTCCCATCAGTTTCATCATCCATAAAATGGGACAATAATCACTGTGCCTCCCTTGTGGGATTGATCTGAGAGTTAAAGAAATGCTTATTTGTAAAATACACAGAATTGTGCCTGAGACACAGGATCCACCAAGCATGGCTACCTGGGGATGGAACCTACATAGGTCACTGCTCCCCTCTGCCCTGACACCCTATAATAATAATAACTGGGACTTCCCTGGTGGTCCAGGGATTAAGACTCTGCACCCCCAATGCAGGGGGCACAGGTTCGATCCCTGGTTGGGGAACTAAGATCCCGCATGCCACAGAGTGTGGCCAAAAAATTAAATTAAATAAATAAAACTGAATCACTTTGCTGTACACCTGAAACTAACACAATGTTGTTAATCAACTACACTCCAATATAAAATAAAAAGTTTAGAAAAAAAGAATATGGCTTCTACATAAAAATGTAAGGTATAAGGACTAATGTACTGACAAAGAAGACAAGATTTAATATTAAAAAATAAAAATAATAATAACTAATATTTAGTATGTCCTCCCTATTATGAGGCATCAGCCCAAGCTTTCATATGCATTATTTTAATTAACCCTGGTAAAGCCCCAGGAGGTACTTAGTATTACTCCTGATTGATCCATGAGGAATACAGATAAGGAGACGTGGCCAAGGTCACACAGCTAACAAGCCAGTATTTAGCTCACTTGGTTCTGGCTTTAGGTCAATGAATCAGTAATTCAGTGAGTGAACAGACCCAAATAAAGCAACGCATGGGTAAACTATGAGGAAAGGCCCTGAGGTGGGAGGGGGCCTCTATCAATGAGCTGAAAACATTAGTGACCCCAGGGTACCCCTTCCCCTAAGACAGATGGTTTTATATTACAAACTCATTACATCCTTTTAAAATGATTCCCCAAAGAGTGTTCAGCCTATGTTTTCCTCTAAGAGTTTTATAGTGTCTGGCCTTACATCTAGGTCTTTAATCCATCTTGAGTTTATTTTTGTGTATGGTGTTAGGAAGTGTTCTAATTTCATTCTTTTACATATAGCTGTCCAGTTTTCCCAGCTCCACTTACTGAAGAGGCTGCCTTTTCTCCATTGTATATTCTTGCTTCCTTTGTCAAAGATAAGGTGACCATATGTGTGTGGGTTTATCTCTGGGCTCTCTATCCTGTTCCATTGATCTATATTTCTGTTTTTGTGCCAGTACCATACTGTCTTGATTACTGTAGCTCTGTAGTATAGTCTGAAGTCAGGGAGCCTGATTCCTCCAGCTCTGTTTTTCTTTCTCAAGATTGCTTTGGTTATTCAGGGTCTTTTGTGTTTCCATATGAATTGTAAAATTTTTTGTTCTAGTTCTGTGAAAAATGCCATTGGTAATTTGATAGGGATTGCATTGAATCTGTAGATTGCTTTGGGTAGTACAGTCATTTTCACAATATTGATTCTTCCAATCCAAGAACATGGTATATCTTTCCATATGTTTGTATCATCTTTGGTTTCTTTCATCAGTGTCTTATAGTTTTCTGCATACAGGTCTTTTGCCTCCTTCACTCTTTGACATAAATCACAGCAAGATCTTTTTTGACACACCTCCAGAGTAATGGAAATAAAATCAAAAATAAACAAATGGGACCTAATGAAACTTAAAAGCTTTTGCACAGCAAAGGAAACCATAAACAAGACGAAAAGACAACCCTCAGAATGGGAGAAAATATTTGCAAATGAAGCAACTGACAAAGGATTAATCTCCAAAATATACAAGCAGCTCATGCAGCTCAATATCAAAAAAAAACCAAACAACCCAATCCAAAAATGGGCAGAAGACCTAAATAGACATTTCTCCAAAGAAGACACACACATTGCCAACAAACATGAAAAGATGCTCAACATCACTAATCATTAGAGAAATGCAAATCAAAGCCACAATGAGGTATCAACTCACACTGGTCAGAATGGCCATCATCAAAAAATCTACAAACAATAAATGCTGGAGAAAACGGGAACCCTCTTGCACTGTTGGTGGGAATGTAAATTGATACAGCCACTATGGAGAACAGTATGGAGGTTCCTTAAAAAACTAAAAATAGAGCTACCATATGACCCAGCAATCCCACTACTGGGCATATACCCTGAGAAAACCGTAATTCAAAAAGATACATGTACCACAATGTTCACTGCAGCTCTATTTACAACTGCCAGGAGATGGAAGCAACCTAAATGTCCATCAACAGATGAATGGACAAAGAAGATATGGCACATATATACAATGGAATATTACTCAGCCATAAAAAGGAACGAAATTGAGTTATTTGTAATGAGGTGGATGGACCTAGAGTCTATCATACAGAGTGAAGTAAGTCAGAAAGAGAAAAACAAATACCGTATGCTAACGCACATATATGGAATCTAAAAAAACGGTAATGATGAACCTAGTGGCAGGGCAGGAATAAAGACACAGACATAAAGAACGGACTTGAGGACACAGCAGGGCAATGGAAAGCTGGGACAAAGTGAGAGAGTGGCATGGACATATATACACTACCAAATGTAAAATAGATAGCTAGTGGGAAGCAGCTGCATAGCACAGGGAGATCAGCTCGGTGCTTTGTGATGACCTAGAGAGGTGGGATAGGGAGGGTGGGAGGGAGATGCAAGAGGGAGGGGATATGGGGATATATGTATACTTACAGATGATTCACTTTGTTGTACAACAGAAACTAACACAACACTGTAAAGCAACTATACTCCAATAAAGACATAAAAAAAAAAAAGATTCCCCAGGGCACTTTAGCTTAACCTTCGCTTTAACTCCTTTATTAAGACATAACAAAACACCTAACCCAGATATTAGAACCTTGCAAAAATGCTTCCCTCTGTCAGCCACTTGTGTGCACCTTCTCCCTTGCCTCCGTGTCTGACATTAAGGGGGAAATGGTAACCAAGGAAGGTCCAACCCAGCCAACGTTCATCAGTAAAAGGTGACCTATTAGGGGAAGAACAGAAATGCCTGGCTCCGAGAGACAGCCCTTGCAACCAGATCCACAATTAAAACTGAACTGTGCAATCTTTGCATTTAAACGGAAATCGATGGCATTGACTGATCCAACAAAGGCAGCCACCTATGAATGCGTTACAGATCTGGCTGCTGCAAAACATGTTTTTGAAATAAAACGTATAAAAATGACTGTGTTTTATGGCCAAACGTGATAACTGGGCTACCCGGTGGGGAAGCTAAAAAAGTACTCATTTCATCAAGGGAATGGGGTGCAACTACCTTGAATGAGGTCTTTGCTGGTGATGCTTCCTCTGCAAACCCCTCAGTTGCCAGTAATTTCCTCGAGGGTTTTATTTAACAGTGAGGATTTAAGTGGATTCGTATCCCCTTTCCTGGGGTTGTACACAGCAATTAAATTAGCGCCCAAACCTTAAAAGACACCAAGGTAATCAGTTTAGGGGGATTGGGGCCACGTGGGCTCCAGATCTGGTTTTCCTAGGCAATCGTTAAGTCTCCAGTCGGCTGGGCTTCCGAGTTACACCTTTTTTCATTGCGAGGAAATTTAGTAGTGATGGTGAGGCTGACAGACTAGGGAATTATCTTTCAATTTTAGTAGCATCATTCCAGGCCGGCACTGAATTTCAGTCTTAATAGTTCTATCAGTCTCAGGTTGAATCTCAATAATTAAAGGGGCATCCCACTCTCCAACACTGGTGTACACTGGGATATTTAAACACTTGAGTTGCTATAAATTATGCCTAAACAAAAATGTTAATGCCAAGCTTAAAATGTTGCATAAAGACTTGTTCAAATAATTTGTTTTTTTAACAGTAGTGCAGGGGCTTCCCTGGTGGCGCAGTGGTTGAGAATCTGCCTGCCAATGCAGGGGACACGGGTTTGAGCCCTGGTCTGGGAGGATCGCACATGCCGCGGAGCAGCTAGGCCCGTGAGCCACAACTACTGAGCCTGCGCGTCTGGAGCCTGTGCTCCGCAACAAGAGAGGCTGCGACAGTGAGAGGCCCGCGCACCGCGATGAAGAGTGGCCCCTGCTTGCCACAACTAGAGAAAGCCCTCGCACAGAAACGAAGACCCAACACAGCCAAAAATAAATAAATAAATATTAAAGGCAAAGAAGAAAGGGGAAATTGTAGATAGAGTAAGGATCTAGTTTAAAAAAAAAAAAAAAAAAGAGTAGTGCAGATTTGGAAAAGTCTACCAAAGCTGCTTGGGAAATATTTATTCTCAAGTCATGATGTTCCTGGCAAACTTACATTTAAGAGAGAGACCCCAGGAAGCCTCAGAGAAGAAATGGTTTTCCAGAGGAGCCATCAGGAGGGAATTTCAGGTTTATCTTAGTTTCATGGAAGTGTGAGGCTCTTTTGTTGCTTATGCCTTCATAATATAACCTGGCAGTATTTTCATCCCACTATTAGGGTGTTCAGCACAAAGAGCATCTTTGCATCATGTAAAGGCACCCCCTTCTAGGTGAATCAATTAGAAAAAGAGGTCTCTTCCTCCTCTATCAGGAGTTCACGAAAGGTAGAGTGTGGGCTGAATTTCAACCTCCCTAAGTTTCCTCCCTCTTTTGTAGAGAGCACAGTTGGTACCTGGCAGGACAGAAGTTATAGGTGGTCAGGAAAAGCTTCAGGAATAAGATCTGACATGGATGAAGAATCAGGTCATCCTGATATTGAGGGAAGAGTGTTGTAGGCAGAAGGAACAGCAGGTGCAAAGGTCCTGAGGCAGCATGCCCCATGTGTTCATGGTAGGGCAAAGAGGCAGAGGGGCTGGAGTGAAAGGGTCATCTTTCCTTCATTTCTGATTTTAATTCTAAATAAAATACAGACACTTTACTTTTAGTAGGTATAAGACCTAGCTGGATGCTATAGACCTGCTCTGGGGAGAGATACTGTTCTTTAATAATCAAGTATGGAATAAAAACTTTTTGAAATTGTGTGGTCTTTTTTCTGCATGGCACACTGGCAATCCTGATGTGACTAAACATTCATTCAGCAAAAACATGTGGAATATTTACTATAAACAAAGCCCAGTGCTAGGCAAAGAGTGAAAAACAGACTGACACGAACGCTGCCCTCATGAAGTTTATAGCCCACAGTGTGGGGAAAAAACAAACAAGTGAAAAAATTAAATTACAAACATTGTGAAGGGCTAGAAGACAAGCAGCATATGTGGGTTACAGAAAGCTGTTGGGGCATGAAGGGGGGTCACCCACTTTAGACAGAAAGGCCATACAGATTTCTGAAGGATTAGCAGGCATCCACCTGGAGATGATGAGGTGAAGGCGGTTGTCCTGGGCACAGGAAAGTGCAAGGGGGCCTAACTAGGAAAAAGTTGATCTGCTGAAAGAACAAGAAGTCCAGCGCGGTCAGAGCAATGCACGAGAAGGAGAGACACTGGAACACTCTGCCAGAGACAGATCTCGGTGGATTTTGCCTCTGGCGGGAAGCGTGCATTACTTTGCTCCGTGCCGGGGGACACAAGGAACCATGGGGGGTGGGTTGTATTAAGCAAGGGAGTGAGGCAGTCTGATCTTCTCATACTACTGCATGTGACCCACACAGGACAGAGGCCCCTAGGTGTCTTAGTCCGTCCAGGCTGCTATAACAAAAATATAGCACCGACTGGGTACCTTAAACAACAATCATTTACTTCCCACAGTTTTGGAGGCTGAGAAGTCCAAGATCAAGGTGCCAATGGATTTGGTGAAGGTCCTCTTCCTGGTTTGCAGGCAGCCACCTTCCCATCAAATCCTCACGTGGAGGAGAGCAGAGAGGAGCAGTCCCAGTCTGATTGGGGCAGTCCGACTTCATGCCTTTTGTCCCTACATAACTATTAAAAGTATCCTCTTCTAAGGTCAAAAGTGTCTTGGTTTGGATGAAAAAAATCACATGGTCACCCACATGTCTCATCCAAGTTCAATGTAGATCTTCCCTCCAGAGCTGGAATAAGTTACTGCTTCTACAGCAGCGCTCCAGATAAAGTCACAGTTTACACTTAGTGGGCATGCCGTATGAAATATGTAAATCGTCATGTTCTGGAATGATTGTATGAGATCCTTGAAGATGACAAAATGGCCGAAGACTAAAGGAGGTGAACTTCTTGCATTCCTACATGCTTATTCCAGGCAGAGATGCATTCCTTAGAATCGCTGGCTGTACAATTTACATTGTTTCTGCCCCACGGAGTGTTTACAGTTGAATTCTGGTAGGCGAACTGTGAACACAATACAGTGTAACACACTGCACCTGTCTCATGAGGTTGTGAGACTCTACATCAGAAACACTTTGTAGTTTACGGCATATGGTAAGCATTCAGGGGGATCATCATTATATATTTTAACTATATTCTTGGCTTCGGTACCTCTCTCTATTTAGATATTTGTATATGTAATTTTTTTCAACAGGATTCTTTCGGGGAAAGACAAAGTAAGGATGGCATGGTTGAGGCTAATCTCAGATTTTAATAATAATAATAATTGACAAGGATAGGTTTTATTCTTGCTGTTCGTTGGATTCTTTTTTTTTTTTTTTTTTTTTTTTTGCTTGAAAATGGCATTCAGGCAAGAGAAACAGCCAGGCAAGGATATGGAAGAATGAAAGCTTGTGCATTTCAGGAGGTGACTAGTATTTCTAGCATGGTGAGAATCTATGAATCATGGGGAAGGACGGCTGTACCAGAAGGAGGGACTGGGGCCATTTTGCAAAGATAATTGAACGCCAGGCTATGGAGTTTGAATTTCAAACTGGGGAAACATTCAAGGTTTTTAATGCAATGCAGCAACATAATTAAAATATCTGATAAATAAATTTATTTATGATAGAAACCTAAAAGATGGAAATAAGGGGATACGTTTGGAGGCAGGGAGTCAGGTTAGGTGGCCACTGCCATAAACTGGGAGACAAGACAACTGGCCAAACCATGAAGGAAGAGAAATAGAAACAAAGAGATGAATTCACTCATTTCCCTATGCAGATAATGTTCACTGTGGCTCCCAACCTGTCCATCCTCACTTTGACCCGCTTTCCATCTATTCTTGCATTTGAAGAAGAGAGGACCAAGTCTGATCAAAAATGGAAGGTGGAGAAGTTGAAACATTTTCCCTCTTCTCCTGGGCACTGATGTGATAATAATGGCCACCATGCATAATGTAATCTATGTGCTGAGTGCTATTATGAGTGCTTTATTTTTATTAATGTATTTAATCTTCATGATGAGTCCATAATATATGCACCATTATTATTCCCACTGTTCAGATGAGAAAATTGAGGCACGAGAGATTAAGTAGCTGGCCAAGATCATACACTGAGTAAGAGGGAGGGCTGGATTCGACTTCAGCTCCAGAACCTGCCCTCTTAATGCACCCCTTACTACCTCTTGATGTAATCAAAGAACGCAGTCTGGGCAGTTAATTGTAAGTGACATGCACGATATTGTTGGGTAATATGCAGGATATGTTATTGCATGTCTTCAAGGGGAACAAAAGCTATTTTTAAGAGAGAATATTCTTTTGGAAGAGTATAAGTCATCTACATAATTTCTCTTTAGGGAATTATTTCTAGTAAATCCATTCAAAATATGGAACATGTGTTCTGCCCTAAGATTGGTTTAATTCTATCAGGAAAGTTATAGGAAGCAAAAGTGGGGAGATAACATCTGATGCTCATTTTTTTTCCCTTTGGGGATGATCTGTCCGGGTACTCTAATTGTGAAAACACCCCTCCCCCACCATCCCCTGGACAAGACAGCTTGGATTTTCACAGACCAAAACCTTTCACCAGAATCACACACCCAAATCAATGCAGACTTTCCTCCAAGCCTCAGCTCTTCCCAGCACCTTTTCTTCTCCACGCCCTTGAAGATATCAGCTCCCTAGAATTCCATTGACAGCCCAGCTTTTATGCTGCTTAAAACAGCTGCCACACTTCTTAAAATGTATAATATCAGCACATTAAGTGGACACAATAAACAAGACTAGGCTGAAAGGAATAGATGAAAAATAAATTTAGTTATTTTCCCCCAAGTGGTTCTACAATACTCTCCACACCATTTGTGTGTCTCTGTGCATAGGTGTGTGTAAATGCATATACACACAAATCCCAGTGGTCTACAGAACATTAATACTGTGCATCCTACCAGCTGTACTACCAAGATGAAGAGGGAGACATGGGGGAGGGGTGCCTTTTGTTTACTACTATACTTCTTGCCAAAGTTTTAGATTCTTAAATGGTCATATATAAATCTCATCCTAACACAGTGCTTGAATTACTATAAACAAAATTTTTCTGCATTTCTTGCCCTCCAAGTCTGAGGTAACTCATTGAATTTGACCATGTTTTACCTTCATCTTTTCCCAACAGACTACAGACTTCATTTGCTCATTCAAGAATGTACAACATGATTAACAAAATTAACACTGCTGTACGGCATGTACGAAAGCTGTTAAAAGAGCAAATCCTAAGAGTTCTCATCACAAGTGAAAAACATTTTTTTCTTTTTCTCTTATTTTGTATCTATATGAGACAATGGGTGTTCACTAAACTCGTGGTCATCATTTCTTGATGTATGTGAGTCAAATCATGCTGTCCACCTTAAACTTACACAGTGCTGTATGTCAATCATATTGCAATAAACCTGGGGAGAAAATAAAGGGAAGGTAGAGCATATCTAAAGAAAAAATGTCTCTTTGAGAAAATAAAAATAATAAAGATTTTAAAGAGAAATATTCACTGATCTCCTAATATGTACCAGACTATATAGGAGACTGGAAATCTAGAGGTGAGCAGAAGAGATGCACATTCTGCCTTTCATGCAGCCTGCAGTCCAGTGGGAGAGGCTAAGATAATAAAGGGGAATACATAAAACATGACATCATGAAATTGCAATAATCTCCACCCTATTGGTTCTGCATCTCGAAGCCCCATTCTCTCCTTTACTAATAGAAGAACCTTCCTCTTCTCTTCCTACAATTTTGGAAACCCACCTCGCCCACTCTTAGGTATCCCGGGCTCTAGGGATACACGCACGCTCTAGGCATGGCCATCCGCCTCTGTGATTTGTTCCAAGACGATAAGGGTCTCTCCAGGGATGAGACCAGTGTGGAAGCTGCTGGCGCAGCGACCCTCAGCCGGAAGCCTGTCTGAGATTTGAGCCAGGCTGAGGAGGAACGGCTGACACAGAGACATGGATTGAGTCCTCACGACCCTGAATCCACCTGTGCCTTGAGCTATCCTCCCTGACCTTCTCAGTTACATAAGTCAATAAGTCCTTTTTCCTCTCTTGGTTCAAGTCAGTCTGAGTTGCTATCACCTGCAATCAAAAACACCCGGAAGAAACACAGCCTCGAGGAGAGAGTGCAGGATGACATGAAACGATATAACACAAGACTTGTCCACAGTTGTGGGAAACTCTGACATTCGAGCGGCAGCGAGTGAGCTGAGGAGGGGCAGACCCGAGGTTAGGAACCACGTCTGGCTTATTCACGACTGTCACCCCAGTGCCTTCCCCGGAGTAGGTACTTAATCCTGTGAGTGGAACGAACTGAAGAATAAGCAGTGAACTCGTTTGTTTCTCATCACCACTTGGATTAGTTACGGCCACAGTAATTCTGCACTACAAGCCACTGACTGTTTATTCCCACAGTCGTGTGGGTCGTGGCCCTGCTATGACTTTACTGACCTCAGCTGAGCTCAGTGAGTCGGCAGAACAAGACTGGAATGGAGGGGAGCAGTGTGTTCCACGTGTCTTTAGTTCACCCTCCTCCTGGACCAGCAAGGCAGCCAGATACGTTGTCTTCGTGGCAACAGCTGAGGTGCAAGAGGGCCAGTGAAAGGACAGAAGCATTTTCAGGACTTTGCACCATGGCCACTAACACTTAGTTTGCCAAAGCAAATCATGCAGACAGACCCAAGGTCTGGGGCAGGGAAACATATTCTGCTTCTTTAGAGAAAATAACTTGCAAAGTGGCTGCAAAGGGCATGAATCCAGGGAGAAACGAAGCACTGGGGCCATTCATGCAATTGACTACATCACTTTAAGCATCTGTGTTCTTTCCAACTGACTTCAAGCCCAGAAAAGTTAGACACATAATCCAGACACTAAGAATTTAGAGTTTAGTGCCAAGAAAATAGGTGTCTCATAAGAACAATCAGAGAAGTTCGTAGGTGGGAGAATGTCCAACAGGATCTTCCCCAAAAAACGAGGTCTGAGACTGACATAGCTTCCAGCCAATGTGTTTTCTGGAATATCTTTAGCCTAATCATTTTGAGTAGTTTCCATATAACTCTATAGGAATTCACATGCCTAAAAACCAACCACAGGAAACACGAAGCGTTTACATCATTCTGTTGTTGTCAAAAGGCAACGAGTTAGAGTTATTAGTCAGGATCCTAGTGAGAACAGCCCATTCAAAGCGGTAACGGAAAAGAGTTCAGGGAAGAGATTATTTACAAAGCTCTGGGCATAGTTTTCAGGGGCAACAGAGGATAGGGAGGCACCCAGGCACTAGGGTAGGACTGGGCCACCTTAGAAGGGAAATGGCATATAAACGCAGCTGCTAGCAGAACCCACCAAAAGCTCTAGCTGTGTGGGGGGTGCTGCCTGACGTGAGCTGTGGACAGAGATGAAGGGGAAAGGAAACCAGGAAGATAAATAACCCAAATACCTCTTTTTCATCCTCCAAACTCCTACAGGTCACTCTTCGGCTGAATCTAACCAGAAACCAGAGGTTAGAGGGAGTCCAGGTGATGCATTCTGGGAAGGTCATCATCCAGGGGCACAGGACCAAAGAAGAAGGGTGGAGAATTGATGTGGAACGTCAGACAAAGTCCAGGCCACTTAAGCAAAGCTCTAAGTAGTCAGAAGCACTGTTCTCTGATTTCTCAGTTCATTATCCATCTGGGGTGGTCAATAGTGCCGGTCACCAAATACCCCTGACTCTCTGCCTCTTGAGTGCAAGATATGATTACACCACCTTGTTCCCTGGGGTGAGTGGGCCCATGGGATATTACTTCTGGCCAATGAACTTGGATGGAAGTAATGTGAGGCACTTTGGAACCAATTACTTATTTACTAGGTTAAGACCCTTCAAAACTCCCCTTTTTCCTCTGCCATAGTTACTAGCAGTATTCCGGATAGTGGCTACGCCACCAGAAGGGGGTCCCTGAATGAAGACTATAGGTAAATCCCCCTGGTCACCCCTCAGTCGATATGCAGAATAAACAAGAAATAAACCACTATTAAGCCACTGAGATTTTGAAGTTGTTTTGTTACTACAGAATACCAAGCCTATACTGACTGATATGGCCCCATCTGGACTGCACTAGCCTACTTTTGGGGCAGGGAAAGCATTCTGGGAAATTCACATTTTTATCATTTATCCAAATGGTATTTAATGAAAATCCACCATACGAAAGGCGTTATGCTTTGGGATACAAAAATAGAAGGAGTGAACTCCTGTCCTCCTGACGCTTTCTGCTTGCCAAATTCATTTCTTACGGCAAGAATGTATCAGGTATGTACTATGTAGGTGGCTGCCATAACCCCAACCTTCTGAGGGTCACAACCCTGTGTAATCCTTATCATAGTGTGCAGGCAAGATCTGTGAATTGATTTTAATCAATAGAAATGGCAACGGTGACAGAATGATGTGATGACACTTATGCAATTACATTAAATAAGAATTCAATGCCCACTTTGGAAGAAACTATCTCCCTTGATAACTTTGGTGAAGCATGTTGTCATTTCAAGGGAGGTCCATGAGTCCAGGCACTGAGGGTGGCCTCGGGCCAGCAATTAGCTAGGAGCTGAAGGTGGTCTCCAACCGACAGCCAGTGAGAAACTGATTCTGCCAACAGCCATGTAAATGTGGAACTGTATCTTTCCGCAGTCAAGCCTTTGGATGAAAACCCAGCCCTTGCTGACACCTTGATGGCAACCTTGTGGAGAACCCAGTAGGCAGTATCTACAGAAACTGTGAGATGACACTGTGAGTTGTTAATTTTAAGTGGCAAAGTTTGTGGTCACTTGTTACACAGCAGCAGACAGCTAACAGACTCATCAGGGACTATGACAGGTGCTTCACACGCCTCATCTCACTAAATCCTCACAACCAGTCTGTGAAGCAGGTGCTGTTATTACCGTATTCATTTTATAGAAAAGGAAAGAGCCTGAGGCTTAGAGAATTTACTCTGCCCATTCAAGGCCACATAGCCAGTGAGAGATAAATTCAGGGTTCAAACACGGCTGACTCCAGAGCCCACACTCTTACTCTGTTCTGTGCTGCTTGCCCGTTCTCCACCTTTGATCTTGCCATCATTCCGCTCAACACCCTACAGCTGAGAGCCAATGGCATGCACCACCCGTGAGGCGTCAGTGACTTACAAACTGTAATACCTAACACTTTCAAAGCACTTACTCTATGTAAAGCATGTCACAGACGATACTTCATTTAATCCTCCCAACAACCCTGTGACGTAGGTAATATGTTTTCCACATTCAACAGATGAGGACATAAAGGCACAGAGGGATTAAGTATTATGCCCAAGGTCATCCCGGTAGTAAGATGAAGAGTCAGGAATCAAACCCAAGCAATCTGGCCCCTGAGATCACCTTCTCAACCATCATATAATCTACTACCTCTAAATTATAATTAGAACTCAAAGGCTGGGAAGGATTAATTTGTTCAAAATGAATCAGATGGGATCCATCCCTCGAAAATGTCATTCTAACTCACTTGCCTTCTGATAGGTTCCCTTAAATAGAAGAGGAAGGAATGGAATTACACTGGATTGTGCAAAGCCCTGGCTCTTCCCAGAGGGGAGAGTCACATATATGAGTACCATCCATCAGGTGTGTCAAGGCAGAAGTTTATGAACCACTGGCCCAGGGATTAAATTCTCTCTCAGCCTTACATTCAAGGCCCTCCATGACTCAGTCATGATCTGTAATTCCCACTTTAATTCTTACCATTCCCTGTTCGTGGAATCCACACTCTAGTGAAGCCAAACTTCTTACACACACCCCATAATATCTCCGCTCACACTGCACTGGTTTCTTCTACATTCCCCTCATTTTCACATGTCCGAACACTTCCTGTCATTCAAGGGTCATTTGAAATCCCCTCCACCCCTTAGAATCATTGTTAATTTCCTTTTCTCAAGACCCCTGTCGCCCACTTTCAAGTTGGAAGCAAACCCTTTCTTCTCGAAACTCCCACCCGATTCTCATTTGTATTTTCATAAGATGCTCATTGCTCTCTGCTTTGTGTCACAATCACCTGTGCACATATCATGATCACAATGACGGTTATAACAACAACTCATTTTTCTACATGAGTACTCTGCATCAGTGCTAAGTGCTTTCACATACCTTTTCACGTAAAGACGTGCTCCTAAAGGGGAGTAATGTTATTATCCCCCAACTGACAAGAAAACCCCATCCCTGGACACAAAAGGGATGATACTTGAAGAAAGGGAAACGATAAACTTTTCCCTGAAGTTTACAGATGAACAGAATTCCAGAAGTTTTAGCCCTTATAGCTTTTCTCATCCTTTGTACACCAAAGCCACAAAAAAAACAAAGATCCTCGCACTTTACTGCGTGAGCTGACCCTTCCCCCCAAGGGAAAGGGGAGCTGATTAGAATGCTATGGGAGTTGGGCTGACCCTCTCTTCTCTCCTGTCACTACAAACTCAAGCATAGATTCCACTCAAGAGTGAATGCGCGTCCTTATTTTTCAGTCTGACAGTGCTATCTGTGGGAACTGAACCTCAGCATCTTTGGGGAACTTGACGCTCTTCCATCCCGAACTAGGGTGCAGCTCCTTTTGTGATACAAAATTGCTATGCGTTAAGTATAAAGTAATAATTCTAGCTACCATATTTTGAGTTGAACACATTATATGCACATTTGATCCCTTTTAAAACGTTACCCAGCTAAGAGATAGGGATGTGAGCTCCAGAATCCAGACTTGCAACTAAACTATTACAGGACAGCCAGTTATAAAACAAAGTAAGTCTTTCAGAGTGTGTATTACGTCTCACGACCATGCTAAAGGCTATCATCCTTTGTTGCAAAATTTCACTTAATTCTCACAATGAGCCAGATACTCATTTTACTTACTTTACATGAGGAAAGGACAACTCAAAGAAGTTAAGGTCAGATAGAGAACAAGTAGGAAAGGTAAGATTTGAACCTGGCTGATGCTAAAACCTCTGTTCTTAAATCACAGGGCTGACGTGTCAGTGGGATGCATGAATCGCTGCACTCAACCTCTTAGCAGATCACATTCAGAAAAAAGAACCAAAGAACCAAAAAGGATCCTACCTCTCTTTTAAAACAATTAAATATAAAAAGATAATTTTAATCAAATAGTAAAACTAAATATATATAATAAAAAGTAAAACTATTTGTTAACTATTGTTAGTAAATAGTAAATAGTAAAACTATTGTTAACACACTATTATCACACTTAATATATAACATTTTAAAAACAAATCCTTACCTCTTAGACATACTAGAATATGTATTGAATATAAATAAAATGGGATTTGCTTCAAAATGATTTAGTGGGGACACAGATGAACCAAGATTGGCAACGAACGAATATTGCCTGAGCTGAGCAATTGCTACATCACAATTCATGGTACTCTGTTATTTGTGTGTGTGTGTGTTTATATTTGTCCATAATAAACAATTCTCTGAAAATAAAATAAAGAGACCCACAGAAATAAAAAGTAAATTTTCCTCCTCTGATCCCAGCTCAGATCCCTACCTCCCTTCCCCCAAAACAACCACTGTCGTTTCTGGTCTATTTGTCCAGAAATTTGTCACTTGTATACAAATGAATGTTTACAAATGGAAACATACTAACACCAATTTCTTCCCTTCGCTTTTCTCACATGACAGCATACCCTGTATGCCGAGCCGGCCACTCTCCCTATCTGTCTTACTATCGCATCATCTTATTTATTTCCTTCATAGCGCTTAAAATCTATACATGTTGGCACAGTGATTTACTTAGATTTTTTTTAAAAAGGAAAAATTCACATAACATAAAATTAACCGTTTTAAAGTGTTCAATTCAGTGGCATTTAGTACATTCGCAATATTGTGCAACCACCACCTCTATCTAGTTCCAAAACATTTTCATCACCCCAAAAGGAAAGCCATTAGACATCTCACCCTTTTCCCCACTTCCCCCAGCTCCTGGCAACCACTAATCTGCTTTCTGTCTCTATGGATTTACTTATTTTAAATACTTCATATCCACGGAATCATACAATATGTGGCTTTCTGTGTCTGGCTTCTTTCACTTAGCATAATGTTTTCAAGGTTCATCCACATTGTTGCATAGTATTCCATTGTATGTATATACCCCATTTTGTTTAGCTATTCATCACTTGATGGACAACTGGGTTGTTTCCACCCTTTTGGCTATTGTAAATAGTGTTGCTATGAACATTCATGTCTAAGTTTTTATATGAATACTTGTTTTCAATTATTTGGGGTACACACCTAGAAGTGGAATTATTTTGTTTGTTGGTTTTTCGTGCCTACTTATCTTTTTTTTTTTTTTTGATGTGGACCATTTTTAAAGTCTCTATTGTATTTGTTACAATATTGCTTCTCTTTTACGTTTTGGTTTTTTGGCCCCGAGGCATGTGGGATCTTAGCTCCCTGACCAGGGATCGAACCCGCACCCCCTGCATTGGAAGGCAGTCTTAACCACTGGACCTGCAGGGAAGTCCCCATGCTTACTTATCTTTAATCTGGCTCTTCTTCTAGACTTTAAGCCCCATGAAATCAGGGCTGTATGTGCTTCAATTACCATTTCATCCGCAGCCACTAGCACAAGGCTTACTCATAGTGGGCACACAAATATCTGTTCAAAAATGAATGAGCCAGTCAAGTAAGCAAACCGGCACACGACACCACACAAATCTACCACATTCATTCTAAAGCTGCGTAACGAGCCCCGCTGCGCAGACTCACCATCAATTTCTTTCAAAGTGTACCTGATCAAATCTCTCCTCTGCCCCCAATTCACCCCTAGCTCCCACCTGCCTCAGAGGAGGGGTCAAAATTGTGACAATGTCCGGCAAGGTGTCAGGTGGTCCGGTCCTCCACACCCACGACGGTGCTTCTCCTCTGCACCTCCTGCTATCCCCACCCTAGCCCTACTTTCTCCACTCCACCCACACTGTCTCTTTACTGGTCTTCAGTCTTTCTAACCCCACCTCAGGGTCTTTTCACTCGCCGTTCCCTCTGCCTGGGGAGCTCATCCGCCAAATACCCAGGTGGTTCCCTCCCTGACCTTCAAGCCTTTGCTCATGCTTTATCTTCTCAGAGAGGCCTTCCTTGATCACATGGATTAAAGCTGTACACAGAGACACCCATCCAGACACTCAGCACAACCTACCCCTTCCCCCGCCCTCCCACTTCCATAGCACTTGGCCTCAGATAAACATTTTATTCTTTACTGTCCACATCAGCCCACTTGAATAGAAGCTTCACGAGGGCAGGGATTTTCATTTGTTTCTATCATTTCCGTAGCCCTCGTCCTGCATGTAGTAGGTCCTCCGTAAGTATCTGTTGTGTGAATGAAGGAACAAGTGAACTAAGATCCTTCTGACAGTCATGTCCCACTGTTGCTCATCTAACTGACCTGGCATCAGACTTATGGACGGTTTGCTGGTGAATGCCAGGCAAGGCTGTCCACCAGCAGGGAGCCCAAAAGATGAGCTTCCCCCACTTGGGACCTTTTTTTTTTTTTTTTTTTTGCGGTACGCTGGCCTCTCACTGTTGTGGCCTCTCCCGTTGCGGAGCACAGGCTCCAGACGCGCAGGTTCAGCGGCCACGGCTCACAGGCCCAGCCGCTCCGCGGCATGTGGGATCTTCCCGGACCGGGGCACGAACCCGTGTCCCCTGCATCGGCAGGCAGACTCTCAACCACTGCGCCACCAGGGAAGCCCAACTTGGGACCTTTGACAGTGCGCTGGCTTGTCTACACTGGCCTACGCAGCATCAGCCACGGTCAGTAGAGGTAATTTCCAAAACGCTCCTCCCGGGCAGGGTCCCAGGCAGGTCACCGATGGGCCTGCAAGGAAGCCAGAAGCGGCTGCGGCTGGAGTGCTGCACTCACGCGCACACGCACACACATTCATAAATGTAGACAGCAGCACCATAAAATACGTAAGCAATGCCTTTATTACAACATTAACCACGCGGCTTTTTGTTAAGCGTCCTTCAGGCTCTGGAGTCAGAGTGCATGGTTCAAATCCAGGGTCTACCACTTTCCCACTGGGTGACCATAAAAACATCATTAACTTCACTAAGCCTCACCTCCCACATCTACAATATGGGAATGATGAATCTATCCCATAGGGATGAAATGGGATTAAAATAATTTATGTAACGTATACAGCATTGCATCCAGCTCACAACAGGGGCCCATTCACTGTACTTGTACTAATTGAGCACCAAGCATGTACTAAGCACTGTGCTGTTGTATTTGCTCACTGTTATGGACCGTTCAGACTGTCCCAATCCTCCTGGAGCTCTCCCTTGTCAGAGAAGACACAGCTTAATTTTACAAGTTATTTGTGTGACCATGAGATGAAAAACTCAAATAAATGCTTTGGAGGAAAATAATAGTGTTCTGATAGGCTGCATATTCCAATCTAGCCCAAGTAGTCAGGAAAGGCTTCCTGGAGGAAGTGACACTTGAGCTGGGAGCTCAAAGAAGAGCAGGAGTTAACTGGAGTGAAGAGAGATGGGAACACAGAAGAAAGAGTTCTCCTTGCGGGTAGGGAGGTCAATGTATCCTGCTTTGTCCAGACTTCCCTGGTTTTAGCACTGGAAATCTCACAGCACGGGAAGCCCTTCAGTCCTGGCAAACGGAGACAGTTGGTCACCCTAAGTGAGGGGAATTGTATGTGCAAAGGCCCTGAGGCAGACGGGAGCATGTCCCATTTTAGGACCAAAAAGAGGGCAAGTGTGGCTAGGACACAGCGATTAGTGTAAGATGACGCAGGAAAGCTGTCTTCAGGAGGCTGTCGTGCCATATTAAAGAATTTATTCTTGGCCCCAAGAGCAATAGGGTGCCATTGAAGAGTTTTAAGCGGGGAGATCATGGAAGTAAAGGTGGGTTGTTGTCAAGCTTACCCCATACTAAGTGGAGAATGGATTAGAAGAGACTGGAAGCAAAGAGCAGGTTATCGACTCAATAAATGCTAGTTCTTGTTAATACCATTATTGTTATTTCAAAGTGGGGAGAATCACCAATTACTAACTGACTATTCCAGTTTGGAGTTGGGGTGTTTGGGAGCTCATGGGGGCATATCTTTGGAGTATCTACAGAAGCTGCAGAAGCAGGCTCTGCATTTCTATCACATCAACTTGCAGAGAACAAGGGACCGAAGACTGAATTATGCTTTGACTCAGGTCAGCAATAATAGAGTTCCCCATTGTGAAGGACTGAATTCAGTCGAAAATTTAATTTTTTTTAAATAAATAGAAGAGAAAGGTCAAAATAATGCTAGGAGAAATGGGGATCTGAAATTGGAACTTGCTCAGTGATGCCTTTTACTTCCTCTCTGTTATATTAATGACTTTTCCAAACTCTCTCCCAAAGGAATTTCTCTCAGATATGCTAATGTCACTCCATTTCTCTAAAACCTCACGTCAAATAGTGCCACTGAAAAGGCCCTAATAGAAGATATACTTGGAAATCACCTGTGATTAGCAGTTTTATTTAAAGTGAAACTAAAAAGAAACATCGCTACAGGTTCAAGTGGCAAAAACCAACAAGGACTGTTTCATGGATTCTCATCACAGCCTCTCCCCTCTGCCTGGACCATTCCCTCCTCCCATCTTTCTCCTCCCATCCCCCTTCTCCTGGCTGAGACCTTAAGAATCCGATTAAACATGAAACTGTCCCCAACTCTCCAGGCTTGATGGGAGATCCCACCTTATACCACCTGGACATTAGTATTTCCCCTTACAGGACACTTAATCACCTCTATTCTTGCTCGTTTAATCCCTCTTCTCCCCCCACCAGACGGTGGGCAGCTCCAGGGCGGGGACTGGATGTACACTTGCATCAATTGTGATTCTAGAACGTAGAGCAAAGCCTGCCATGTGTGGATTCACAGCAAACACATGTTGCGTCGAAAGACTGTTTATTGGTACTTTGTGTTCAAGGGACTGTATTACCGGCCATTTTCTGTGAACGTCACCGAATTCAATTTGACCCCCTCGACAACTCTATGAAGTAAATATAGCCAGTCGGACCGAGAAACCGACAGTCAGGGGGTTCAATTAATTTGTCAAAGTCATGTTGCCAGTAACTGGCTGGGCTGGGATTCCAATCAAGCATGTGACTCCAAATCCTATGTTTTCGACCATTTCAACAGTGACTTACAACGCAAGTATAGGAGGATATAAATGCACATGTTTTGATTTAAAGAAAATTTTTATCTGTTTTTTAACCGCAGTAAAGAATTTTAGCCCACAGTGCTTTCCTTCTCCGGGACAGAATGAAAACTGAAGGGAAGAGACATATCAGACTAGGGTATTTTCTATTTATTGTTAATGATTAGAAGTCCAGGTTTAATGGGTAGTCAAAGCCCTTCCTGATGGGCTCTGCAGTGCCATTATGAGAGGAAAGAAAGACACAGGGTCTGGGAGCTGAGGCGAGAGAGGTGCGCAGGGTGAGAACTGAAAGAGGAGCTCCCTCTCGTGCCGTGCAAGCCCCATGTCAGCTCTGGGAATGAGAGCCTCCTTACGCATGTGCCCTAAGCACCTGGCCGCTTGCCTCTAGTCCTGAGAGGCGGGGCTCTTTCATGTGGAGGGATAAAGGGGGTGATGCAAGCAGAGAGACGCCAAAAGAAGATGCTGAGGAAGCCAGAATGCCAGGTCAAAGGGTGGAGCCACCACCTAGGAAATGCTGAAGAAGCTGATGGAGAGAAGCTATGGGATCTGGGCAGCCACCAGCCCACGAGAGGCGGCTCTCATCACACCGCCAGCGGGGACCAGCTGACTGTCCAATCAGGAGACACTGTGCCCTGGCTGCTGAAAACACTGTAGCCAGAGCACGTGTCAAATGAGTGTCAGGACTCCACGGGGCCATGTCCCCCAAATGCCCTCAGGACAACTGCAAGACCAAAGAAATCCCTTGATATCTAGCAGGATGGGGGAATCATACTTGGGGAAGAGGAGGCCATGTCTGAATGGTGCCCTCTCTGGAGCCTGACATGGGGCCACCAATAGACACTGGTCCAGACAACACAAGACCCTAGGATGCTGAAGAGGTGCAGTGAGGCCAGGGAGGCATCTGTGGTTTAGAATGTTTAAGCAATGCAAAGTTACATCAAATCGAAGGTGTGTTTATTCAGGACACCTCAAATCATTGCAGTTGCTAGTGCATTTTATAAACCTGCAAGGGTAGGTGCAGCACCTATGGTGTCCCTAATTTATGTGGTTATAGAACTCTATCTTTAAGAAGTTTCTGGTCCAGAAATCTCAAGATGGCAGCCTCACAGGCAGGTTTCATTTGTCCCACAAGAGTTTTGGAATTTTTTGAATTAGATACCAACATTTACAAATCAAGGGGTTTCATCAAAAAATAAATCCATATTTTTAATATTTCTCAAAAAAAAGATGCTCTGACAATAGAAATCTCACCTTCCTACATGGCAGCTGCTCCACTGAGACGGCATGAAGGCCAAGTTTGCCCCAGTCTACAGCACTCCTTAATATCTCTCCATCACTAGCCAAAGTTAAAGGTCCACTTCCATTTATCGTGGTGCTTGTTCCGCTGTTTTTATTACAGTGAGAAATATTTCTCTGTGGCCATGCCTCTAGCGGCGGGGCGGGGGTGGGGGGAGAAAATGATAGAGGCTAAGAGATCCCTGCTTTTCTGGTGTCCAGACTCTTCCTCCCATCTACATGTCACCTGCCTGGCCTATGTTGGCCTTGGTCTTCTCTGTGGGGATCAGTGTCCCACACTTTGGAAGGGATGACATATCACTCAGTGCTGTAACATTGAGGCCACATAATGTGACCCCAACATAAAAATAGTACAGGGTGGTGGTTGGGGTAGTTGGAATCCCGGACTATTACTTACCAGCTGGGTAAATTTGTACAAGTAACTCACACTCTGTGTGCCTCAGCTTCCTCATCTGAGAAATGGGCACAGTAATAGTGCCCACTCCATAGGACTATGTGGTAATTAAAACTAATACACACCATGTGCTTAGCACAAGGTCTGATATGCAGCAGGCACATCAGTGTTCTTAACTGCAAGATTATTGGGACTTCCCTGGAGGTCCAGTGGTTAAGACTCCACACTTCCAGCGCAGGGGACGCAGGTCCGGTCCTTGGTCAGGAACTGAGATCCCGCATGCCACGCAGTGCGGCCAGAAAAAAAATTACATGTTCATTATTTCCTTTCCAAGAGGCAAAGTTTAAGTCATTCTTTTCTCCCTTCCTCTCTTCCACCTGTGCCTAATATTGGGCTCAGCCCAAAGGGGTGAAAGTGTGGGTATAACAAGCATTCACTTAACATGTATGCAGTTATAAAATCACTGAGGGAATGTCAGTTTCTGAAATAGTCTGTTGTATTTCTGGTACAAATATGGGAACTGATATATGGAAAGCCTTCAAATAGTTATTAAATAAACGAAGAAAGAGAAACAGCAAAGAAAAGGTGGAAAGTGGCAAAAGAAGGGGGACAGATGAAGTTAAGTTTCCAGAACTTATTTCAGCCACCGAAGTTGATCTCTATTGCTTTCATCTCCCTTTTGGGGTAATCACACCCCATTTTCCTTGGGCAGCCCCCCTCCCTCACTCTCAGTCCATGAAGTTAGGCAGGGCTGACTCCCCCCTCTAGCTGGGAGGAGGGAAACTGTGCCAGTCAACATCATCCTATCCCACTAGCCATAACGATTTGTTCAAGCTGTGTTCATGAGCACAGCTAATCCAACTAAAGTGAATCCCTAAACTTTGTGGGTGCTCCTTAAAGGAGAAGCTCTCTTTCCCTGCAGGGGATGAACCAGTGAAGGTGCAAAGATGGATGCCTGAAATTGTTTGGGGCCACCACAAGAGAGAGGCCTACTAGGATCAAGCTGATAATACTCAATTAGAGCCAAGAGATGGAGAAAGAATCCCATTACTACTATTTAAGAACCTGGATCCAGCCATACCTGATGCCGTTACGCTATGAACTTTTCAGTTCTTGAGCCAACTTTTTTTTTTTAATTAGACCAGTTTGATTTGGGGTTTCTATCATTTGCAGTTGAAATGATCCTGACCAATAGGGCAGACTTAAATTACCTTTGGTTCAAGGCAAGGCACAAAACAAAACAAAGTCAAAACCATGGATGCAAAAAAAAAAAAAACATGGATGCAAATCCTTAATGACACAAAAGCTACCATTCTGAACACCTACTATGTGACAGCCTCCAGCCAGACACTTGATATACGTCGCAATGCCCAAACCATACACACTTCTGGTTCTCCAATAAACCCTATGATCCTTCTTTTTTAAAGAAAGAAAAATAAAACGTCCAAATGCCCAATACCCAACTCTTTCTCTTGGTCTTTTAAAATGAATCTTGTGTCTCGGTTACCATTCTTTGTGTCAGGGGAAAGAAAAACATACAAGAGAACCTCCACATAAATCAATCTTTATTCCATTTCAAAGCCTGCAAGATTTTCCAGATATTCCAAAGGCTCCTTCCCTGAGTGAAATACTACATTTATTTAATAAAGCAGGTAGGATTTACTATCTGGACGCGGGTAAGCACTTTTTACTTTTCACAAGATAGATGACAGCTGCTGGCAGGCTTTTTTCCTCCCTCCTTTTTGTTTTTTTTTTCTTCTCTCTCTTTTGCTATGACTGCACAACATTACCTATCACAATTGAATTACCAAACTGAAGCAAATAAAGATTGTCCCTATGGGGGTATTGTAGAGGTTGCCAACTATGGTTTTAAATGATGCTTATTGCTTTGGGGGAGCCTTAACACCCCCCAACACACACACACACATACACACAGACACACACACACACACACACACACACACATACACTGAATAAGAACAACAGACTTTTAAGCTCAATTTGCCGGGGAAAGGAGCTGGGAAGTAGAGGAGAGGAAAACAGGAAGTTCTACCCGCAGTCCCAGCCTAAATTGACAGAGAAAGACAAAGGCTATGCCTGACTATTTCTACCCCTTGTCTTCAAATCCGGGAAGGAGTCAGTGCTTTAAATAGAGTCGGCCCGTGGAGGAGAGAAAGCAGCTGAGAGAGGGAGAAAAGACGTTTGTTTGCATTTGCTGCCAGCAGGACAGAAGGTGAAGGTTTCTCTCTCGACATGTTCACCCATAAGTTGGGCAGCAAGCCAGTTTGTTCTCTGGCTGAAAAACTCCAATTAAAAATGTATGACTTCGGTCTTCTGGAGAAGGGGGGCGAAAAGTCAATGCTGGGTTGTACAAACACTTGAGGCAGCAGCAGTGAACTGAGGCATCTCATTACCTCACTTGCCAGCTGAGGTCGAGGAAACAACACCCACGAATTCTGGGCAGAGGACGGGGTACATCCGAAGGCACCTTCCACAGCCCTCACCCATTTGTATGGGTTCATCTTGGGCCCCCAAACTACGGCTTCAGAATAGGCCACTTCAGGTGCTTGGTCAAGCATTTTCCAGCACAAATAACTCTTGCAGTTACTTATATGCACACAGGTATACACACAAATGCATACACATACACACACACACACACACACGGATCCTTAATGATATTTTCCCCAGCGATACGCGTCTTCCTCTGCTCATGACTTATCAGAGAATCCGGAGACGTTTTCTTCATGTCCTTTAGTCTATTCATACTTTTGTTAACTCAACGATATTGGTCTTGTCCATCTCTGCACCCCCAGCACTCAGCGGGTTGGTGAATAACATTATATATTTGTTGAATGAAAGGGCAGATGAAAACATAGGAGGCAAAACACTCAATTTCCCCTACTTTCCATCTTATGAACATCCAACATTGCTCAGAAGCTTCCCTCTCATCCTCTTCTTTACATCCCCCATAGGATTCCTTTTCCACAAAGCACTGGTGAATAATTGAGAATTTTCCTGACGATTTTATAAAGCAGAGACATTTGGAATGACTCTTCTCCCCAATCCCCCTTCTCCACAGCAAAGCCCCTCTTCAGGTGGTTCTCCCTGCCAGCAAGCAACTGCACTCACTTCCCTCCACGGTGTGACACTGAGCAATTCCTCTCTGCAACCAAACCTGCATTCTAGCCTTCATCAAAACAAAATAACCTGCAGAAGCAAGGACCCAACGGCAGGTTACAAGCCACTGACTACCCTGAGTTTAACCCCTGGTGCCAATGGCTTATCAAAATATTTCTTCCAAACATCCCGAGTTCCATCCTTGAGTGAGGTTCTGGTAAATTAAATGACATGTTATCAATTGGAAACCTTTAAGTTTCAATGTTCAAACTCAGCATCCCCAAAGGGTAAGGATGCCTTTGTTGTTGACCTGGAGTCTCAGAACTGGTTAACCCTCAGGACCACTTTTATTATGTCAGTTACCAACATCCTTGAATTCATCAGAATTCTCTTTTGATGGTTCACCTTGAATGTAGACAGTTTCCTAAAATCTCTCCTTTTATTAGCTTTTTTTCTGCATGAATCAATTATCTTTTTCTTTATTAATATCCTCCAATAATCCCCACCTACCGGTATTCTCTTGTGTAATCTCATCTGTTGAGGGCAGACTGGATCTACAGATCTTGCTTTTAATGAGCAGAATGTGGCAAAAAAGATGGGGTGTCATTTCAGACTGTAAAACACTGTGACTCTCATCTTGCTGGCCTGTCTCTCTACTGCCATCTCAGCCTGCACTTTGATGAAGCAAGCTTCCTTGTTGGCAAGGCCCACATGGCAGAGAACTAAAGCCAACTGCCAGTAATGAACTGAGGCTTTTAGTCCACCAGCCCGCAAGGAAATGAATCCTTCCAACAACCACATGAGTGAGCTTAGAAGCGGGTTCTTCTCCGGTGGAGCCTTCATATGAGACCTCGGACTTAGCTGACATATGATTGCCCCTTTGAGAGACTCTGAGCCAGGTGGGCTGCGCTCAGATTCCTGACCTGCAGAAACCGTCAGATAAGAAAACATGTGTTGTTTTAAGCCACTAAATTTTGGGGTAATTTGTTATGTGGCAATAGGTGACTAATACACCTGGAAATTAAGATCCTTCTGAAGTGTTCATCACCCCCATGTCAGTTGATAAGTAGCCTAACATGAGGTGCTTGACCTCCACTCTGTGGACAGCTCTATCAACCAGCATTAAAAGTCCAAAGGAGGGGGGCTTCCCTGGTGGCGCAGTGGTTGACAGTCCGCCTGCCGATGCAGGGGACATGGGTTCGTGCCCCGGTCCGGGAAGATCCCACATGCCGCGGAGCGCCTGGGCCCGTGAGCCACGGCTGCTGGGCCTGTGCGTCCGGAGCCTGTGCTCTGCAACGGGAGAGGCCACAACAGTGAGAGGCACGCATACCGCAAAAAAAAAAAAAAAAAAGTCCAAAGGAGGGACTTCCCTGGCGGTCCAGTGGTTAAGATTCCATGCTTCCAATGCCGGGGGCGTGGGTTCAATCCCTGGTTGGGGAACTGAGATCCCAAATGTCACACAGAATGGCCAAAAAAAAAAAAATTCCAAAGGAAACCCTTTCCCTTCTCATCTCACTGAGCAATTCTGAACAACGGACCCACAGAAGTTGAATCGCACAAAATGAATCACTGGTTACCACTAACTAGGTCTATGCTATCTGGCTAAAGTTCTAAGAAACTCCAGAAAACCACGATCAATAATCTCTGGATTATCTTTCTGTGAAGACGTTACATACACACTTATTTTTCTGGATTTTATTTAGGCCACTAGTCTTCCCTAGCTAAGATGCTACAGCCATAATGATGGCCGCTGCCTCTTCAGCCAGATTAATCCCCCAGAGGTGGAGGCCTCATTCTCCAAGTGGTCTGCCTGCCTGGGTCCCTCCTCTACTCACTACCAATAAATGGAAGCCTTCATCCCCCCCAAAGTCTACACGATTGAGGAGCCATGTCTTGTGGGAAAATCCCACTTTGGAAACTGATTTATCAATCACTATCTTCATCAGCTGTAAGCAGCCACACAAGGCTACCCACCAGATATTTCGGTTTCTAATCACGGGGGAAGACTTCTGCCTGAACTCTTCCAGTTCTCACGTGGTGGATACAGAAATGCACCATGCAGACCCTTCCTTCAGGAAGTGTCTGCCGTTCAGCTGCAGGGATGCGTCAGCGTCGGAGTCCAGCTGCCGATGCCTTCGGGGCCTGCCTGGCCTTGCTGGAGGCCACACCCTTCCTCGCATCTGGGCAGGTAGCATGAGTGTGTAGAGGGCCTAGTCACTTGGCCCAGTGCTGGGCACTCTGAGGGTAATAGCTCCAGAGCTCCCCACTGGGGTAACCCAAGCTTCAATGGCCTGCATCTCAGTTTCTTTTCCTTCTGCCCACTCCTGCTTCCCCTCCCTTCCTTTCTGTATGTTGATCTCTCATAAATACTTTATACCCCAAACTGTCCCAGCATCCGCTTCCTGAGAACCCAAGCTGGGATGTCACTGTTAGAGAAGCCCTACTTAAAATGTGATTCCTAGGAGAGTGTGTAAAAATGCCTAGAACAGCGTTTACTTCCATTTCTGTTTCCACGTATGCAGGTCTATTTCCAATCTTCCGGCTCTTCTTTGTCTCCTTTGCAAGATGGTGGCCTCCATCAGAGCAGGGACTATCTCCTCTGATTTCTTTTATACTCAAAGTATGGTCCAAGAATCAGCAACATCTGTATCAGTTAGTGGACCGTATTAGTGATGTGGAATCTCAGGCCCAACCCTAGACCGAATGGGTAGGAGTCTGAATGTTAACAAGACCACATCGAAGTTGATAAGCAGGCTTCTGCTATTCCTGCCCCTCATACATGCCTGAGCCTATGGGAAGGGTGAAGACCCAGCCCTGCTGACTGAGTTTGCCTGAGATGTTGGATGAAAAAGCTTGAGGAAAATCATTGATTATAAAATGGGAATCTTTCATTTTGGAGAAAAGGTATGATACTCAAAGACAGAACATTATGGCACTGTCCAGCTGCCCAGGGAGCAGTCCTGGGGCAGTTTCTCATCCAGCCACAAGTTTCCTGCCCCACCCCTACTAAAGCAGGCATCCCTACCATCAGACAGGCCTGGTCGTGTCCACCTGTCCCCTACAGGTCCTTTAAATGTCTGGCACATAAAGAGTAAATACATTAAAGAACTCTGAGAAGACGAGATTCAAAGCCAGAGGGCTGGCCAAACAAGTCCCCAGTGTGAGGTGTGACGGTTTGGCCTCTGAGCTAGGCCTTGTGAAGGATGATTTAGGTATTTATCACTCAGACACAGAGAGAGACACAGACATGTGAGGAGCCTTGTGTCAGCCTTCAAAGAGAGATTTTAATGAACTGGCTGTACTTCATCATGTTGATAATCACAGAAATTAGAGGAGGAAACGAGAGGCTTGGCAGGTCATTCAGTCCATTACCTGTCTTCACTGAGCAGGTCTCTAGTGTATATTTTGTAGGGTTTTATGACATCGCCTAGTTAAAATGACTTTCGTGCCTGAAGAAAATTGGGGGTCAGTTCACACTTGCTCTTTTGCTTCTCTCTCCTACAAAAGTCACAATCCAAAATTCTGCTCTTCTCGTCTGCAAACTATTTCTTGCAAAAGCCGAAGTGAAGTGTTAACACGAAGTAAGATGTCATAATCTATTTTGTTCCATCTAAGCAATGTTTCGTCGGGATAGTCTGGGGCATGGAACAGTGACAACAAAACTTAATTTACAAGGTGTTTATTTTGTTCTCTCACTACATGCCCAGGTCAGCATGGCGCCTCTGTTTATCATGACTGAGATCTCAGAATTATGAAGGTATTTCAGTCTGTTCTTCCACGTTCACCAAAGGAAAGAGATGGGAAGAAAGCAGTTTGCACATGGGTTTTGAAAGTGTCTTCATGGAAGTGACACACATCACTTCTGCTCTCAATTTACTGGCGTGTCATTTAGCCACAGACTTCTCATATGGCCCGCCCATGTGCCTGGAAGGGGGAAGAACCTGAAATACGTTGTGGGCAGCAAGAATGACTGCCACAAGAAAGAAATCTACGGCAAATGCTAAATGGTCAACCTCATTCTCAATGGCCACCTGATGAGAGGAGCATGACTGTGGAGGCGGGCAAATGGCTTTCACGTATGTCAATCAATGGGTATTTCTTGAGTCCCTAGTTGCAGTGACAAGAGAAAGTCACTCAGTGATGGTAGTTACCTTCAAAAGAGAAAGGCAAGAGAAAATGTAAGTCAGTAGATAAATAAACCATGCAATGAAAAATGTTGTGAAGCATATATATAAGATAGATGTGTGTGTGTGTGTGTGTGTGTGTGTAATGGGCCAGTGCACTATTGATGCCCAAGCAGGGTGAGGAAAGCATCCATATGGGTGGGTAACCTGCCTTGAGTTGTTGAAGCCCAAGTGGGTGAGGAGAGAGTTCAAATGGGGAAGTGACCCCATGCCAGGTGTGGCGTCCAGGTGGGGTGAGGAAGGCTTCCACAGTGGTGTGGGGAGGTGGGGAGGGAAGCGCAGCATGAGATGTTGGATCCCCAGTGAGGTAAGGAGGGCATCCACGCAGGGGGAGAGGCAAAATGGTAGAAACCAAGATCAGTTCTGTACAGGGGGACTGATCAGTAAGTAGATTAAGAATGATGTGAGCCCGGTTTTTCACTTTCCGAGAAGTAAGGTACAAATATGGAAATGGAGAAAATCAAAGTGAACTTGTGTTGTTGGACTGGAATTAGAGTTATTGGAAGAAACTCATAGATTTTGATAGATACATGAATGGACAGATGGATAGACTCGTGTGTGTGTTGTACCTACATACATTCCCCAGTTTGTCCACTGAGAATGTTTAGGAACAGAAACACCAGCAATGAGCAAACCTAGCTCCCAGATTTTGGCTTCTAAGTACCAATATCCACTAAAAGAAACCAGAGCTTTGGAGAAAGGGCTGTTTCCTGTGCTGGGGAAGAAAAAGTACAAGACGCTGAAACATCTTTTTATGTAAGCATGTGCTCAAAGAATGACAGAAATATGTTTTTTAAAAAAATGAAGCCAAACAGAAAGGGCTCCCTCTGACCACACTAAGGACAGTTTGAGCATTTAAGTTAATAATGATAGTGGTGGATTATAACCCAATGACTAAAGTAGGAAACCAGGAGTCCATACAGGTACAAACAGACAGACAGGCAGACGAACAGTCCAGTGATAAATGGGATATTTACACAGTCTCAAAATTCCTCCCTATAAAATACCTCTCAATTCCAATGGGGAAAAGAGTAACTACAGTGGACAAACCTGGTAGACCCCACCATAATCTAACAATCAGAGGGAACATTATCAGTGATGGGACAAAGTTAAATCATGTGTTAACTGCTAGGATGCAAGGCAGCTTCACTTCTGGGATATCTCTAGTGAAGATGCTTAACCTGATCCAATCATGAGGAGACATCAGACAAAGCCAAAGTGAGGGACATGCTACAAAATAAAACACTGGACTGTCGTTCTCAAAAGTGTGCAGGTCACAAGAGTCAGCCACAAACTGAGGCAATGTCCTAAACTAAAGGAGTCTGAAGGAACATGACAACAGAATGCAACATGTAACTTTGACCTAGATCCGTTCACTATAAGGGACACTGTTGGGGCAACTGGTGAAACGTCAACAGAATCTGAGAATTATTAGCTGATTTCCTGATTTTTGTGGTTGTACCATAGCTATGTAGAAGAATTTCCTCTTTTGTAAGAAATATGTACTAAAGTATCTGTGGGTAAGGGGACACACTTACCCTCAAATAGTTCAGGAAAAAAGAATTCAGTCCTGTATGCGCAAATTTTGTAAGTTTTTATTGCCTCAAAATAACAAAAAAATGCGAAGTTACACTAAAAAGAATGGAAATATGTTAATACACTAAGAAAGAGAAAGTTACAGACCAAAAAGATACAGTTTTTAAATTTTTTTTAATTTATTCTTATTGAGTTTCCAACATGGTTTGTAACATTACATAAGCTTCACATGTACATTATATTTCTACTTCTGTATGCCCTATAGCAGGCTCACCACCAAAAATTTAGTGTCCATCACCATACAGTTGATCTCCTTTACCCATTTTACACAATCCCTCCCTTCCCCTTTGGTAACCACTACTCTGTTCTCTTTACCTACCCATTTGTTTCTGTTTGGTTTGGTATGTTCCTGTATTTGTTTGTTTGTTTTGTTTTTTCTATTTCATACATGAGTGAAATCATATAGCATTTAGAAGATATTTGCAAATCACATATCTGATAAGGGTTAATGTCCAAAATACATAAAGAACTCGTACAACTCAACAACAAAAAAACAAACACCCCAATTAAAAAATGGGCAGAGGAGATGAATAGATTTTCCCAAAGAAGACAATGACCAATTTTGTTTGTAAAAACAGGAATGCATTGTAAATCAACTATACTTCAATAAAAAAAAATAAAATTTAAAAAGTAAAATTTAAAAAATGTACACACAGGGCTTCCCTGGTGGCGCAGTGGTTGACAGTCCGCCTGCCAATGCAGGGGACATGGGTTCGTGCCCTGGTCCGGGAGGATCCCACATGCCGCGGAGCGTCTGAGCCCGTGAGCCATGGCCGCTGAGCCTGTGTGTCCGGAGCCTGTGCTCCGCAACGGGAGAGGCCACAACAGTGAGAGGCCCGCGTACCACAAAAAAAAAAAAAAAAAATGCACACACAGACACGCGCATGCGTGCGCAGGAGTGCGCGCGCACGCGCGCACACACACACACACACGTCTACAATATTAATGGGGACTATCTCTGGGTGGCAAGATTGGGTCTAGAATTTTTGTTGCTGTTGCTTCTCTGAATCCTCTAAACTTCACTACTAGGAGCGGGCATTCCTTTTGTGATGAGAAAGTGTTGCAGAAAGAGTCGATCGGCTTGGCTGTTCTCAATGCTTTTTTGGGTTCTCCGAGCATCTCGATTCTTCAGCCACAGCTTTGCAGAGCTCAAGGCTTCACACAGGCAGCAAAGTAGGACAGTGTAACCTGCAGGAGACAGCAGGACTCTGCCTGTCAAGAGGTTTGCCTCATTTTGTCTGTTGCACAGAAGGTATCTCCAGAATCATGCCAGGAGAAGCCCCGTGACACTCACCCTCACAGTCAGCAGTGCTGCATATTGCCAGCATTACCCACTGGCACCCCGGAGCAGCCTTCCTGGCTACCCTCAGAGCAGTTTAAGGCCTGTACGTATTCAACACGAGTTTCCACTGTGTAGGAAGCCGAGAGGTTGGGCGCTCTCTCTCAGGATCTCCATTCAGTCTGTTCTCCGGGGCTGAAGGCTGGGAACTGTTAACAAGACGCCCCTCTTTCCTGTCACTCACACCCGGAGAGGTGCTGGGGAGAAAGGCGTCTGGCTGCTCTCCCGAAGCTGCAGAAGTAAGCAGCCCTCCCGGGTCCCCGCACATCAGGAACTGCATCAGCACCAAGAGGCTTCTGTTGACAGCACTGTGACGAGTTTTTAATGAATCCTATCTGGAATTGGGGGCAGATATTTTCATGAATTTTAAATAGAAAGATGGGTTAAAGTCAACTTCTTGTTTGGGACTGAATAATGGCAATATTTGAAAAGTCACTCCAGAGCATCTCTAATATCTAGCTGATTATTCGAGTCACCGGGAGAAACTGAAAAACAGAACAGATGTGTGGGCTCCAGTGCCCATCATATGGGTCCCTGTAAGTCAGAGATGCTTGTGGAGTTGGCAGGGAGAATGAGAATGATCCTTCTTTTTTCACCCTACACACGGCAGCATCGTTTGTAATTTTTTTAAGCAAACATGCGTTGATTTGATAATTCAGAAAACAGAAGGAGGAAAAAATAAACCATCAGGAAAATTATTCCAACAGATTTGACTTTTCAGGTGGGGAATTTAAAGAGCAACCTCACACTCTGAGACTCATCTATTTGGCTCAAACTTAGTGGCTGCATGGAAAAGACAACAGACAATGCAAGGATGGTCATTCCTAATCATAGTATCAGGAACAATCTTCTTCACATTAGCGCAGCACTTTATTGTTTGTAAAGCCTCAGTGTGCGTTTTTATTTAAATAATAAATAACAGGCAGTACAGAAACAACCAGCATCAGAATCCCCTGTGATGCTGGTCAACAATGCAGATTTCCTGGGTTCTCCGCAAGGCTTACGGAACCAGAAATCCTGGGGATGGGGGACGATATTATAACATCTTAAACACGCATCCCAGGGGGTTCTTGTGCACAGGGAAGTTCAAGAACAACTGAAGAGCGTGCTGAACCCCCCTTCGTGGGCAAGGCAGATAGGACCACCCACTTGCCCAAGGTCACATGGGGGTGAAGCGGGGGATCCTTCACCCCACTTTCCAAGAACCTTCAAAGCCACAGGGCAGCACAACTGCTCATGAATATGCTGGAAGCAGGTCCTGGAAAGTCTCTCTAGCCCTCCCGGCAGCTTCATCCAAGTGACAGAGACCGAACATCCGCTGGGGAAGACAAAGCTAATTCTCCCCAGCCTAGCATGAGCCAGATTCTTCCAGAAATTAGGTTCCCTTTGGACTATGAGGAAGTCCTTTCGGATGCACTGTAAGAACTGGTTTTGGAAAGGCAGCTTCTCCAAGGTGACTTAACCCCTCATCAGGTCAGTTCTGGGAGCCCAGACTCAGCAGGAAGACTAGATGGGCGTGCACATGGCAGGAAGCATGGCCGTGAGTCTCAAAGCTTAGAAATGGGTCAGGAAGTCAGGGACACAGGTGCACAGTCACCTGAAACACGGCTGGGACCGCCTGCACCAGCACGCAGCTGCTTGGGTGGCCATGAGCCCGTGAAGGGGGAGACTATTTGGACAAAGTGAAATGTTCCTGCTCAGCCCTTCCCCTCCCCCGCCTTTCAAGCAGGTAGCTTGCTTTTTACTCATTTCCTCGAGAGAAATATGCGGCAGAAAGCAGATCGCCTGTAAGACTTTCAGCACCTCAGCCATAATCGACGTGAACCCGTGACCGAGGAGGCTATCCCCACCCACAATTCATCAGACCTCAGAACTACCATCCGGATGCGTGGCGGGGGCCTGGCGAAAAGAAAAACCGAGGAGAAATTCCCTACCAGCCAGTCCAAATGTGTGTGTGTGTGTGTCGGGGGGGCGGGGGGTCTCAGAGGCAGAAATACAGTTGAGTTACAGAAGATTTTTAAAGAATTGTCTTCCTTGAAAACATAAATGTATAGATTTATGTTCAACCTGTGAAGCTTTTCAGGAGCCGTGTTTACTGGTTCACAAGAAGCAGGCTGACTCTCAGGGAGAAAGTTTCCTCCACCTTTCAGCTCCAGGGTCAATGGGGACGTTTCACAGACTGAATTGGACCAGACACCTGAGCTCTAAACAGGTGAGTGTTGAAGGGCGCTGAACCATCTAACACAGACCCAGTAGTTCGCAGGCCTCATGCCCCATCTTCTCATAACCAAAGATATTCTTTAGAAACAAGACATGATAGGCAGGACTTAGGAACGCAAGCCTCTCTCTTCTCTTCAGGCTACCACTAACCTTTGAGGCACTTTTGTGCAAAGTAGGAAAAGGAATGTTTACTAAAGATACTTCCATCAGAAGGTTGTCATAATATGCTTGTCAGAATACTGTTTACTGCTTTCTGCTAGAAAATTGCAGAAATAAACACATAATTCTATGATGTCTATGACAGACATGGCACACCCCTGGAATAGTGCAGTGTACAACCTTCACAACTGGACATGGCAGCCCTGTATCATTCATCATTTTAACAAGGCTTGACCTTGAAAGAACATTATGGTGAAAGCAACGAGGAGGTCACTTACAGCAGGCTACTGTTTCAAAACTCCCAGATTGCTGGGCTCAGTAAACACTAACACCACACTCTGCTTTCCAGATTGCAGGATTTCCACCCAGAAAGTGAAGCAGCATTCACAAAGAGGTTTGCAACTTGTAGGAATGGTAAAGTTTACAGAACATGGGGCACGCAGTAGGGGCACAGTAAGTGTGTGATGGTTTATTCAGTAAAAAATGGATGTGCCCAAACCCCAAGAGAAGGCTCCTGACTTATTTCCTTCCTAACAAACCTGGCCTCTAACTCTCAGAAAATCATGGATGACTTTGTGACTCTTGCCAACCTCAACCATGGCACTGTGCCAACTTCTGGTAGTAAAGGAGGACTTGGTATTTTTTCTTTAGTTTTTAAACAACCAATTCAATCAGAGAAAAGGCAATCTTGCAAACTAGGACTTTTTAATGGCTCTTATAGATTCCATAGTCCCCTTTATGGATACTTATAAAATACTGCAAAGTCCCAGCTCCCCAGAGACCAGCCCCAGGTGCTTCTGAAGTTGTTCCTAAATCTTGAAGCCTCCAGAGGCCTCCTGTCCCGAGGAGAGACAGCTGGACGTGGCTTCCTTCCAAGCCTGGAAATGGCTTCCTTCCAGGCCCAGAAACAGCTTCCTTGAATTACTGAAACGTGGGCTGTTCCTCTCCCCCGAGAGAAGTTACCAGACTATTCCAGCAGCATTACTCCTCCAATCAGGCTAGCCAAGAAACGGAAGGGCAGAACCTAGCACACTTTCCGACACTGCTCGTGGTTCAAAAAGTCACACTAATGAAGGGGAGTTGAAATCTTTGCGTATGAAACAGCATCATTTTACCTGTAGAGAACTGGGCTCAACACTGAGAGAGAGAGAGAGAGAAGGAAAAGCACAACACTTGAACAGAAACCAGGATCGATTTTACTCCTTTCCATTTGACTGTCATGTCAGAGAGCAGTGGAATTTTATCATTCGCTTTTTCTCAGGTTTTGGTTGAATTTGTTTTTATCCTTGTACATTACCTCTTTGACCAAATGCTTCTTATGCCTGGAATTGCTCCGTTTTTTTTTATGTGGGGAGCAAAAAGCATGACACCTTTTCACTGAGTGTTAAAAAAATGTTCACACTCGAAGTGAATGCCAAGCTATTTTAAATGAAGCACTCATGAATGCATATGTGTTTCCAAATAGCAAAGGAACTGAGAAGAAAACAGCCGTACACAACTGACAAAGGAAGCTGGGTCCATTTGTGTCAAACACGGAACATGATCAAATCCCCCTAACCCCATCCTGAGAGTGGAATCACGCGGATTGGCCATTGCTGTTGGCTAAACAGGATAACTGTCCAGTCCAAACAGTGGGCTACAGAGTATAAAATACAGAAAAACTCTTGTTGTAGCACTCGGGGGGCTAGAGGTATTTTCTGACCTGAGTATTCAGTGGAGACGCATTCCTTAAATTCCTTGGCCAATGGTAACAGCCCTCTTTCCTGGGTGGCGACGCCCTAACCAGGATGATAAAGCCCTATCCTCACTGGTGGGACAGCCATCTCCACACCCACCAGAACCTGTTTCCAACTTAACGATCTTCAGCCTCCCTGAATGCTTGGTCAGTGCACTCCCCCGCCCCCGGAAATGGGCCCCAGGCCTGCTCTTGCTTGTTTAACTCCCTTCTCTCCGGAAGGCTAGGAAAGAAAACCACTGAATGGACAGGTCATTTTAAACCATGTTTTCCTCCTGTCCTGAAGAAAAAAAAGTAAAAATGTGAAAATAGCGACTCAGCCTGTATTAATTTCCCTGCACTTTCTTCCCTTTATTGATTGTACCTTGACACCCAAGCTGAAACACGACAACACAACCAACCAAAACAAGCAAACAACAACAAAAAAACCCACAACAACAGAAAAAAGCCAAGAGGAGAGACACAAGGTCCATTTCTCTACTCTTCACTCTCAGCCACAACAGTTATTTGTCAGAGTTCCTCATCCTCCCAGGGAACTAGCAGACTGATGCCCTCTGAGGTTCCGTCAGAATTTCCAGTTCCTGGAAAGCCAGAGGGTCAAAATTTATGTTCTCAAGGTAACTCCATGGGAAATAAAGACTTCCTTAGTTCAGTACCTATGACAATATATTTTCTCATTATAAATATCACCAATTGGACCTAAAAATTTTTGAGAAAGACTTCTGCCCTTGAATGAATTTTAAACGTACTTTCTAGTCCACTGGAAATTGCTGGCATCATGGATCCTTCTGAATATATTCTCCCATTCTCATTCCCTCTCTCTCTCTCTCTCTTTCTCTCTCTCACACACACACACACACACACACACACACACACACACACACTTTATTAAGTTGAGCAATGTCTTCTGAAGCCAAATGCCAAGTATACTTAGACAGAGACCCTATAATCCCTGGAGAAGGATCACTTCAGTCACAAAGAAAAGCAAGATGCAACTACATCTTTATTTCAGAACAAATGCTGACAAAATAAGGACTGTCACTAAGGGTTTTCTTTCTTCACAAGGCGCCACTTTCTGCGGGTGACCTACCTTCGTCTTCACACCAGGTCTCTCACGTCTTTCCTGGAGGTGAAGTCTTCCTGTAGCCCTTCCTCTGCACAAAACGGCAACACTCCTTCCAGCCTTTTCTCATCACAGAGCGAGAGTCTCGTGCTTACCTGCATGAAGGTCTCGTGCTCACTGCCTTGGGCTCCCCGAGTTTAAAATAGGGAGGATAATGAGAGTACTTGGACTCCGGGGTCACGGCAAAGAAAACGCCCTGCCCCGGGATATACTGAGGTAGTAAGAACCACCTGGGGGATTTGTTACACCTGTCGGAAGCCTAACGGGTGATTCTGATGCAGGTGGTCTGTGGGTTTTACTTGAAGACAGAGCTTCGTAAACTGTACTGTGCCTGAGAACCATGGGGATGGGAGGGGCAGGAGATCTTGTCACAGATATAGATTCTGACTCGGTAGGTCTGGGGTGAGTCTAAACCCCACCTGGGTTTCTAACGGGCCCCCATGATATGGACGCTACTGGTCCACAGGCCACACTGTGTGATGGTAGGTCTCTCTATTCAAAGTGTGATACCCAGGCCAGCAACACTGAGACCATCTGGGGACTTGTTAAAAATGCACACAGGGCTTCCCTGGTGGCGCAGTGGTTGAGAGTCCGCCTGCCGATGCAGGGGACACGGGTTCGTGCCCCGATCCGGGAAGATCCCACATGCCATGGAGCGGCTGGGCCCGTGAGCCATGGCCGCTGAGCCTGCGCGTCTGGAGCCTGTGCTCCACAACGGGAGAGGCCACAACAGTGAGAGGCCCGCGTACCGCCAAAAAAAAAAAAAAAAAAAAAAATGCACACGCTCGGGTCCCATTCCAGACCTACTGCACTACAATCTACATTTTATCAAGATTCCTCTGGTGATTCTTACACATCTTCTTAGTTTGAGAAGATGACACAGAACTTCAGGATCAAATTCACAGAGAATTTGTTTTCCGAGAAAGGTCAGAGAAGATCAAAAGCCACAAAAAAAAAAAATTTCTTTTTGATTCTATGCCATTTGAAACCCAGATTAAAGGTAGGCCTGTATTAGAGGGGACGGAATAACCTATTTAGAAACCAACTTCTGAAACCCCACCTCCCTCCCTACCAAAGAAAACCACAAGAATTCAACTTGAGCTCCACAGCTCTGAATGTGAACAGCTATCACATGCTGTCACCTCTCCTTGTTTTCATTACTTCTCTCTGGTCATTAGGTCAACCAATTGGGGGACCAATGGATTACCATCGTTCTGGAGACAGATGGTTTAGATGGTAAAGGTAGACTGGTAAAGCCCAGTACCCTCAGTCAGAGGCGAAGTAGAACCACACTTTTCGACCTCTATTGCTCCTTATGAAGATTCTGGCTGTGTTTCCTGTCTAGGGGGGTCTATAAAGGGCAGATGTAACCACTTCTATGAACTCAGTACGTAGCAAAGCATGTAACACATTGTAAGATAATTTAAGCAATGTTGGTTGAAGCTGTTTATTCTAAGAATCAAAACAGTAACTTGCTAAAAAAGTGAAAACCAAAAGAAGACATTCAGCTATCCAGGTTTCTAGAAACCAAAAAGAATGGGGAAAACAGCCTTAAGTCCAAAAAAAAACAAAGAAAAGAAAGAATTAAAACAAAATTTTAACTAGATAATCAGGCTGTTATAACAGAATCCGGGATCACCAGGAACCCCCAAAAGCACTTGGAATCGGGGAGGTCCTATGTTTAAGCTCCTTATTTCCTTCAGTTTCGTTTTCTTGGAGCAGAGAGTTTTCCTGTGATGAATGAGTATTTTGACTTGGTGACTAATCACAGCTATACTGGAAGACCTGCCTGCATGTTTCCTCCCACAGAATCCTGCAACAGCTTCCTCGATGCCACAAACTGCAAAAGGGGGGCTCCCAAAATTGTTTTATTTGACAACCAACCAGGAAGTTGAGCATGGAAATCTCCACATGACACATCTATAATTATAGTTCCTTCTAAAAAGAAATGGGCCATCTTCTGTTTGTCCTTTAATGTTGAGAAAAGGGCAGAACTTTTCCCCAAAGTCTTTAGTTTGAAAATATTGGTCTTTATACACATCACCACTCATTCTTTCCCTGAGTCCTTCATGATGCTTTAGGGGAGCTTTTAAAACTTAACTTCCTAACAGTAAGTCCTTCTGAAAGGAGAGTTTCCTAAATTCATTGATCCTCTTTTGCCAAGCTCACTGGATCTGGACAAATTAAACATATAGTAAAGATTTCCTATGCCAATTCAGAGTACATTCTCTAAAAATTCAGAAAGCTTTTCTTAAACTCCAAGACAAAGAAATGAGAGAAAGGTAGGAAGGACAGGAGCGAGGAAGGGAGAGAGGAAGGGTTGGTGAGAGAGAGAGAATAAATCATGTAAAACATATATTTCCAAATCCGAAAGGACAAAACAATTCAACTAACATATATTAACCTTTATTCTATAACAGAGACATAAATAATTTTATGAATTCATATGACCTATACAAAAGACAAAATAAGATATTGCACTAAGTTTAGCTTGGGCTATTTGGATTTCGTATTAACTAAACAGATAAATCTATACAATTTAAGGAGTTAAGGCAAAACCAGATGATACTTCAAACACAACAGGAGGTTTGAAAAATAGGTATAATTAAAAACAAGGGCATCCCATCTCCAGTTAATAAAGTGGTCATGTCTAAGGGAAAAAAAATCCCTTAGGTTCTTAAAAAGTGGTTATTATCAATCACGTTAATTAAAGTGAGAAATAAAGTGTAAGATTTCCCATGGAGGAGAGCTGTTTTGCGGAGGTTTGAGGATTGAGCACTTAGAATTCGGGTAAGCAACTTATTCCTTGTTAGATTTATGATCTACTCTTCCTATTAGAAAATATAATTTGGAAAATATGACTCTTTCACATATAGAATTAAAATACAACTATGAAGCATTTTTTTTTAAAGGGAAGTCCTGATGCTGGCCTCATAGAGTAAATTTGCAGACAAGCCATTACCCTATTTGTAGAGAAGACACAAAGCCAGCAGTTACCCTAAGAAAACCAAAAAAACTAATTCCAAAGCAATAAAAACAAGTGAAACCAGTATATCAACACAGCACACAATTCTTTGGCAGTATCACACAAATCGTTGATTGAAGTCAGAACTTTTATACAGTTCTCTAATTCTCAGACCCAGTTGCCGGTCTTTGAAAACTAACTAAATAAAATGCCACATCTGCAACGAATTCAGTAATTCCAGGAAATTAAATTCAGAACAAACCTTGCAGACAGCTTTGAACTGTTACGCTTAAGCATAGATGGGTATCAACTGCTGTGAGTCCCGATCCAAGTACACTGAAACGCACACGCACAAAAATAACCTGTGGAGCTCAGTACTGCTTCAGACAGGCCTAGCATCCTTACAGGGAATCCATATTTACCCATGAGAAACCAAGGAAAGACATCAATCCAATGATGAGGAAATGATCTTCCAGGAAGTCAGGGGTGGGCCGCCCCTCACCCGGATGAACATCACGAAGAAATCAAATTCTATAGGGGGAACACCAGAAAGCCAGAGAACGTGGAATACTGCCAGCCTCCAACCAAGTTACCTTTCTCCAGTTTTAGGTAAACCTTATCCTCTTTATCCAGGTAGAGCAGGACCCCATTCGTGGCAGCCTCACGTGTAACGTCTTTATCCCCGGCGAAGGCAGATATTACTGGTTTTCCATTTAACATCAGGTTAACCTACAAGGGAAAAAAAAAAAAAAAACCACTGAAAATCTCTCTCTAAAGTCAAAACGAATGAATAAAACAAAACAGAAACAGACTCACAGTTACAGAGAACAAACTAGGGTTACCAGTGAGGGGAGGGCAGTGGGAGAGGAAGATAGGGGTAGGGAATTAAGAAGTAAAAACCACTATGTATCAAATAAATAGGCTACAAGGATATATTGCACAGCACAGGGAAGTACAGACATTATTTTATAATAGCTTTAAATGGAATATAATCTATAAAAATCTTGACTCACTATGTTGTACACCTGAAACTAATATTGTAGATGAAAGAGAAGAAAAGAGAAAGAAAGAAAGAAGGAAAGAAAGAAAGAAAGAAAGAAAGAAAGAAAGAAAGAAAGAAAGAAAGAAAGAAAGAAAGAAAGAAAGAAAGAAAGGAAGGAAGAAAAGAAGAAAAGAAAGGAAGGAGAAAAGAAAGAAGGAAAGAGAGAAAGAAAAAAAAGAAAGGAAGTCAAAGCATCTATGAGGGGCAGGGGGTAAAAAATAATGTCTAAAATGACCAACCTGGTAAAATAACTGATGTTCAGTAAATATACCCCTTACCTTTCAAATTAGCAGATAGTGGTGGCTAGGCTTAGTATGGTCTTACCAAGCTGATCTTTCTTAATTAAAAAAAAATTTTTTTAATTTCTCCCATAGAAATTTCCTTAAATGCTCACAAAAGAATACCATCCATGGAGAGCAACCTAGCCATGTGAAAACTGGCTTCTCTTCAGCACATAACTTAAGCCTACTATTGAATACTTTATTTACCTCTCGTATTCAGTAGCAAGTGTTTGGCAATGACGCGAGCCTGTGGCTTCCCAGTACATTAGCAAAAAGAGCCCCAGTGCCCTTTGCTCTGAGAAACCCAGGTACCGCAAGGTTCTACTAACATCCTTGCAGGTTTACTGTACCGCTGAGACATGCAGAGTGCTAAAAATCAGTTGAAATTATGGAATATGTGTGTTGTGATTTCTTCATTTTCCCTGATAAGAAATGTGTATTAAAAATAATAATCACCACTACCACTGAAGATTTTAATGATGGATAATTAACAAAGAATAAAATCAAATTTATTCCCTTCTCTCCTTACTACAATTTTGATTATACTGTGTTAAACATTACAAAAATTTCTAAATGTTGGGGCTTGGGAAAAGCTTTTCCATGGAAGGAAATTTGTTTACTAGATATTCATTCCTTTTATGTTAAAAATAATATTGAATAAATTAAATCTGAGACCTATCAATTTATCCATGCACTAGGACATGTAAAAGTAGTAGATGAGTGTGTAATCTATCATTCACATGGACATAGTATACAATACAAACATTGAACATATGATAAAAAGTTATCCTAGAATTCCATAGACATGTATTGGTGTTACTGGGTGCTGGCATGTTAGATACTATAGGAACTAGCTTCATCATTGTCCGTGAGTGTAAATTCAAGCCCGTTCCTTAGAAAGGACAACACAAAATATATTAACTGTGAAACTGCAATTGGTAAGAATTCACCAACATCAGAGTAACTGAGGATAAACTACTTAGAGGATAAGCACAGCACATTGTTTCTTTAAAAGTATATTGAATAACTGTTCCTTCATAGATTTATTCTCAGTCGTTAACTGTAGCTCATAATTTTAACAATGACAGCAAATTTGTTTTATCTATTTAGTAGTTACTTGTAAAGCTCTGATAATCTTACTAGTTTTTTTCTTACAAATTCAGGTAATTTTTGCACATGCATTAAAAGCAATCAAGATCTTATAAAGAGATTTGTGTCACTGAATTTTTACTAAGCAATATATATATATTTTTTTTTTTCGCGGTACGCGGGCCTCTCACTGTTGTGGCCTCTCCCGTTGCGGAGCACAGGCTCCCAACACGCAGGCTCAGCGGTCATGGCTCACGGGCCCAGCTGCTCCGCGGCATGTGGGATCTTCCCGGACTGGGGCACGAATCCATGTCCCCTGCATCGGCAGGTGGACTCTCAACCACTGCACCACCAGGGAAGCCCACTAAGCAATATTTTTTAAGTGAAGTTGTTATTAAGGTAGTAAGTTCAATTGCTTATTCTTCTATATGCTTCTTGTCACATGCCTTAATAGATGTTATTGGAAATTAAGTGTTTTAAAAATAAACTACTATAAAGATGGTTGTTTATTTTTACAATGAAACACATCTTTGGATAAATACTTAAATACATAACCCACTGCTGATAAACACTGTCTCCTGAGAGTACGGAGGGAACAGGTCGAAAGACATACCTGGATTGTTTGGCTCTGGTAGACTTTAATTACGTGAAAACTGAAACTGTAAATTCCTTTCCTTGGTGCTACAAAGACAGACTCCAGGGTGAAAAAATTACCCACATTTACTAGGATCTACAAATAAAAAGAATAAACAGCAGTCAATTATTACAATATTCTCTTCTGTAAGTAAAATAAGTTTTCCTCCTTCCTTTTTCTTTTCCTTTCTTTTTTCTTTCTTTCTTAAGAAAGAAAACTAACTTTTAAAACCATAGAAAATAAAACATTGAGTTCTATCCCTTTTTCTTTAGTGACTTGGAAAACGGATTTGTATATTGGAAGGTTCTTCTGTCTTTTAAATGGTATAAGAAAAAATAAAGTAACAGCTTTGTAGTCATGCCTCAATTCCAGCAAGGCCCAATGGCTCTGGAGACATCTAGAAACACGTGAAGGCTTATAAATATTAGCTTTACCTTGAGAGTCAAATAAAAGGCTTCTGCCACATATTTACGCGCCCACCCTCTACGAGCCTTCACAGTGTCCAGAGGTGACGTGTCCAAGCCAGCCAACTGGCACCCATGGGCTCTCTGCAGTCATTCCCGGACACACCACACAGAGGTCTGGACACTCCCTCCACCGTGTGACATAATCCATGACACTGAACAGTTGGTACACAGAGTGAGCTGAATGCCCAGCCCTCCTCTGAGGCTCCGCCAAACCTCTGCTAAGCCCCACGGCCATTTGTTCCATTCCTATGCCATCCAGGCCTTAATTATAATATTTTGGCAGTGACTCAGCCTTTGCAGGCTGCCAAAGGGTAGAGACGGTGAAACAGGTGGCCTTCTTGTGCTGCTCCCAGTGTTATCCGTCATCCATTCCCTCATCAATCACCTGCTCTTTATTTAAAGTTCAAGGGGCAAAAACGAAGAGTGAAATAAAGCACTGGTTCCCAAGAAAACAACAGTGCACTCTGTATTCCGAAATGTTCGGCCTGATTCTACTGGTTATGAAATTAGCTCTGAATTTCAATAAGTGACCTCATAAGCTAAATGTCACATAGGTATGACCCTTCCTATGAAAAAGAGCAGGAGAATGTATGTGTGTGTGTGTATTGCAGGAGCGGAGGGCAGGAGATAACTAGGGTTTCTTCCATCTCTCTCCAAGAAATAAATCTATAAGTGGCATTCAAAAAAATCAGATGTCCTTCTAAAGATGCATTTCCCCTATATCAATGGCAATCTGCTACTATCTCTTTTAAACGCTACATTCATGCTAATATTAAGCCCTTTGCATAATTCCCTAAAGACATACTATTGCCTGTGAGTAATGCACCAGAATTATAGTGATGGTCAGGTAGATGTACCAGGCTCAACCCCCAAATTAAAATGTATGTTGGTGTAGCATTTTATTCTGAGATTACACCTTTTTCCAAGTAAGCATCAGATTTCTTTCTCTGACCCAATGATCAATGGTCTTTCAACAACAAATCACAAGCTATGCAATAATTCCTAACAGAGATTTTACAAAGATTTGTTTAACCACATTTAACATAATTTGAGGCACTTAGCAGGGACTTCCTGCATCAGATACAAGTAGCATAATTCATTAGCAATAATGGCACCGGCTGATTAGTGTTGACTACACATAAGGCTGGATGTTGACTCTACATTGTAATTAGAGCATCCAAGCACATCGAGATCTATAACTAAATGTGTCTTGTTGTCTCTAAGATGCATGGGCACCCGGAACAGAAGAACAAACCCTTCTCCTCTTCTAACTGACAGAAAGGTCACTGAGAAGAATGCACTGTACAGAGGATAGTGCAATGTCCACAGTATTTAATTAATGCATTGACACACAAACCAGGGGTCGTGCTGACTTCATTTACATCAAGACGGAAAATACTGCACCAAAACCCCAAAGGGGCTGCTTAATTCTTTTAAGATGATGGCTATTCAATAGGAAGTCCCAGAGAGGCATTCTCTGTCTTTGGCCAGCTGGAGAGTATATTACTTAGGAACAATTAAGTAAGGAATAGAAATGTCACCGCATCCCTTCCCTGGCACGTCCTGCAGCACCACTTAACCTGTGCTCTTGCCCATGCGGCACACAACTGTGAACTACACATACGACTTTGGAATTTAAAAGACTCTGGGTGCTGTTGACGTTGAGATGATACCCCTGGAGTCTGATTTCAGTTTTAAGACTCCTTGCTAAGCTGATACCCTGGGGTTTCTCATCAGCCAAACCCCAGAGCTCCAGGTTGCTAAAAAAAACAAGCCACAGCTTTCATCAGTTCCCCCCCCCCACCCCCTTATCCTCAGCCCCCAAGGCTGTCTTTCCCCACTAATTTGCATGTCTCTGGAAGGACCGGAGCAGGGGAAGGGAGAACGGCTCCCCAGCGCTTCCCTATGGGAGCTCAGTGCAGCTGCCCGATTCCTTTTCCTCTCCTTCTCTCAACTTTTCTCCAAGTAGCCGAGAAGGGCTTTCCGCTGCAGCGGTAGCTGCAATGTATATGGGGATGCAATGTATATGGGGATCCCGGCGGCGGAAAGGTGGGCGAGATGAGACCGGGGCCACAGCTTCCTACACTCCCCAGCCACCCACGAGATCTCTGCAGAGATCTCTTTGGGGAGCCCCCAGAGCTCTCTTTGGGGAGACGCTTCTCCACCTGGGAGAAACAAATCATTTATACAGCATCAGAGAGAGTACTGTGCCCGAGAATGGCCTCGGCAGCACCCGCAGAGGAGTCTGAGCCAGGGGGCCAAGCCCTGGCCAAGAGATTTCGAGGTCCAGGGACCAGGATCCTGCCAGGTCCTATGGACCTGTTGCTGTTAAACTTGTGCTGAGCTCTCGACGCCTGGCTCTACACCCCCGGCCTCTTTCCCATCACCCCAGCAGCTCTTCCGGAGGCCAAGAGGGAATGGGGGGCGGGGTGGTGGCGGGAGAGATATCAGAAGTTTCAGACCAAAACCTTTGCGGAGGCGAGTGCCGAAACGATCGCCCAAATCGCAATCAGAGCAGCTCAACCCGGGTCTGAGCTGCCTGGACATCGCTCCTCCCGCCACCCGACTCCTGACACCCCGCATCCCTCGGGGTCTGACCTGATCGAAGTAAATGATGCGCGTCTTGTTGCTCATCTCTGACGGCTCGTGGTTGGTGCTCCGCACCGCCGAGAAGGCGACCTTGGAGTTAGCCGCCCGGACCGAGATCCCCAGAGGGGAGGAAGAGGAGCCCTTGGAGTCCGTGGCCGGGTTCGAGTCGCACACCACGAGGCACTTGCCTTCCAGCACGATGGGCTCCGTGTCGTTCTGCGCCCAGACGGGCAGCCCGGGCAGAGTGAGGGCCAGCAGCACAGCCGGCACCACGGACAGCGCCCGGCCCCCAGCGCCCATGGTGAGCCTCGTGGGCAGCCGGCTGGCGCTTCTGCTCACCCGCGTCGCCTCCTACCCCGGGACCCCGGAGCTCGGGAAGATGCCCGTGGCTAGATCGACAGCGCTGCGGGAACGGCGGCGGCGGCGCGCACACTTCCAATCCTGTGGTTTGAAGTCAAAGTCTCCCCTCGCGCTCTCTCGCTGGTTCTGCTACCTTTGTCCTTTAAGGAGCTCATGCAGAACCCCCTATACCCCACCCTCCTCCGCCCAAGAATCAGCCCTGCCTGGGGCCCCTGCACCCACCCTTGTTCCTAGACATCTAAAAGTCACCAAACCCTCACATTCACACCTCAAAGAGGAAAATGATAAATTCCCCAAACCCAGTCACCCCCGGGTGAACCACGAAGCAGGAAAAACGAAGGAGACTCAGAGAAGCCACGGGGACGGTGGATGCCGAGTGGTGCCCGCGTCGGTCCAGTACGTGTCTGGCTCGCGGCAGGGACGAATTACAGAAGCAGAAGGTGTTTCCCGGACTGGGAAGAACGCGAGGCTGTGTTCATGGCCAGGTCTCTAGCGACTCTCAATTTCGCTTAGCCAGAAATTCCCCAAAGCTTGGTGTCTCTCGGAAGTCGGCAGCTACGCATTGGCTAGCCGGATCCCCAGCACGGAAAGCACGAATTCGCGGGATCAGTTCTCAGATGCAGGGCGGCTCGGCCGGTGGGGTCCTCTCCTGCCTCGGCCGTACGCCCGGAGTCCCTGCGCACAACTTTCTCTGTCCTCGCGCAGCCGGGAGAGCGCGAGGCGGGCACACGCGCGCTATTTATAGGAGCGCACGTCCGGCTGGGGTTGGCTTCTAGCTCAACCCGCCGGCTCCAGGGAAAGGGGAAGAAGGAGTCCGGTGACCCCCGCTGAGCAGCTCCTGCCTGGCGCTTAACGCACCCCGGGGCAAGCGGGGCGCACAGCACTGCTGGCTGCCAAGGTCTGCGGCCACCCAGCCCCGGGGAGCGCGCAGCAGGGATACTGTACGCAGGGAGAGGCGCCCACCGCCCTGCGCCTGGGCCAGCTCCGCGCCTGCTCGCTCCCTCCTCGGTCTGGGCAGGCGGAGGGGGCTGAGGCTCCCCTCGCCCCTCCCGAGCACCGGACTCCGCCGCCGAGCGCCCTCCGAGCGGAGCGCGGCGCTGCCAGCCCCGGCTGCGAAGCTGGATGGGCGGCAGCGGCCTCGCGCGGCGCGCTGCTTGGCACCTGGGGACCCACGCCGCCGTCCCGACCGCGCCTTGCCCAGAGACTGCCTCCCCAAGCCCTGGGGCCTGGCGAGCTCCGGGAAGCCTTGGGACGGACCAAAGCCGCTGGGGGCCGCTGGGAGAAGGTGCCTCAGGCCTTCCGCTCCGCTCCGGGAAGAGGAGCCTCAAAAGCTTCAGGGTGCGCCTTCCCACCCACACCGCGAATCCACCCAGGCAAAGCCAGAAAAAGAGAGAGGAAGTTAACGCAGCAAAAATCAGCCCTCCGGAACCTTCCCCCTAAAAAATGCCAACCCCCTCCTGAGAATACCGCACCTTTCTCCCTCTTGATGTACCCCGCCCTCCACCCCCCCGTGCCACCCCATTGCCACCTTGGCCTCTGATTGGCAAGGTTTATCTTCCTCTTCCGCAGCCATCGCTGGGAGGGAAAGGCTTGTCTCTCTGATGGGCTGCATGAACTTGGCCAAGTCACTTACCCTTTCTGAGAGGGAGGGACTCCACTAATTAAGGTCCCATTAGCCCACTGGTTCTATGATGCTTTGGAGTCATGTCACTCCCTTCCCAAATTCCTTTTAGTGTCCCAGCTGCCAGAGGACAGGCCCCACATCTTTAATCAAAACAGCATCCCCATCAGCCATTCGGAGCTCCTAGAAATGTACTGACTAATTATTCACTGAAGGGGTGTTCACTGAGCATTGTCTCCCGATAGATGGCTTTCTAGTCCTTCCTGAAAGAAGAACAGCCTCCTTAGCATGGATTCAAGTCCCTCCACAACAGAAGCCAGACCAGCATCTCCAGGCTTGTCCCCTCATAAGGCCCTTCCAAAGGGCTGGGTGTTGAGCCATAAGCATTGCACTGCAGCTCCAATTGTTAAAATAGTAAATACTCCTACTGGTTGGTATTTCCCTAGCCCTTAGCTCCCTATAATCTTGCAACTAAAGAGTTGGTGCCTGGAGCCAAAGGGGCCTCCAGATTCTCCTCCAATGGGGCCAGTATCAGTTCTGATTTCCAGGTGCTCCTGCTGTGCTATTTGTAACAATGTTGAATGTCACTAATCTAAGCTACAACCAAAAAGAGTGAACTGGTGCCTTCTGAAAACGGCCACCATTTCCCCCACCCCAAGCCTAGGGTAGCTTTTCATCTGAACCCTTGCTGCACTTTGTAACTCTCTCCCGGCTTCTACCACAGTCTGCCTGGACAGCAGCTGAGATTTCTTCTCGTTTGATGCTGCCCTTGGAGGACAGGGGCTGGGTCTAGTTTGGTTCCCGGTTTGCGTAAGTAATTTGCCTTCCTTGTCCAAAACAGCTGTTTAGTAACTAAGACCTGGGCTGTTCAATTTCAGGCTGGAAGGAGTTTGAGAAAAAAGCTCTGTTGACTACAGAATTGTTAAATTGTCAATAAGTTGTCTTCCCTACCAACCCCAATATATTCTCTCTGTGTCCTTTTCTTCTCTAGGCATTTTTCTTCCTGCAAGAACTCAGATTTAAAGAAACTTCTTCCCTCCCTCCTCTTTTCCTCTCCAAAAGTACTCATTTCCTAGCCCCCTAATCCAGCAGAGTGACCATATCAGGGACTCAATAATTGATTTTGAAATGGCTGGCTCTCCAGATAGAATGTCAGTATCAGTCATTCACCTTATAGTATAAACTGGTTTAAATAAATCTCTCTCGGTAAAGTTTACATTCAGGCCTCCTGGGTAACTGGAGATGAAAGTCTTGGCTTCTTACTAAAAGATGTTCCCCTATTCAGGGTGTTCTAAAGATGTGGAACACCACTTTTTCTTTTGACTCCTACCCAGAGAACTTATCTGATATGGTAAAGCACAGGGTCCTGTCTCCCTTTCCCACCATGGGTGATTGAACAAGGACAGCCCCTGTATTCTAGGGCTGTCAATCCATTTGATGCCAGAGATCCGTGACTTATATGTCCTGACTCAGCCAGATAAGGTGGGGCTGCTAGATTTTCTCTCTCTAGGATCTGAATGGGACACTGATATGGCTTCCAGTAAGCACTGGGTCCTGCAGAGGAGAGGTCTATAGTCTCCTGAACTGGCCGTCTAAGGGCCATGTGCAAGTTTAAGCAGAGGAGCATGCCGGAAGAACAAGGAGGACTGACCACACTTGTAGGCTGGGGCCGATTCTCTGCACTTCTGAGAAATGGAAGGGGTGAGGGAGTGAATAGTATATCTCCAGCTTGTTAACTCCTACTCACAAGACATCCAGCAACCCTGAGTTTCTTGAGAGCCTCCTGCATCCTTGTAATAAAACTGATTTCACTTGAGCTAGTTTTAGGAACCGACTACTGTTCCTTGCCATCCAGAATCCTCGTTAGAACAATGTCCCAGAAATCATACCACATAAGCCCATGCATCTCCTGCCAAAAGACATTAACAAATCCAGTGCCCTGCCTGTGGGAAATGTTTTCCTAACATTTTGGGAACGGAAGCATCACCTGCTCCCCAGCCCTACTCCAGCCCAGCATCCCCAGGAGGAAAGAAACAGGATCAAGTCCAAGTTTCATACCAGCCACAACACAGATCTCTCTCCCTCCCTCCCTTCCTTCCTTCCTCCTCCCTCCCTCTCTCTCTCTGTCTCTCTTTCTTTCCTTCTTCCTTTCTCTCTCTTTCTTTCTTTCTTTTTGAAGATGTACTATTTTAAAAACCTAGTTGTGATTGTGACCCAAATGTTTCACTTTCCTGAGATTCCCAGATTGCATTTGATGCTAGGAGTTTTGTTGCTAGACCTTTAGCAATTTCATTTCTCTGTGCTTGTGCTCAACATAAAGTAAGTTAGTAGAAGTAAATTAAAATCTGAACTGGTCTTGCATAGGAAAGCAATACTCCTGTGGTCAGTAACATTCCATTGTATTTACATACCTCGTCTTTACCCATTCATCCATCCACTCACGGACGTTTAGGCTGCTTCCATGTCTTGGCTATTGTGAACAGTAGCCCTATGAACTTTGGGGTGCATGTATCTTTTCGAATTAGAGTTTTCATCTTTTCCAGATATATGTCCAGAAGTGAGATTGCTGGATCGTATGGTAACTTTATTTTTAGTTTTTTAAGGAACCTCCATACTGCTTTCCATAGTGCATGCACCAATTTACATTCCCACCAACAGTGTAGGAGGGTTCCCTTTTCTCCATATCCTCGCCAGCATTTATTATTTGTAGACTTTTTGACGATGGCCTTTCTGACTGGTGTGCAGTGATACCTCATTGGAGTTTTGATTTGCTTTTCTCTAATAATTAGCGATGTTGAGCATCTATTCATGTGCCTATTGCCCATCTGCTTGTCTTCTTTGTAGAAATATCTATTTAGGTCTTCTGCCCATCTTTTGATTAAGTTGTTTGTTATTTTTGATAGGGGGAGTGAAATGTTTCATCCATGCTTAGGTCCAAGAAAGGGAGGCCAATGAGGCAATGGGGATTTACTGGAAGGACCATATCTCACAGAGTCCAAGGGCAAAACTAACCTTTGGGAATGTAATGAAGCCTTGTGGATAACTCAAAATGTTGCCTTTCCTCTATCTATCTATCTCCATCTCTCTATCTTTCTCTCTCTTTGGCATATCTGCATTATTCTTTTGCTCACTGCAATCTAGCCTTCTCTGAAGCCTACGTGACAGACGGTGGCAACTGACACTCCCAAATTTTACACATAACAGATCCATCCACCCAGAGGATGCCCCCAAATCCCAGGGAAGAGACTCACTGCCCCATCTGGGATCACATGTCCGCCCCTTGCAGTGCACCCACAGTGATTCCCACAACTGGGTATGTGGAAAATTGGAGCAGGGTCCAGAGGAGAGTACAATTCCTAAAAAATGCTACAAGTAACGTGTGGTGAAGTGAAAAGGAACAAGATACAGATTCATCTGTAATGTGTGATTCCGTGTTAACAGACTGTAACTGTATAGAGATATGGATATGTTTGAAAAAGCAAAGGAAAACTATGAAAAGCTAGACAGCAAATTGTTAAGAGCAGAGAAACAGAATAAAAGGAAAAGAAACTGTTAATTTTACTTCAGCTGTTTATGATTTGGATGGCCACAGTAATCATGTATTACCTTGTGATTCACATTTAATACAGTTTTTTAAAGGAAGAGGGTGCTGGGAAGACCATCCAATAGAAATCTACTACATTGACTTTTTTTCATAATTTAAACTTAAAGTTTGGAGAGAAAAGGAACTAACATTCCTTCTCATAAGCAGCACTGGTTGAAGAGCAATTTCCTTTCTTTTGTTATATTGATACAACTCTAAAAAATCACTCACTCAACGTCTAGGAAGATGCCCAGACATATAAAGCCTCCCAGTCTACATTTAAGAAAAAAAATTACATTGCAACTGGTTAAGCTCATGAGTCATATCAAAATAGCTGATTACATTTTAGATTCAACTCAGCATGGTATGTGCCTGGCCATGTTAGTTTCAGTTGCACACATAAGGAGGATCTGAATGTAGAGTCCAAACCAATAGCTTCTACTCTTAAGAATCTGCTGGGAGGGCTTCCCTGGTGGCACAGTGGTTGAGAATCCACCTGCCGATGCAGGGGACATGGGTTCGAGCCCTGGTTCGGGAAGATCCCACATGCCTCGGAGCAACTAACCTGTGAGCCACCACAACTACTGAAGCCCGTACGCCTAGAGCCCGTGCTCCGCAACACGAGAAGCCACCGCAATGAGAGGCCCGTGCACCGCAATGAAGAGTAGCCCCCGCTCGCCGCCAACTAGAGAAAGCCCACGCGCAGCAACGAAGACCCAACACAGCCAAAAATAAAATAATTAAATAAAATAATTTTTTTAAAAATCTGCTGGGAGGCTTATTACCAATGCAGATTCTCTGGCCCTCATCTGAGAGGACGGCTCTGCCCACGAACTGGGAATCTGTTTCTTAACTAGCACCTGGGTGAATCTGAAGCAGACGGTGCTTTGACTTTGTAGATGCCACTGGTGGGGTGCATCCCCCAAGGGTCCATCTGCGGTCAGGTTCATTATCCCTTTGGCTGAAAATAGGGCATTTAGAATCAGCTTCACCTCCTACTAGCTTTACGACCATGGGAGAAGTTACAGACCTTCCTTCAGCGGGAAAATTGCAATCATAAAAATAATACTCAGCCCAGAGTCTTGGTGGGGATTGAACAGGGAAACGTGAACAGGGAAACGTAAACAGGGCGCTTAGCACAGTATCAGGCACCCAGGAGGCGATTAATTAAAGGTAGCGACTATTATCATTAATTTTGGGAATCTATCCACGACTAAAGGCGAGAGGGCACCACAGCACCCTGGACCAAGGCCCATCAATTGTTTGCGAGCACCAGCCACTTAACCTCACAGACGTCATAATGAGGGAGAAAGCAGCTTCCCCCAGTGTGGGAGAGACCGAAGGTCCAGAAACCCAGTGCAGAGACAATAAGCAAGGCCAAGTCTGCGGGCAAGCCATCGCCGTCAGGTGAGTGCCTGAGTTCTAGAGTGATGAGGCTGAAGTGAGTTAATCTGCGATAATTCTGCCTGGTTAAAGGCTCTTACGTGAAGCTAGGGCACCAGGCAGGTTTGTGAGCTTCCTGCGAGAATGGACAAAGAGGCTGGTTTTCATTTTATTTCTTTCTTCCCCATTCCCTTAATCACTGGATCTCATCACTGAGGATCTGAAAGACACATTTAGCAGAAATCAATTCTCCCAACTGAAGAGTAACAGAAAGTGAAGAACGGGTGGCCAGAAACAGTCACTACAGCAACAGAGCAACCAGAAAGCCCTGTGGGGATGGGGGGAAGACACCTGAGCCAGACAGAGGTCTCTTGAGGAGCCGGTAGTCCAACTATTTATGTGGCAGTTGGCGGGTCCCAGACACTTTTAATTTCCCTGAGTTTAACCGTGCATTTGCGGGAGAGAGAGAGAAACAGCTTTAATCCACAAGGTAACCCTTCTCTCCATCACCCTCCACGGCACCTGCCCGGAGTGAGTGTGGGATGGGAGGCGTGAATCAGCTGAGGCAGCTGAGAGTCTCGGCTCCCACTGTCTCTCTCAGATGAGCATATTGCGTGGCTGAGTGCGAGTCTAGTGTTTAAAGAGAAGTATTTTCCTACAACATGGCCACTAAAAGCAAGCCAACCACTTCATCTGGCTCTCAGCTGAAGAACAGGCAATCTGTTTTGACTCTAAAGGAAAAGCTACCTATGGTGGCTCCCTGACAGCTGCTGTGTCAGCCACCACGGTGAGAATTCCAAGAGGATTTTCAAGGGTATGTTTGATCCTAAGCAATGTTTCCCTTGTGCACTAACTTTAGAATCTAACCCTGGAATACAATGCAACTCCATTGGTTTTTTCCTTTGTTTAGGGAAAAACCTCAATTGCTGGTAACTTCTCCCATTTAATTGCCACCGCTCCTCTGAGAGATGGATCTTATTACCCCCATTTCACAGATGAGGAAAGAGAGGGCCTGAGAAGCTGCTGCCAAAGGGATGGATTTGATTGCAGGACACCTGTCTTCTCGTCCAAAGGTCTTTCCCCCCTAAGACCACACAAGAAGGTTGAAACAAAAACGTGAACGGCTTCTGGTACGCTCAGAACTATTTTTTGTCAGTTGAACCAAATTCAGAAGAGAAACTGACAGTATTCCTAGAATTATTAATATCAGTAGAGAGCAAGCAGGAGTGAAACTTATGGCATAAGAAGACAGATTTCAAATCACAGAATTTTTTATAAAAGCTATTGACCACAAACTCAAGGTGGAGTAATATATGTGATATATATATACACACATATATACATATGTGTATATATATTAAAATATATAATAAACTAAATAATATATATGGTTTATATATATGCAATTAGATACGTGGTTAGATCATCTTATGACCTTCTCATAGCTTTATGTGCTTTTCACTTACAGTGCTCACCAGAGTTGCAATTTTACATTCATTGTCTTGTCATGTGACTCAAACTGTCTTCCCTACTGTGCTGTAAGTTCCATGAGGGCAGAAGTGGGCTGCTATTTGCGCATCATAACTGATTCCCCACAACAGTTCCCGGCACACAGTCCAGGAGTGTTAGATGTTTGCTGAAGTTAATGAATAAAGCGGTGTGGCATAGATTCTAACTCTGGCTACCTTCTCTGAGTGTACTTCCAACTACAACACTAGACAGTTTCAAAAATTAACTCATGTTTTCTCTAAGAAGCTCATGCACCCTTCGTGCTGTGTAATAAGCCATCCTTCTGTACCAGGGAATTTGATATGTTTCTGGGGAAAGTGTTGTTACGTAGCTCTTCTGTTCCCCGGACACCCAACAGCTGTGCCTTGTTTTCTGTTCCTCATGCTGGGTTGTATCTTCACTTTTGGCCATGCTACCAGCTCGGCCATTTTCTTATCCACCACTGGGGTTACGATGATGCCTCTTCTTTGCTAGGTTGTGGGCTCAGTGAAGCAAAATCTGCCCTTTGCCTGCTAATTGGGTACCTGCAGGATTCTAGGAACAAATCCAAAGTGAGAGGCTATGGCTTCTGAATCCGTTGGCTTCCGGCCATTTCGGCTGGCTGTGAGCATCCCGAATGACAAACAATACACCGACTAACTTGACTTTCTTGGCCATCTGTCTGTTGGCTAAATAACTACCTCTTGGATAGACCAACTCATCAATTAGGCAGCTGGCGTTTTGGCGACTGACTGAGCTGAACAACTTCTGGGCCGGGTCCAATATTTCCTGACCACACATAAAAAATGAATTTCACAGGGCTTCGAATGAGCTTTGGAGAGTCTTTATAAAGCAAAAGAGATAAGAACAGCAAAGTGAATGAGGAAATAGATGGGCTGTACTTTAGAGTGCAGCTTTGTAAGGCATGAGTCACTCTGAATTTTCCCCTTGTGGCTGTATCTCATTCTCTCTCCCTCTCGCCTTTCCATGCATCCTCTGCTTTTCTTCTTTTCTAACCCTCTTCCTACATTTTTTGTCTCAAGTTCTTAGTCTTATACTCCCTTCAACCAATATATAATTAGGGCTTAGAGTGGACTAGGTGATGGTAGCAAACTCAAGTGCTTTTGGGGGGCTGGGGGGCGACACTTGCTGTTCTCTTTGGTTACTCAACATCAGAAACCTCTTCCTCTGTCTGAGGACCCTTCCTCCTTATGAAGCAGAGTCCGTCTCCCACCACAGAAGCTGAAAGCACCAAATACTCATGTTCAGCTTCCCTTGCAGCTAGGGTGCAAGCATGTGACCCAAACTCTGCAAATCAGACACACCCACCCCAGACGCTGAATCTGAAGTCTGTGAGAGGGAGCAGGGAGCTGGCAGAACCCCTTCTAGGGAAAGTGGCTGCTGGTGCCGCAGTTCTGGAACAGAGCCAGCATCACGTACCTAGAGCAGGGGATACGGGTGCAGCGTGCCTCAGGGTCTGTGCTCAGGGGCCATGGCTGTCCTGTCTCAGTGGCCTCAGTTCAGTAGCAGAAGTTATGAGCCAGGGTGTCACTCCTGGCTGCATCAGATCCAACCCAGTTCTCCAGTTCTCTAAGATATTCTGTGAACCACTGAATGCACTTTAATAAATTCCTTTTCTACTGAAATCAGCCAGTCAGCTTTGGTTGCTTGCAACTGTGAGTCCAGATGGACACCGGGGCTAATCAGGGACCATAAATGGGTGACATCAGCAGGAGGTAACTCTGAAAAGGTAGATCATCTACACCTCATCTCCAGCAGGCAGCTGCTAGTAAACCCGGTACAATGCCAGATATTTGATTTTTCAGTAGAAAGATAAATTCAGATTTTCTGGTGAAACTCCCACTTTTAGATACTAGCAACTAGTTCAAAAATGTTTGGGGGCTACCCAAACATGACTGTAAGCTACGAATAGCTCCAGAACTGCCAGCCTGCATCCTCTTTACTTTTTAATTTTTGTTGTTTGTGTGTGTGTGTGTGTGGTGTTTTTTTGTTTTTGTATTATGTCTGGTTTTGTTCTGTTTTTACTTTTAAGAAGCATTTCAGGATACCTGTGACAGAGAGGCTTCTTTATAGTAACGTTTTGTGTGTGGTTTTTTTTTTTTGAAGTGTGGTGCTTTTTTTTTCTTAATTATTATTTTTGGCCACGCCACATGGCTTGCAGGATCTTAGTTCCCCGACCAGGGACTGAACCCACGCCCTTGGCAGTGAAAGTGTGGAGTCCTAACCACTGGACCACCAGGGAAGTCCCATAACGTTTTTATTTCCCATTTGAACTCTACATTTTACAGGAAATCAGCTAACTCATAGATTTAGACAGAAAATTGTTGGGGACTAGGGTGGTCTGAATGGGAAATAACACATACTAATTCCAAACTACCACAGCTGCCCATACGGCCCTGATCAAACCCACCCAGCCAATCAAAATGTTTGAATCATGCAACATCTCCAGCCTCAGATATTGCCTCTGTCTCGGAGAAGCATCCAATCATCTCCTGATGTTCCTACTCCAACTAGGATGCCTTGCTCTCACCTTGACCACAGGCCTTGCTGTTTATTGTCACAACCTCACAAGACAAAGTCTCAGGATGGCATAGCTCATTGGTAGGACCTACATCTAAGCTGCAAGGGAGGCTGGACAATATCCTCCTGGCATTTTCAGCTACTAAAGTGCAAGGTAATCCTCTCACCAAGACTCAAAAGAATGTAAAATTCCCCAGACACTGAAAGGGGTTTAGGTGCTGGTGGCCAAAATGTACTGCCCATGTTCACTAACTCCCAGCGCCTTGCACTTCTGGGCTCTTCTTCACAGTACCCTCCTTCAGCCAGGGTTCTGGTCTTCATCCTCAAGCCTGATTCCCCTCCTGCCTCCCCATCAGCGTAGAAAGAATCAGATGATATCTACCAATATAGACTGTGATATTTAGAGAATTTAAGTGCAATCAAATACAGCCTTCTGCAAGTACACTTGGTTCAATTTAACCTTTCACTGAAGCGTCTACACTTTGTCATCTTACTACAATTGTACTCACCAGTGTTTGCCAAAGCAGGATCTTTATCAGGATAACCAAGAAAGCATTAAAAATGTTATCAATACAGAGGGCAAGCCCAGACCCATTGAATTAAATACTGTAAGGATGGGGTCCTGGGAATCTGTATTTTAAGGCTTCCTCAGTGGTTTAATGTTCAGCCTGGTATGGGTATCTTTTGATTTTGAAGGTGGCAGAATTAATCCTCACTCGGATTAAAGTGAGGTTGCCTAGCATGGTGGGCATCTTGTTTTGACATGCAGGCACGTGCCTCTCCACTGGAAAGCTGCTACTCCTCCACTTCAGTGTCACGACCGACAGGGCCAATGCTGATCATAATACCCTTCTCCTTCTCCAGGAGTGGGCCTGGGACCCTGGCCCAGCGAATCATAATGCCCCATGCTCTTGGCCATGCTGGTTGAGCCAGAGATGAGCATGTCACCCAAGCAGAACCAATCAGAGTTGTTCCATGAGGATTTTATATCTGGAAGCGGAAGAGAAAGGACCCTGCCCTTGCCTTCTGAGTCAGGAACCTGGGTGGGCAGGAATCAAGGCCAGCCGATGGCTGTTTTCTTTAACAGCAGTGTTAGAGAATGATGCCAAAATAAGGAAGCTTAGGCAAGAAGCAGAGATGGAGATGAAAATTTTCTGCAGATGAAATGTCTGCCCACTCATACTTAAGCCTCCCCCTCGCCCATATCAGGACTTGGCCCAAGTGGAGTCCACTGGGAAAGGCAATCTCTTGTGCACAGCCTTTGAACCCTCTCTCGGCCACATGAGGATGGGCCTGGAACACTTCCTTCCCAAGAGATAAGGAGTCCTCCCAGCCTGTGCTGGGCTTATCGTCTTGGGTGGGAATATCGTTTCCTGTTTCAGGCTCATGTGCTCTTTTGTTCTGCTTTAAGGGTGTGGCATATGGCACAGGACCAACCCCACTGCTACCTCTGTTCCCTGCAGGGAGGGGACAGCGTCCTTCTGCTGCAGGACAACAAGGGTACGTATAAGCCAATGACCCTGCATCCACTGCTGTGGGGGACCCGATGGCTATTACAGAAGCTGATCTTTCTCTGTCCCTCTCTCATGAAGAAACTGTTGCTCCAGCCAGTACCAAGATGCAGCGGGCGGAAGTGCTCAGACTTCTGCTCCTGGTGACAGGCCACAGATGCCACTCACTCGACAGAGCCAATACATCCTTCTTATATTTAAAGTAGATGAGGGTGAACTTCTGCCTCTTCCAACCAAAACCTCCAAAGTAGCACAGTTGTCTTTTGCTTTCAATAGAAAACAGTAAAAGGATATGGGGGCAAATGAATTTTCTACACTTTTTGGTAATCAACATGAAACGAACATTTCCCTGCTAACGTTTTACTATTCTCAGCTCTATGCAGGAAGATGCTTCACTTAAGTTTACAAGAAAAGTATTAACAGAGAAACCAATCTGACTTGGTGCAGTGACAAGAAAGAGCTGTGTGGGTCCAAGACCTTTTGAGGACAACCAAGTGAGGACTTTAGCCCAAATGAGCTGGGAAAAAACCATCCTTAACAAAGACAATTAAAATGATGAGATGGAATCAATAACAAGCCCTGAAAGAACACTTATTTCCCAAATCTTTGACCAAAGGAGAAAATTCTTGCTTCCCAAACCTCCAGTTGTTCTGTGGCCAGCACGGGCAGCAGAGAGAGGAAGGTGAGCCACAGATGGTGAAGGGAAGGAAGAACTCTGCTTCCAGACGCACATGAGACACAAAGATGTCAACCCAGCCTCCCAAGAGCTTCCTTTACAACAAGCAGATGCCAAAGAAGACAGACTCGTGTGCAATTAGTGATTTTACATGGCTTGCCGAAGCCCCATCAAATAGCCTCTCAAAAACTCAAGTTCTCATTATTCACATTGCTATGGAAACACTCTCACATCAAACAGAAAAAAAAACCCACAGGAGTTATTCTCAAGTTCTACACAAACTGTTGAATCTGTACTGTGTGAGAACGTGTGCAAGCATGTGTGCAGGTGTGCATTTGTGTGCACGCACGTGCGCGCACACACACACACACACCACACGTCCTGGAAGAAACCTGCATACGCTCATCCTCTGGACTGCAGATTTACATGAAATAGCCTTTTCCAAAGGGAAATGGTTGAAAATATCTTCATAAAGAGGATGTACAGAAGTCAGCTGCTTTGGTCCAGGGGAAGGGGTTCCTGTTTGATAGATGAAACACGGAGGAGAAAGGTGCCATAAAGCTTTCTTTGCTCTTTCAGGAAGGAACCCCCCCCCAGTCCCCTTCCTGGGTTTTCAATACTCGCTTCCCTACCTTGAACACCACTCCCTCTCAAGCGCTTGAAGTCCCCTTTTCTTTTTTCTCTTTTCGTCAGAAAGTTCTGAAATTGTACCTTTGTCGGAACTAGACAAGGCATCCGTATTACAGTTCCACAACAGAGTATCTAATTCTATGATGAAAAGTGGGCAGAAATGGAATATTCACCTTTTCTAGAAGTGGGAGTGGGACCCTTCTAAGGGTCCCCTAGAATTTCTTCTAGAAAACAGGCCTCCACCTTTGCTCCATCTTCACCGCCATCACTCTGGTTAAGCTACCAGCATCTCCCACCTCGGTATTGAAAGGCTTTCTGACTGGTGACCCTGAATCCAGGGTGTTCCTCCTCTTCCATTCCCCCCAAATGATACCAGAGAGATTTTAAAAACTGAAGTTTGACCATATCATTCCCCTGATGAAAATGTTTCATTTGCTTCCCATTACCTGGAAGATAAAACCCAATGTCCTCACCTTTGCTGTGATGTCCACTCACCGCCCCGCCAGACTCTCTACTTTCCAAGTCCAGCCACAGAAGCTGAGTGTAACCCTTCACATCCAACCATGACCCTTCCCATCTCGGGCCTATGTGCACACAGATCCCTTTGCCCACCTCGACCCCTACACTGGGGTCACTGCTACATTTCCTCAATATTGCTTAAATGCCACTTCCTATGGGGCCCCTCCCCTTGTCTGGTCCCGGAATGCCCTCACCTCCCAGACATGCTAGGTTTGGTTTTCTTGTTGATTGTCACAATTACCACTAATCGTTTTACTTTCTGATAGTTTATAAACTCCCTAAGACCTATGATCAGATCTGTCTTGTTCAGAATGATAATTCCTATACCCTGCACATTGCCTAGCGCTCAGGAGGAATTCAATAATTTTGTGTTGAATGAATGAGTGAATTAACTAATAGAGTCTGGAAATTGACGCTTTAGCTGCAAATCCCTTAAGGGATAACTCCGTGGTGCTTCAGCCCGCTGCTGTTCAGTGTCCAGGTATAAATCTGCATGACAAAAAGTGGCCTGAGCCAGATCTCTGCTTCTCCAAAATGCAAGTGTCCATTAGGTCCCAACTTAATATTATCCAGACCTCTGCCCTCAAGATGGGGGCAGGGGAGAGGAGGGGCAGGGAATAAACAAGGAGGAAAAGTTATCTTTGGAGATGGACTTAAGAACTGAGAGTGAAGTCAGACAGAGAAAGACAAATGTCATATGATATTGCTTATATGTGGAATCTAAAAAAACGGTACAAATGAACCTATTTACAAAACAGAAATAGAGTCACAGATGTAGAAAACAATCTTATGGTTACCAAGGGGGAAAGGCGGGGGCAGGGATAAATTGGGAGATTGGGATTAACATATACACACTACTATCTATAAAATAGATAACTAATAAGAACCTACTGTACAGCACAGGGAACTCCACTCAATACTCTGTAAGGACCTATATGGGAATAGAATCTTAAAAAGAGGGGATGTATGTATATGTATAACTGATTCACTGCTGTACAACAGGAACTAATACAACATTGTAAATCAACTACACTCCAATACAATTTTTTTTTAAAAAAAGAACTGAGAGTGTAAGGTTCCAGGGACCACCTCAGGACAGATGTGAGGCAAGTCAGCTCGAAGCAGACTCAACCTTGACAAAGGCAGTCAAGGTCACAGCAGAAGCATCCCAGGGCACAACCCCAATACAAGGTCAGGCACGATATGGGAAAAGGAGCAGCACATTTAGTCCCTCAGCAAGCGGAGAAGAGCTTTGTGACAAGAGGATCAGAACTAAACCCAGGAGTGGAAAATTCACACTGGGGCACAACATTCACTTACTTCCCAGAACATGCTTTAGGGACCTGAGTGCTGGCTCAGAGGAGCCATATTGGGCTAGACTTACTCCCTGTGGTTTCCCTGATTCCTTCGGCCAGAGCTCGTCTCTCCTCCTCCAAAGACAGAGAGCAACCTGCATGCACCCTTCACTGCACTCAGCACGTTCTGACTTGGGTTAGACTTGCCCTTGGGCTTCTTGGCTGGCCCAGGAATGCGTGAGGCCGTCTGATTCATGTCTGTATCCCCTCCCTGCCACAAGGAGAAGCACAGCGTTTGACACATGGAAAACAGAATCGTGATCTCTCCCACCTACTTCACTGAGCTGTTGTAAGGGCTGTATAAGATAAATTGTGTACAAATAATTTCGTAAATTGTATATGCATTACCTGTATGTCCCAAGGCTGCATATTATTTAATATTCAAACTCCCACATTCTGAGATGAGAAAGAAGTCTAGTCTTTCTCTCTCTCCCTTGGAAGCTCATTGATGGTATGTTCAAGAATCCCAGGAGGACTTGTCCAGTTAAAAGGGGCCATCTTAATAGCCCTCACTATCTTCCAGGGCTGGACAGTCTGAATAGCTGAAAGCCCAAGGCTGTGGCCTCTGTAACTAGAACCACTTCTGTGATGAAACGCTGCTCCATCCCTTGCTGCTGGTGTCACTGTGGTCGATCCTCATGGTGATTTTTCAGGTGTGAAGGAAGGGGTTCCTTTCTTATAGTTCTTTGTGTGGCCATGGATAATCCTTGCCGAAAATGGTTTAAGCCCCCAAATTTAACTTTTTATTCATCCGTTCCTTCTGTTTGGATACAAAGAGCTATTTCCTCCAAGACACAGGGAGAAAAAGAATTTCAGCATCATCCACATACTGTCTGCAAACACTGCCCTCCTCTCCAATAGCTCAGGCTTTGGTTTGGTCAAGGTCACTGTTTCAAACTCCCTCCTCCCTAATGATGAGTTTATGAGGCTTTTCTTCCTCATCTGACACCCAGGCTCAAGACCACACGATTTTATGGGAAATGTTTCAATAATGTTGAACCACAAGGAAAGGGGTCAAATTCTTCACCAGCATCCTCTTAAGATGCCCCTGTGGTCTTACGCCCATTGCTGTAACACCTCCCCCGTAAACCTCCACACTGTGATACCAACATAATCGAAATCCATGTGTTTCATAAAACCCTCACCTCAGAACAATGGCCCAGTGCTTGCTTTTCATTCGTGTAATGAAAGAATCAATTCTACTGTTTCTCAAAATACAAAGGGTGACCCAAGGTGAAGTGAGGCCTCCACCACTAGAAAAAGAGTACACCTCCCTTTTTAATAACTGGTTCTCCAACTTCATAAAGAAGTAAAATCTCACCTCCACCAGGTACTCGATTAGATATGATATTAATGTTCTGGAGGTATTCTCATTATGGTGGGCACATAATAAACATTAATGCTTGAATGATGATCAAATCATAATGCTGATTAAAGTGTGTGAATGGTGTAGGGCCCACATAATTCACTTTAGAGCATTGTGATGGTTAATTTTATGTACCAACTTGACTGGGCTAAGGGATGCCCAGATAGCTTATAAAACACTCTGGGTGTGTCTGTGAGGACGTTTCTGGAAGAGATTAGCATGTGAATTGGTGGACTGAGCAAAGAGAATCTCCCTCACCAATGCAGTGGGCATCAGCCAATCTATTGGGAGCCTGAATGGAGCAAAAAGGCTGAGGAAAGATGAATTTTCTCTCTGCTTGAGCTGGAACGTGGATCTTCAACTGCTTCGGACATTGGTGCTCCTGACTGTCGGGTCTTTGGAATCAGACCAGGACTTGCACCATCTGCCCCACTGGTTCTCAGGCCTCTGGACTCAGACTGAATTACACCATCTGCTTTCCTGGGGCTCCAGCTGCACACGGTAGATCATGGGACTTCTCGGCCTCCATAACCACACGAGCCAATTCTTACAGTAAATCAATCTCTCTCTATAGATAAACAGATAGATAGATAGATAGATATTTTTTTTCTGATTCTCAGGAGAACCCTGGCTACTAGTAAGAGATTTTGATACCAGGAGTGGTTCTAGAGGAACAGAATTTTAAAGATGAGTTTTCTTATTTATTTATCTATTTATTTACTGACGTATAGTTGATTTACAGTGTTAATTACTGCTGTACAGGAAAGTGATTCAGTTATACATATATATATACATTGGTTTTTTATATATATTCTTTTCCATTATGTTTTATCATAGGATATTGAATATAGTCCTCTGTGCTATACAGTAGGACCTTGTTTATCCATTCCACGTTTAATAGCTTACATCTGCTGACACCAACTTCCCACTCCATCCCTCGCCCACTCCCCTCCACCTTGGCAACCACCGGTCTGTTCTCTATGCCTGTGATTCTGTTTCTGTTTCATAGACAGGTTCATTTGTGTCATATTTTAGATTCCACATATAAGTGATATCATATGGTATTTGTCTTTCTCTTTCTGACTTACCTCACTTAGTATAATAACCTCTAGTTGCATCCATGTTGTTGCAAAAATTACTTCATTCTTTTTTATGGCTGAGTAATATTCCATTGTATACATGTACCACATCTTCTTTATCTGTTGATGGCCATTTAGGTTGTTTCCACGTCTTAGTTATTGTGAATAGTGCTGCTATGAACATAGGGGTGCATGTATAAAGATGAGTTTTCTGATTTGGTTCTAGTGTTTCTGGAATTGGCTCTCTAATATGATCAAAGATTCTATTTCCACTAGTAAAAAGAGCACCTATTTTCCATGGTGTGAACTACTAATGGAGATATGCAAAATACCTGCTTTGGATAATCCTAGTCAACCACTCATAAGAAGTAAGGAGCTAAGTGATTCTGTATATGATAATTTCTAAAATTTTTGGAAAACTAAGGAAAATAATAACATTGGTTGGTTGCTCCTATGTTGCTGGACAACGTGGTGAATGAAAAGGATGAGCTCAGGGATTTGATAATTAAATCCAACTGATGATGCTGATTATATTACTTATAATTAATACTGATCATAATTGAATCTGATTGATAATGCTGATTAAAACAGTGATGTGAATGGTTTGGAGCCCATATAATTCGTATCAGAGCATCTATTCATTAAATGACATGTAGTCAACATCCATCCCATACTTATTAACAACTATCAGGTACCACATGTGCTCTGCACTCTTGCAGCCTCCAATCCATTCTCCTCACTACAAACACAGTGATTTTTTTATTGAGATATAGTTGATGTACAAAATTATATAAGTTACAGGTATAACAAAGTGATTGTTTTAAAACCCAAATACTCTCGTGCTTAGAACCATGCAACGGTTCCTATTGTTTGTAGAAGAAAGACTCCCCACCACTGAAAGGCTTTGCAGGTTCTGACACCCACCCCCTCCCCATCCTTGCGCGGAAATACACAGCCTTCCCGCAGGTCCCCGAGTGGACCTCACTCGTTCTCACCACAGGAACTTCCCAGAAAATAGTCTCTAATCCTAGAACGACCACCTCCCTCATCACTTGGTTAAATCACATTCATTTTCCAAGCACCACTGTCCAAGAGAACTTTCTCCCATGATGGGGATGTTCTAGGTCTGCACTGTCCTATAGGCAGCAGTGGCTGCTGAGTACCTGAAATGTGACTAACGCAACTGAGGAACTGAATTTTAAATTTCATTCCACTTTAATTAATTTAAATGTAAATAGCCACATGTGGCCAGTGGCTACCATACTGGATAGTGCAGCTCTAGAATTCAGTTGGGGGAAATTCAAGTGAAAATGTCTTGCATTACCCTCCAACTTTAGGTAGATATGTATGTTAACCTTGTACTTTTTAATCATGGAATTTCCCACAGAAATTCCATGTCTTATTAGTATGATTATTTGTTTAGCTTCAATTTCCCCCACTTGTCAGCAATTTCAATGAAGTCAAATATGTTGGGTCTGTTTTATTCCACATTGAACCCTACAGCCTAGTACAAGCGCCTGGCGTAGAGCAGACGATAACATTTGTGAATCAATCAATCGATGCGATGCTGTGACTGCACGATTACAGAAATGGACTGCACATTTCTAAGCCTCAATTTATCTACAAAGTCTATGGGTCCCTTCAAGCTTAAGCACTTTGTAGATCACATCTAAATAGGAAATTACGGAAACGTGGCACTAGGTGAAAAATTCTAGATTATGACTTGAAACCATTTTGTCTCCACAATGACTTTTCCTAAAGCATTTCAGAAAATAACAGTAATTTATATGTCAAAGACCAAATACGCTCTGAAATTTTATCAGAGCACATTTCTGCCACTTCATTAAGGCACACAAAATCTATACAATCCACATGTGACGACTGAAGCAATTCACTGGGGTGACCACTTATACTTCGCCGGGCTTGGAAAGCTTTTCAGATTGAAAGTCAAAATCTGGGACCTCAAAACACGAGAAACACTCTTGGTAATCACTGCACCTCTGATTCATGCAACCTAGCAACTAATAAAATATGGATCAGAGAGATTTAATATAAAGTTATAATTATCTTTTACTTCTTATTACTTTTGGTAATAACTTTTGTGGCTTTCTCATCACACACTCTTCTTTCAGAACAAAGTAAACCACACCAAAAGTACAGAAAGGTTCATTTGGCCAAATTGTAAAATAAATTGCATAAAAAGTGGAATGATGGAGGGTTTACATTGAGATTGAAAGTTTATAATGAATGTAAACTTGGCAAAGGTCTTGTACACAATACTAGGTTAATTGCCTCCTGTCAAGATTCAGAATATAGATACATCATAGTCATCCTCTGGACCTAGTTTAAAATTATCCTTCTTTCTATATTGCCCTAGCCATGCAAAGGCCCTCCCCTCCTCTTTGCCTGGGGTAAATGCTTAATAAGTGATCCACGGTGATGAGTTCACAACGGTGACAACACAGACAGCATAGCACAGGGGTTACACGCACAGGCACCGGAGGAAGACTGCTTAGGTTTTAGATGTGACCTCAGTTTCCTCATCTGTAAAATGGGGATAATCATTGTACCTACCTCCAGAGTCAGCATGAGGATTAAATGAGATAATTACGTGAGAAGTGCTTGACACACTTTATATGTGTCAAACAATATCAGCTATCTTGATGACGATGACAGAGGAACAGAGGCAGACACACTACAGATCTGTGTGTGAAGCTCCTTGACTCAGCAACTTTGTAAAACACACAATATTGCCAATAAGTTTAATGTGCCACCCTCTCTAGTGGCATCTATGTTTAATTAATAACTACCACTTATCAAGCACCCATTGAGTACCAAGTACACATAATCTCATGAAATCCTCCTGGAAATAGAAGTAATTGTTGTAGTGGTATAACGATAACAATAAAAACAATTCCTAACAATGTCTGAGTACTTGTTGTGCCTGGCAATGTGATAAGTCCGTTACGTTTACTACCACATTGAACCTCCCTTAGCAAACCTGTGAGAGTAGCAAGACAGTTATTTTCATTTTAGAGAAAATTAACTATGGTCTAGAGAGCTACGTAACAAGTCCAAGATCAGACAATCTGTACCTGGAAAAGTTCAGATTGGAAGCCCGGTGTCTCACTCCTAACAGCTGCTACATTATACTCCCTCAATCCTACCATCTTGGGAATTTAGAATTAGAAAACAGAGCATGAATCAGTTGACAGTAAAAATATGAGCGAGGTGAATATGTGGAGGAGAGCTGGGGCTAGGATGGGGCAAATGAAGTGCCCCGAATGCCAAATTCAAGGAGGCACTCACTCTCAGGAAGAACCCAAAGTAGCTGGGATGGGGTGGGTCATTGGGAACGGTGGTAAGTGGGGCCACTCATGTTTCTACCCTTTGGTTCTAAAACCCATGTTTCCTACCTATTGGGAACAAAACATCATGTAACGGACTTGACTCAGGGCATGTGCCGAGACCGGATGATGGCACCCCATCCTCTCAGGTTATCTCCAAGCTCAGTTGCTTCTTCAAAAGGCCATTCCTTACTCTATCAGGCAGCTCTGAGGGCTGCAGAAAGCAATGGGACCAGTGTGACCCTGGCCATGCCCTCCTTTACTGTAACGTGGTCCACCATCATGTTATACAAGATCCTGTACTTGAATACAGTATTCAGATACTGTAAAACCTTGGGACGTGCTGCTGGCAGAGGCTCTGTGAGCAGGAGAGGAAAGGCCATACCTGGATTAGGTGTTGACACCAGTGAAAATGAAATGTTGTGCCTTCCATGAAGGAAAGGGACTGATGTAATCAACTGACCACCAAATGGCTGGATAGACTCGTCGTGGAAAGGCATTTTATCAGGTGCTCCCTCAGCACACACTTTGTTGCTGGCAGATTAGACACCCGGCAGCAGTGGCTGCTACATCAGTCTTGATGATCCAAGCTTGCTGTTGGGCCCATGTATATTTTCCAACCCTGCCAACATAACCATCCCATCATGCACTGTGGCAGCACCGGGAGGTTGATGACAGATGTTGGCTGACATCAACCAGCCGAGTTATTCTGTCTCCGTGATTATTTGGTGCTTCTCCTCTGGTGGTTGCTGTCTGGTGGACATTAACATGAAATGCAAGGGTCTTCACACTTTGCACCCACTCCAACGGTTCACCCACATGCCCTTTCCCCAAACCATATTGATCCCATTCTTCCAATCTTTCTGCTTCTGGGCTCCCAGCCAACCATCTAAACCATTATTCACCACCCAAGAGTCCATATTCTATCCTTAGGGCCCATCTCTTTCCCCACAGTGTACATCTGGGCACACTGTCCAGAGCTCTGCCATTGGGAAGATTTCACTGCTGCTTTCTGGGTCGTCCCTGAGTGTGCAGCAGCCTACTCCGACATGCTCAGCTAACTCGTCCATGCAACAAATCTGGTCCCTTTTGTCCTTTATCAGCTAGTCACAGGAGAACCTTCATGTGGCCACAGGTCTGAACTGATGGATAACCAATGGTACAACCCTGGTGAATGATGTGGGGGACTGGGCCACCTGCTCATGGAGTTTACTTGTGCCCTTTGGCCTTGCTCCTTCCCAAGTCCAGATATGCCACGTGCACTGCACGATGCGTTGCTGCTGGGCCTGACAGATCCTAGATCACCATGAGTAGCCTTGGCCACATGACCACTTGATATCCCATGGTCAGGGACTCTATCTCTACCGGGGGCAGTAGCATTCCAAGAGCTATTTTTTTTTTAATTGTGTATAATTCTCTGCTGCAGATAGCATGGCTATGCTCCAGAAACCTAGGGCTCTGCATTATTATTTTCCTACTGGAGGTTGCTATAAACTCCACTTTGCATCTTTCCCCACCACAGATGCTTCCAAAGCCATATGGGCTGTCAGGTCAAGTAGCCCAAGCAGCAGGAAAATTGTCCTGCAGCCTGGACCTCTGCAGAGCCTTTTTCTGCTCTAGGCTTACTCACTGCTGGAAGCTGTGAAGTTATGATGCCCATTCAGTGTCCCACCTTGAGAAAAGGGAGCCAAATCTTTACACCTCCTTGACAACAGGACAAACAAAAAACAAAAACAAAAAAACAGGGCAAAGATGCTCTCTCTAGCTAAAGGAAACACAGAGAGCAACTCATCTGAGATCCATCAACCACAGACACTCCCAGTTGCTGGAGAAAGAATGCCTCAGTCCTGAAGCGGGGGTCTGGGTGATGCACCACCCTGTCCACAACAGGATCTGTTTAAAAGGCCTAAGGGGAGTTTGCAGACACAGAAGAATTAAGCAGATCATGGTAAAGGTAGGAGCCCATGTATCTCAAGTGAGAGAGAAAAGCAAAGACAGAGAGACAGACATACTGCCTGTTTTCCCAGCTCTTCCCTAAAATTGGTTTCTGTAAGTATCCTCTGTGTCTTTAAAATAACTCATCTTTCCATAAACTTATCTGATTGGGCTTCTGTTCCTTGCAACTAAACATTCTCTGAGTGTCTGTAGGATTTTCTACCTATTGGTTGTAAGGAATTTAGAAGAAATAGTGGAAATTAAAACTTCCATGGTTTGAGAATGCAATTCAAAGATTAGAAAGTACATTCACTGTTCATTTAAAGAGTGCTTTTAGTTTTATTTCAATTTAACAAGTAGAAACTGAAAAAGGTATATAAAACCTAAGGGTCTGATTAAAATGAAAACAACTCTTAAAATTAAGTCAAGCAACTTAAGGGCTTTATTTTACCAAAAGCATGGCTCTAATAGCATTCACATAATTTATTTCCTAAAGACCATATAATGCAAGATTTGGGGATGGTAAAAAAAATTTTAAAGCACAATCAGGGATATTGTCATTATAGAACCATCTATCTGTTGATGAGTTGTCAAAGTATCTTGAGAAATAAGATCTGTTTTACCTTTATTCCCCATTAATTAATAACATTATCTTAAGAAACCTGTTGTATCAGTTAGCTACTGCTGCATAACAAACCACCCCAAATCTCAGTGCCTTAAAACAAGCATTTACTATTGGTCAAAGGATCAGCTGAGAAGTTTGTCTGGTCTCTGTCTGCCATGCTCACTCATACTTCTGAGATCAGCTGGACTTTAGGTAGATGGCACTGCTTTGCTGGGCTATCTCACCCATATCTAGTCTAGGATGACCTTAACTGGAACCACTGGACTCTTCTCCATATGGATATTTATCTTCCAGCAGGCTAACTTGGGCTTGTTCTCATGGCAGAGGCTGGGGTCCAAAAGCCTGAGTTGGAAGTATTTAATTCCTCTTGAGGCCTAAGCTTAAACTGGCATGTAGCCAAATCCCTCACATTCTATTAGCCAACGCAAGTCCCAGAGCAAACTCTGATTCAGAGATCAGGGAGGAGCTTCCATGATGGGAGGAGCTTCAAAGTCACAATGCAAGGGTCATGGATACAGAAGGAGAATGTTTACAGTCATTTGTGTAATCTATCACAACTATGAAGACTAATAATCATTCTATTCAACAACTGGCTAGCTGTGTGACCATGACTAATTTAATTACCCTATCTGGTCCTCATTCTCTCAATTTATAAAATAGATAATAATATAAAACCTACCTCAACATTGTTGTAAGTATTAAATAAGGCAACATATAGTGCATGTCACAACATCTGAACATATTCAACAAGTACTATTATTTCTTATTGATATTATTTGTAAACTTCCTCATGTGTATATTAAAACTTTCTTTATAGATCCATGAGTGGGGTTGGGCATGGATGAACAGGAGATGACAGTGCACTCAGAAGTGAGGAACAGATGCCTTTATATTACATTTCACCAAGTCCAATTCTCTCTGGCCTAAGCTATCTTTTGATGAGTAGATAAGTTATTTTATGCGAAAATGAGAACTTCACAAATGGTTACCCAAGAAGGAAAAGACAAAAGTTCAAAGTGCAACTACAAAGATGTCAAAAACGAAAGCTAGATGATTTGAAAGTAAAGGCACTGCTTTTACATTTGGCTTTATTTGCATTTTTCATTGGTATTCTGTATTAATACAGAACAGTAGCTAATCGAATCTATATTTACAGCTTGTCGAACAACTAGGTTATTAACAGAACACTTTCTCTACGGCCTTTTCTTTCAAAAATGTTCTAAATGAAGGGGAATTACTCTATCTTAACTGAGAACAACAAAGTCAGAGAAGATTATGGGCAAAAGCTAATTTCCAAATATAGGGTTTTATATTAATAGAGATTTTCTTTATCAAACTCATACCACTTTGGATTTTGAGTATCTTTGCTGAATAGTTTCTTCATCTTCTACTACTGTATCAGGGTTTATTCAAGTCATATTCTTTTTCAAGATGACTAGTTGAAGTAAAAATTCAAAAACAAAAGGTATGCATATAGACTAGAAAACACATTTGAACATTAACCTAAAATTAAATGTGGTAAAAATATGATTTCCTATTGTAAACAACTGTAAACTGCCCACAAATTTGTTAATTTAGATAAAATGGACCAAATCCTTAAAAGGTACAAGCTACCAATACTAACACAAGGAGAAATCAATAAACTGAATAACCCTACATCTATTAATTGAGTAAAAAATTAATAACATTCTAAGAAAGCACGCACCAGGCCCAGATGGTTTCACTGGTGAATTCTAGTAAACAATGAAGGGAGAAATGACACCAAGTCTTCACAATCTATCCAAGAAAACAGAAGCAGAGGGAACATTTCCTACCTCATTCTATGAGAACAGAATTACCTAATATAAAAACTAGATGAATAAATTATAAGAAAGGAAAACTATAGACCAATACCTCTCGTGTACATAGACGCAATACCTCTCGTGTACATAGACGCAAAATCCTCAACAAATATTAGCAAATCACATTCAACAACGTATAAAAGGAATCCCACAACTGAGGTTTATTAAAGATATATAAGGCTGGTTAACATTTGAAAATCAATCAGTACAATCCACCACATCAATAGGCTAAAGAAGAAAACTCACAAAATCATATATATTGATACCATGAAAGCACTTGACAAAATCCAACAAACCACTCATGATAAAAACTCTCGGCAAACTAAGGATAGAGAAGATATGTCTCAATTTCTCAATTCAAATTAAAGAACAGCTACAAAACACCTGATGCTAAAATCATACTTAATGGTGAAAAAGTGGGCATGTCCCCTAAAATTGAGAACAAAGCAAATTTGGCCTCTCTTGCCACTTTTATTCAATATCATACTACAAGTCCTAGCCAGTGCAATAAGGCAAGAAAAGAACTACAAGGTATACAGATTGAAAATAAATAAATAAAATTGTCTTTATTCACAAACTACACGTTTATCTATGTAGAAAATCTGAAAGGATTGACACACACACACAAAAATAAAACTGGAACTAATAAGCAAGTACAGAAATAGCAGGCTTCCTGTCACAAGGTTAATACACAGAGGTCAATTTCTTTTTTATATATCAACAATTAACAACTGAAATTTAAAATTACAAAAACAATGCCATTTACAGTGGCACCCAAAATAAATGAAATACTTAGGGATACATGTAACCAAATATAAACAGGATCTAAATGTAAAACATTACAAAATTCTGGTGAAAAGTCAAAGAAAAATGAAACAAATGGAGATACATGCCATGCTCATAGATTAGAAGATTCAATATTGTTAAGATGTTACTTCTCCACAACCTGATCTACAGACTTAATGTAATTCCAATAAAAATCCCAGCCAGCTATTTTATAGATAATAAAAAAACTGATTCTAAGGTTTATATGGAAGGACAAAAGTTTAGCCAATTCAATGCTGAAGATGAAAAACAAATTTGGAAGAATCATACTAACTGATTTCAAGACTTACTACAAAGCTACAGTAATCAAGAGAGTGTCTTATTGGTGAAAAAACAGACACATAGATCAATGAAGCAGAATAGAGTACCCAGAAACAGACCCACATTAGTATAATCAGCCAATTATAAAGGAGCAAAGGCAATTCTTAAAATGACTAAGAAGTACCAATCAAAGTTAGGTTGGATGGCCAGTCTTACTACAGAAGTTATGGTATGTACTTAGCACAACCAGCCCATGGCCTTAAACACAATCTTTAGCCATGACCCTCAATAAAACAAACACAGAGACAATACTCTTGAGAGAACCTCTTGAGGTGTTAATTGAACTGACATGACTTTTCTATAAGCCAGACTATCGGGTTGAGGCTTCCTTGACACCTACTACAGTTGAACAAAAATAAAAAATTCATTCTCTTTTGATAAGGGAACTCTAACAATGGGAGTTCCAGAATAAAAAGGGATCTTTTGTTTTGTTGTCTTTTTTCTTGTTGCCATTTGAGTTTTTCAATTCAGAGAGCCAAATGAAAAATCAAGCTGTATCCAAATCACAAGGCTATCACTTATAAAAAAAGAATCTTAGAAGAAACTCAAAATGCTTCAGAGCCCATGGACTTCTTGGATCAATGGCATGAATGCAGATGTGGCCACATGGCGAATCCTAAGTTAAGATGACCCCTATTCCCTGACAAAGTTTATGAAGTTAATGTATACCTGGATATATCTGATTTAGTTTTAGCCTTTTGTGCTTTTTCTGGAAGCAATGACACAATCTGCTTATGTCATTACCATCACCATCAATGATGTGTCATTCCAAGAGCAGAAAAAAGAAAGTCTGAAAGAAAGAAAAATCAAAGAATGTTTATAACGAGAAAATTGTATGTTGAAGAGGAAGGCAGCAATTCTTGAAAATACTATAAGAAAATTCTTAAAATAGCAGCAATTTTTCTTGTTAACCGCATTGGAAATAAGACAGCAGCAGTATTTTGGTGAGCATGATATTTTTATGTTAGTAATAAGGTGCCAAGAAGATAACTGGGAAATTGCAGGCTTTAGAAATTAGGTTCATTGGCCACATGTTCCTATCCTCCCTGGGGAGAGAGATTTGTCTGAACTTCTCAAAAAATTGAAAGGAGCCGAAATAAACCATGCTTCTTATTTCTTGAGATTTTTTTAACTTAGCTGATGTAAATTTCTTTATAGGAAGTGAAGTATTTATGGGAAGTTACAGGTCAAATTCTGGCTCCATCTCTTACCAGGACCCATCATATCGTTAGCATTCAAAAACACTACATATTATTCTTATCGCAACTGCAATTCAGCATGCCCCACAAACCCTCCCCTATTCCACCACACAGGCCCTGTCTCAGGTTTCTTGTTTTACATCCCTTTCCAAAACCCTTCAAATGATGAATGGTGTGATTGTGGAGATGTGAAACTGACTTTTAACCCACACCAAAACCTGCCTACCCATCAGCATGTGTGTTGGGTTATTTCTTCTTCCATTCAGTCATATGTAGAAGGCTGCACACTTCCTCCAAATGGTGGGACCATTTGTCAAATCATTCTTGAAAGTTTGTCCAGTTCAATTCAGTTCAACCATTCACCCAGGAAAATCTCTCTTTTTGTAGGCATCCCTTGGTTTTGACCAATATGGCCACACTCAGCTTGTTAAGTCCCTTTAGTCAACTCATATTTAATTGAACACTTACTATGTGTGAAGAGCTATGCTCAATTGAGAATGTGTTCAAAGAAAACAGATACGGTCCCTGACATTTTGACACTTACAACATAGTAGAGAGACAAACAGTAAATAAGTAATCAAGCAAAAAACTAGATAAATATAGAATTATACATTGTGACAAATGCTACAAAGAAAATTAACCTGACACAGCAATGCTGAGAGTAAGTGTTGGGGATGCTCCTACTTAGACTGCAGTGAAAGAAGATCTCTTAAATGCACAGAGAAATGACTAGTTTTATGCTGAGGAGTGACAAACTTGGATTCACATTTTCAAACAGGCACTCTGGCTGCTCTGTAGAAAAATAACCAAAGCACAGCCATGTGCGTGAGGAAACCAGCGAGGAGCCTTTGATGGATATCCAGGCAAGAGATGATCCTAGTTTGGACGAGAAGAACCTTACTAGTAGCTACAGAGAGAAGGGTACGCCTTTGAGGGATATTTGTGAAATAGGAATGGCAGAATTGGATGTTGAGGGTTAGGAATAGAAAAGAGAGTATCCAGGGTCACGGCCAGGCAGAGGTGGACTTGTCATGAAGCCATGGAGATGAAGCCTCAGTTCCCTCCTTACAGAGAGACACATCCAAGGCTTTGGGGCAGGGAGGGGGGCGGGGGCGGGGAGGTCTTAGCAATAAATGCATGTGATCATTTTGCTGTTAACATTCTCAAAAGTAAAATATATGTATACTTTTTTAAATGGAGTGTCCTCAGATTACACAAGCCTCAGACCCCCCAAAACTCTATTTACCTGTTTTCAACTTTGAGATTTAACCACTGGGCTAAAGATGGGGCTCCCCCTTTATGGAGATGAGGAACAAGTGAGGCTGGGAGGGTCAGAATTCCATTGGGATGTGGGAGTTTGGGATACCTGCCAGGCACTCAGGTCATCAGACAAGATCCTAAGTGGCTTCCAGATCTTTTCAAACATCAAATCCACAGGAAAAAAAAAAATTCCACCATTGGCAATCGTCAGCTTCTAAATTAGTGGTTCTTCATATTTAAAAATTATCCTTGATAATTTAGAAAACTTACAGACTTTTCCTTCAGAAAATGCACTTAAAAGTGATAGTTTCATTCACCCTGAGCCAAGAGCTCATCTCTTCTCCAAATGCAGTCACCACCCTATGGGAGAGGCAAAGAGTAGATGTCCCATTTTCCCAAAGATTACCCTGGTAGACAAAACATTTTGTTTTCCTGTATGAATGTTGGGATGTTTGTTTAAAATCAGCCATACTGCTTTGTGGTCTCATCTTATCCCCACAATGGCTACACATTCAAGAACACTGGAGACGACATGGTTTCTATGCTTACACCTTCTGAGAATGTTTATTTTCAAAGCACATTTTCATCTCTTGTGTGTTCCCAGGCAATGCTATTTTAAAGAACTGAATGTATTTCCTAGCCTCAGTAACACGTGCTGGGTTTTTTTAAGAGCATCAACCAATCACTGGAGAAATTCATGAATACTAAATATTGCTTTGCAGAATGTCTTTTGCTCACTCCCTCCTCTGGTTTGAGGAGGGACACCTCCTCCGGTGTCACTCAAATGTCCTGTTTATTCACCGAGTCGTATTACAATGCCTCTCAATTTCCTACCTAATTCCATGATAGACCTGGGAAAAAGAAGTATGGGGAGATGCTCCTTCCCCACTTTGCTTGTAGGAAAATGAAAAGGTTATTTATCAAATCATCAAACAATCAATACAAATTGTATTCAGACCTGAATTCAGTTTCCTATGACAATGGCAACTTCTGCAAGACTGGCCTGTCCAGAAATTAAAGGGATCCCGTGAAACAAAGAGGACCCTCAGTAAGTTTGCAGTCCTCACATGGACCCCAAATCTTATTATCCCAGGCAAGCCCCTATCCATCTGTCACCTTCACTAGACAGAGAGCTCCTCGAGGACAAAGGCGCTCATGAACTCACCTCTGTGACCACACACTTTGCACAAAGTAAATATGAAATACACACAAAGGAACTGAATGGTGAGACTGGTTTGGCTACTTGGCCTTGCTGAATCTGTGGCTTTTCGATTTTGTTTTGGTTTTCAGGTATAATTTGGGGGGTGCCTACTACCCTGCAGGAACTTTACCGGGCATGCTCCACAAACTGTCTCTTCATCACTCGTAAGAATCATGCTAGTGACACTGTCCCCATTTTGCTAATGAAAAAGCAGCTTCCAAGAAAACTTACTGGACTGTTCATGCTCTTTCCACTCTCCCACACTCACTCCATCACTCACTCTGTTGCTGCTACCCTGGCCTCCAGAATGTCCATCAGACACTTGAAGCATCAGCCTACCCCAGGACCTTTGTCCTTGCTCTTTTTTTTTTTTTTCTTTTGGTCATGTCACAAGGCATGCGGGATCTTAGTTCCCCAACCAGGGATCGAAGCCGAGCTGCCTGCAGTGGAAGCGCCGAGTCTTAACCACTGGACCGCCAAGGGAGTCCCTGCACTTGCTATTCCTTGTGCCTAGAAGGTCATCTTCCCCAGCTATCTATACCCTCACTTCTTCTTGTCATCTACCTTTCAATATCATTTTTTCAGAGAGGCTATTCCTGAGCACTCAATTCAAAACTCTTTCTTTCCCGACCACTGTCTATTCTTCTGCCCTGTTTTATGTTTTGTCATAGCGCTTATGGCTACCTGTCAGTACGCTACATTATGCAATACATCTTGAGTTCAACTGTTTCCTAAAATTTTAGAATTTCAGATATAATGTTGACTGGCTTCACATGACTTAATTTTGTAGCTATTGGGTTTTCCCCCCATCTTTTTGTGTTTCTTTCTATGTGACGTTTTCCCAGGTACCAGCTGATATGGTTTAGGCAGGTAACAGAAGATGCCAATTTGAAGGTGTTGTGAGCACCGTCACCATCACCACCTTGTGGAACATTTCATTGCATTCTTTTTGATTGGTAGACATTTATTTATTATTTTCTGTTTCTTCTTTTATTGCTATCAGCACCATTTTCCACCCCAGACAAAGTTAACTAAAAATTAATCCACAAAAATATTAAAATGTGGATATGTTCCCTAAGCCTTGTTTTTCATTTATCATCTTTATGTCCTTGCCAGTAAACTTTTTTTGGCGTTTGTTTTAACTTTGCATTCAGTGAGAATTGATGGAGTGTAGGGGTATGAGTCTGGCTGTGATCAAAATTTCACAAAAGGATGTAATTAATAACAAAACCGGCAATGAGGATGATAGCTGACATTTAACGCGTGAAGACTACATGCACGGCAGCGTTATACGTGCTTCAGATGCGTTTTCAGATCATCCTTACAGCAATCCTATCACACAGCACTGTTATTCTCCCGTACAGACGAAGAGAACAGGCACAAGAGGCTGGAAAACATGCTGATAAGTGGTAGAGACCGGATTTGAACCCAGGCAGTCTGACCTAAAGTGCTCCTATCTGCTCTGTAATGTTGCTGGCACATTTGGGAGCTGCTACCGGTTTTCAGTCCCTGAGATTCGACACAGTCATCTTTCAGGAATGTATAAGTGCAGGAAGAGAAAGCAGACAGATCCAGAAGGCTGATGCACAGTGAGGCAACGTGAGATGAGCCGTGAGGTTGACTCCTTACGTAGTGCTTCTCTCAGTGCTTACACATGTCATAAAGTTTCTGGTCTCCCATCAACCCTAAGAGGCAGGAGATATTATTAGGCTCCTTTTACTTTTAGGGAGACAGAGGTGTGGAAAGGAGAAGTCATCTGTCTAAGTTCACAGAGCTGGTAAGAAGAACTAGGGGTCACGCCCCGGCAGCTTGATATAAAATTCACCCCCTTTTACCAAGACTGCTTTGTCCTTAACAGACTGAAGCTTTTGTTAAGATGCAATACTTCACGGTGACTTTTTATTTATCGTTTTTCTTTTTTTCACCTAAAAAGCTCGAGGGACAGACTGTGCAGTGCAAGGAGGCTTTAAGCCATGAATACTCTTTAAAACTTACAACAGTAAAAAATAATAGGAGAGTAGGAAAGAGCAACAGTTCCCATAAATCAAGGGGTTTTTTCCCCCTGCTTCATCTGAGCATTTCCAATTGGCATGGAGTTTTCCAAACAACAAGCTTTTATGTATGTGGGGGATTTAGAGTCAATCGATAGCCTCAAATTTCACATTATTAAAGTAATTCTGAACCTGTTAAGAATTCTCACCCATAAACCACGTGTCTATGTTGGAACTGGATCAGCCACGGAATGGGTCAAAAATCTCATTTTTCAATCCACTTCATCAACCAGACAGTACTTGACAAGTACCCCGCAGAGTAACTCAACTCATTTATGAAAACAATTAGAAGAGAAGCTTTGGGGGATCAAGAAATGTTGCCCACAGGAGATGAACCATCAAATCCATGCCTTTAAACACGTTTTTAAGCGTGGTCCCACTGCCATTTGAAAATAATCGGGAATTGTCAACAAACTCCCATGTCATGGTGAAAAGCAATACTGACATGCTCTATGTTTTGTTGGTATTTTGGCACAGAGTTGAAAGGTCGGGTAGCAAAGTGCTTCACAAAATTAGCATGCACAGGAATCCCCTGTGGGAAAGGGGAGGAAATTTGTTAAAATGCAAACTCTAATTCAGTAGGTCTGGGTTGGAGCCTAAAATTTTATTATACATTCCTAACAATTTTGCAGGTGATGGGTTACATTTTGAATATAAAGCTTACATCATGGAAAAGTCACAGGCTTTCAAATCAGACCCACTTGGGATTGAACCCCACCTCTGCCACTGCTTGGCTGTACGACCTTGAGCAACCTTTAACTTCTCTGAGCCTCCGTTTTCTCAGTTATCCAATTTGCCTGATAAGACAGAACCCATAAGATCGCCCTGCAGTGTCTGGAAAAGAGTAGGAATTCAATAAAGAGAAGCCACCCCCCAATCATAATGCATATTATTATGCTAATATTAATTATTATTATTATCTAAAAAGATTGAGACAAAATGGAAAAGATGCCAGAGGTGAAGTCAAAGATGTGGGTGAGATCCCAAAAGCCATCAAATAAGGTTCTTCTGTTCATTTACTGAGCATCCTCGGGGCAAGTCAGGGCTTGAGGACTTTACATGCATCACTCCTACAGCTGAAGGAGTAAATCATCGCATTTAGTCATTGCCATGACCCAGGAAGAAGGTACTAATACCACCTGCACCTCACAGAGAAGGAAAGTGAGGCTCCGATTTACTAACTTACCTAAGATTTCATGGCCCACAAGTGACAAAGGAGGGACTTGAACTCGGCTCTTACAGCTCTCAAGCTCTTGCTCTTAATCATTAGTAAATGGTCTTGAGAATACAGCTGGCAGGCAAAGTTGAGTGAGGTGTGGTCCCTACCTTAGACAAGCCCCCAGTCCCCTGGTGGAGGCTGTTTGAGGACAATTTGAGATATACCTCCAACAGACAAAATCACTCTAATTACTCTGAAAGAACTGGAAAGCCCCATCAATGAGGCATCCACTTACCTAGCTTTGCAATGAGAATCTGAGCGTTAGGGTGTCTTTGGGAAGAATCTGTGCATACGCGGAGGTCCGCAGTTATTCTTAGAATCCCAGCTGCTCTAGAAGCAAGCGATTCAAAGCACTCTGCCCGAATTGCCTTCCCTATTGAATGGCGCCACCTTCATGGAATAATCCCACCCCTGTTGTGTTAAATTGCTTTTCACATTTCCTCTAGTTCCTGCTATGTAATCCTGAGTAATTCATTTGCTGACTTACTGATGCTGGACACAGGTGAGAGACCCTAGCAAATACAGCTCGGTTCTCTGATTGTTTGTATAACTCAGGGCTCTTTTTGCCACAAGTGACAGAAATCCAATTCAGACTAGTTTAAGGGAAAAAATGTTATTTATTGACTCACCTACCTGAGAAATCTAGGGTGATGATCTGACTTCAGGAACAGCTAGACCCAGGGAACAATGCCAGTAGGACCTAGACTCTCTATCTCTCAGTTCTGCTTCCCTTTGCACTGGCTTAATTCTCAGGTGTCTTCTGATGGTAGCAAGACAGCCCACAGGAACTCTACGCCTACATTGCTATCAAAATGTAAATTCCCTTTCCAATGGTTTCAAGAGACGTCCTGGATTTACCTCCAGTGGACCGATTCTGGACATGCACCTATCCTTAAAACAATCACCATGGCCAGGGGGATCAAATATGCTGATTGGCCAGGACTTGATCATGTGACCACCCCTAAAGCGTAGTGGGACAGGGTCATCCAGGGACCACGTGGACGGGGTGTGGGAAGAGCGGTCTACTGAGATGCTGTTGCCAAAACACGCGCTGGGCTGATGAAAACATGAGAAAGTTGCCACAGTGCTGATGGACAAGGTCTCACAAGATACCAAGAAACGACAAAAGGATCGGAGGGAACAGAGTTAGGAGTGTGAGATGCGCTGAAGAGGATTTATCCCATCTTGCCTGATCATCATTTCCAACCGCATAATATGGAGACGTAAAATGGAGGAGGAATGCAGGCTTGTGCTGGGACACAGCGTTTCGTACAACTGCTATAACTCCTGGTCTAAAATGGTACCGCTTTTGAGGCAGACGTAAGGCATAGTCCTACCCACCTTCCTTGTGGCTCTCTATAGGTACTGGAACATGATACAATTTCCCAAGTCAGTACAAAAGCAATTCATCTTTATCATCTATCTTTTAGGTTTTGCCAAGACCCCAAACAGCAAAGACGTCTGTAAATGAGGGACCCTCCTGAGCAAACTAATGGAATAGCAATGCCGACTCTGGTGCTGACAACTGTGGCAAAACACTTTCTGACTGCCACCAAGTCAGTCCGGAAAGGAAAAAAGGGAAAACAAAATATGTGCATATCTGCATGCGCATACACACACAGTTGTACGGAAAGCATTTAGTGCGGTAGACCACCCAGTGCTAAGGAGTTAAGCCAAAGGTAGAAACAGAGTAATTACCGTGACCAGCACAAATTCTGCTTGAGGCCGCAGGGGCCTGGAGACCACAGAAATAGCAATTGTATTCAAGGCTAGTTTACATGATCCACATATCAGTGAAGAAGTCTCTTATCTGGGGAATTTAACGATCCACAGAGAATTGCCAGCAAGTTAAAAAACTATCTAGTGTGGATTTTACTGGATTGGATTTCTGCATCTTTTTCAGTTTGACCTCCTGACAAGGGACACCACAGGGCTGATGAACTTAACGAAAATACCTGGGAACTCAGCAGAGAGTGCAAATCTAAGATGAAGTGATACTGGAATGATTTTCCAGGATATGACTTTTACAAAGCTGTCCCTCTTTGCTTAGAGAATTCAGCATTGCTATTAATTGTAAGTGACAGAAACCCCAGTTCAAAACTGGCTTAAGCAGAAAAGACAGTTTATTACGTAACTGAACAATCCTGTGGCAGCTGCAGGCATGGCTGTGTCAAGGACTCCGATGATGTCAGCAGGATTTGGTTGCTCTCTCCCTGTCAGCTCTGCCTTCCACTGCACTGCTTTCATCCTCAAGTTCATTCTGTGGTTCCCAGTGGCTCCAGACTTAAATCATCCCAGATTAAAGATGACAGGAAACAGACTCTCTCACTTGTATTTCCATCAAAAGTCCTCTGATACTCTCTGAAGAGGCCAGCATGGATCCTGGGTCTCTCCTGGACCAGTCACCATGGCCAGAGGAGTTTTATTTAGTCCCCGATTGGCCAGTTCTGGCTCACTGGATCCACCCAAGGAGCAAAGAACAAATCTCCTTTTAGTGGAGGAGGGGCTAATTCCTCAAAGGAAACGCAGGAGAGTATTACCAGGAGAAAAGAAAATGCCTTCTTCATAGACACAGGAAATATCTATTAAAAAATCTAAGTGTGAAATGTAAATCTATAAAAAAAAATTTAATATAGAAAATCTTCATGAACTTTGAGCAAAAAAAGTTCTTAGATATAACAAAGGCAGTCTGTAATAGAAAACAAATTGATAAATTAGACTTCATGAAAATTTAGAATTTTTGCTCTACAAAAAATTGGTCAGAAATTAAAAGTCAAGCTAGTGAGTGCAATATTTGTAAATCATATATCTGACAAACTTGTATCCAGAATAAAGGACTCTCAAACCTCAAAAAAAAAAAAAACAAAGAAAGGGTTTGGCGGAAATTAAAGCCTCCATCAAGGCTAAGAACAAATGGTTGTTCACAGGTGGACAAAGCAACCTTCTTAGTTTTCCTGACTCTCCCCTTTTCATGTCATTTTTCTGCTTGCAATACAATTCACTTCCAGCCCGTCTGAAAATCAAACCACAGACTCCACAATCCAGAGCCCAGTGTTAGATGAACTTCTTTTCTTCAGAAAAAAAAAAATGATTCTGAATTTTGTAAATGATTTTTCCTCTCTGATCAAGGCAACTACACCAGCCCCCTGAGGGGGCTGGTTTAATATCAATTAACTAGAAATTATGCGGGTACTCAATGTCAGTCAAATAATAAGACTTCTGGAAGGCGCAGTGAAGAAAATATGAATGGAGAATCTCCAGCCACACAGAACTTTAGGTTCATGGGGAGTATAGGAAAGGGACATTGAAAGGATATGGTAAAACCCAAAGAAACAAGAGTTGCTGTCCTTTTAATGCACAAAATGGGGAAATTTATTTTTCTTCAGTAGGACATATGCTTCCATGTTTTTGTCATCAGACATTCCCTTTCCTTAATTAAACATTAATGAGTAAGTTCACCATTAGTAAAACTCACAGTAAAACTTCAAAGAGCTTTCATTTCTTTTAGAAATCATGGCCCTCTCCCAACTTCTCACAGCACTCTTGCTGCTAAAAATAAATTAATTAAACAAAGAATACACAGTTGATTTTTAAATGAACAGAAAGTGTATTAAGGAAGTTCCTCTCTGTGGAATACAATCTTTCTCTAAAAAAGGATCATTTTGTAATGTGAATAACCACTCCCAAACCAGGGGTAAAGAACAGATATGTTCCAACTCTTCTTGATTCAGTGACCACCTAGAGCAAGGGCCAGCACACCTATCCTGTGAAAGGTTAGATAATAAATATTTTTGGCTTTGCAGGTCACACAGTCTCTGTCTCAGCTATGCAACTCTAGCTTTGCAGTAGAAAAGCAGTCATAGACAATATGTAAACCAGTGAATGGGGCTATGTTCCAATAAAACTTCATTTATAAAAACATGCAGGGCTTCCCTGGTGGCGCAGTGGTTGAGAGTCCGCCTGCCGACGCAGGGGACACGGGTTCGTGCTCCGGTCCAGGAAGATCCCACATGCCGCAGAGCGGCTGGGCCCGTGAGCCATGGCCGCTGAGCCTGCACGTCCAGAGCCTGTGCTCCGCAACGGGAGAGGCCACAGCAGTGAGAGGCCTGTGTACCGCAAAAAAAAAAAAAAATGCAGGGGGCCAGATTTAGCCCCACAGCCATAATTTGCTGATCCCCGATCTAGATCACTGTGTGAGAAGGATTCTGAGGTTCTGTCTGAGCTCAGCATTAAAGATCGTGCAGTCAATCAGTGAGGTCTGCCAAAGGCTTGGGGAAGAAGGGTCACAGCGCATAAGCCACACATCTGCTACTCTTGCAAGCTGACCAGTTTGTCATTTCAGCCACATGCTCCCACATGTTCCCTGTGTCAGGAATTGTGACCTCGCTGCCTAGGGTAGAAGGTGTAGCCTGCGTTTCCTTTTGAGGTTAACTGATTGCCCTAGACAGGGATCAAGCTCACGACCTTGGCCTCATTAGCACCAGCCTTAACCATGTAGCTGAGACATCTTGCTACAGATCAGGCTGCTGGAAAAGCAGGAAAAAAAAAAAAATAATAATGTCCTTGCTCCTTTGAAAATGGGAGCAACTCAAACTGGGAAAATGATCATTAGAAGAACAAAGAGTTAGCGTCTGTCCCAATTTAACCTCTTGTCATTAGATATCCTTAGCTCCCCTACTTCAGGGCGTGTGGATTAATGAAACTTAAGGTAGGCGTGCTCCACCTTGAATAAACACAGGCAAATGCTGTCTCCTTTACAAGGCTGACAATGCACTATTTAGTAAGAAAACTGGAAATCATTTCCAAACTATGTAATATGGGAAAATGAAAAGAAAGTGTAGGCTGATATCACTTATATGTGGAATCTAAAAACACGGTGCAAATGAACTTATCTACAAAACAGAAATAGAGTCACAGATGTAGAAAACAATCTTATGGTTACCAGGGGCAAAAGGAAGGGAGGAATAAACTGGGAGGTTGGGATTAGCATATACATGTTACCAAATATAAAACAGATGACTAATAAGGACCTACTGTATAGCACAGTGAACTCTACTCAATACCCTGTAATGACCTATATGGGAATAGAATCTAGAAGAGTGGATACATGTATAACTGATTCACTTGGGTGTACAGCAGAAAGTAGCACGTTGTAAATCAACTACACGCCAATAAAAATTTTTAAAAGAAAAAGAAAGCACAGGAATTCATAACACTGTGAATTCTTTTCCCCCTCCAACCATGTCGTAAGTGTAGGTAAAAACAAACTGTTATTTTTCGAAAGAGATCTCCTAAAATGAAAGCAGAAAACCAGGTAGTTCGAAGATTTTAATTACACCTGTTGTTTGGAGGTCTTTACACTGATTACGAAGGTGTTTAGGAAACACCTGTAAAGTGGATGTACCAATGAATGAAACTCCTTAACATATAAGCAGAGCTGGCTTCACTGGCATGTGACCCATACTGTCACCCATGACCCGGGGCTCAGAAGGGCCCCCCACAGGGAAGAGCCCTGCCCTGGGCTTAATGCTCAACTGTTGCCATCTTGAAATACTTAATAATTTTTTAACCTGGGGTTCCACATTTTCATTTGGTACTGGGCCCCCCAATTATGTAGCCAATCCTGAATGTACAAGTCACTGAATATAATTCATTTCTAGTATCCTCAATGCAATTTGGTGAAAGGTATCCAGGGACTGTTCCTTTCCTTCCGTCCTTCCTTCCTTTCTTTCTGCTTTCATCTTTTTCATTCATCCACTCAACAGTATATTTGTGAAGGCTTTCTCTGAGCCCCCCAGAGTTTTAAGTTCCTTCCGTTACAACTACTCTGTACAAAGGAGAAACAAAGACTCAGGCCATGTACAAGGCCACGTGGCTGCAAATGTCAGATTCGACACACGGCCCTTGGCCTATGGGATTCAGGAGTCTGATCTTTTCACCACTTCTCAAATCTTACTTTAGAAAAGTCTCAAATATAGTTATTTTTCTTCATATCCCATGTTACCCAGAACCCTCAAACAACTCCCCAAAGAGTGACCCGTGACCTCTGAGGGGCCGCCCCTCTGACTCAAGGTAGATGACAGTGCTCATCTAGCACCACTTCAAAAGTTCACTTAAACGAGATTCCACAAACGTACACGTGGATGGTAAGCTACAGCTAAATTACCAGGCAGCAAACTGCACTGCCAAGTTCCTGGCTATGCCTACCTGTGCTTTCCTGAACTCACAGATGAAAGCTGAAACCCAGCCAAACAGCCCTTGGGAATCCTGGTCAGGCTGTTCCCCAAACTGTTCCTGACAATGGCAAAAAATAATAATAATAATAAAAATAAAAATCATTTTACGGTCTTACTTTGGCAGATATTTTCAAGCTTGTAGATTTTCTGAAATGCCAAGAGAAGTTCAGCTCAGAGTTTGAGACCCTCATGTTATTACCACAAACAGCAGAGTAAAATGACTTCTTCGGAACTCTCCATTGAGAAACTTGAGATGCTGGGACCAACATGTCCGATGTCAGCACAACCATTAGACTTAGCAACCTTCTGGCTGGGGCCATGCATTTTAATGGGGCTGCGTTTCCAAGAACATTTCCTCTGACAGGTGAGAGAAATGCAAGTTTGGCTTTTCCACCCTAGCACACTGACAGCTTTGACCACCGAAGAGTTAATACTGAAAACATCTGTGCTGTAATTATGTCAGATTCATGCTGATTTGGTGGGAAAGGAGGTTTCATTAATCTGGTCAAAAGAAAACTTAAATGTCAATCGGAGATACTCTGAACATTCGGTACCAAAGAACCTCAAGGCGTTCCCCTCTCCCCAATTGGTCCCTGAGGTTAACTGCTAGCACTGTACAGTCACCAGACCCAACCCCCAGCAACACATCAAGATGCATTTAGCCAAATGACCGAGACAGGGAAGCCGTTCACAACACCTCTCCGAAACAGAGCACTCGACATTTGTGCGGGGACATGTCCCTTATCACTCACCCCAGGACATAGCAGCATGTCCAGCCCACAAGATGCTCAATAAATATGTAGTGAATCAATGATGGAACATATTAATTCATTAATTAAAGCTCTTTCTTCCTTTTTTTTTTTTTTTTTTAGCTAAAAGTGATAATGTCCAAAACCCCTAGAAGATTTTCCTAGCAACCTGGCCAGGCTCAGCCATGTGTGAGGAAGTTGTCTTACAACACTGAGCAAAGGACGAAAGTGACTGTTTCTCGAATGCCGAGTATCTTCCAAATGCTTCCCATGTACTTCGTGTTCACAGCAACCTGTGAGGTAGGTCTTATTTTAGTCCCTATTTTACAGGTGAAGCAAATGAGACTGGTGATGCCAGTTAGGCACAACCAGACTCCAGGAGAGGATAGAAATTTTGTGGAAACCTGAAATGTATTCAATTGGGGACCTTTTCATGAAAAAGAAGACAACATTGCAAACACAAAATTGGTGACAAAAATAGCATTTACCTTGATTGAGGAAAGAAGTAACAATTTACTGCAGACTTAGAGATTCATGACCCTTTCTTCTAAGCTCTCTTTAGCAATATCAGAAATGCCTCCTGGTTGCACCCCAACGTCCCGTTCTCCCTGGAACATTCTATAACCTCACAGCAACTCCCAGAATCACAGTGGCCCATGCACGAGATGAGCCTTGAGGCTTAAGCTTCATCAGTTTCAGGGTAAAATTGCCTCGGCCTAGATCTAACCTCTCTGTACCTTTGTTTTCTCATCTTTAAAATGGGGATTAAAACTGTACCCACCTAATAGGGTTGTTGTGAGGCATAAAGGATTTTAGTACAGGTAAAGTACTTAGAATAGTGTTTAACCAAAGGAAGCATTCAATAAAAAAGGAGAGAGAGAAGGAAGGAAGGGAGGGAGGGAGGGAGAGAGGAAAAAAGGAAGGAAGGAAGGAAGGGAACGAGAAAGAGAATAAAAGAAGGGAGGAAGGAAAGAAGGAAGTAAAGAAGAGAGGGAAAGAGGCAGAGATCAGTCTGGGCAAATGTGTTATCCCTTGATAACTCCATCAAATCTGTTCCCAAATTATCTGGTTCACAATGTTCAGTGAAATGACCTAAGAAATGGAAATCTGGGTAGAAGAGCCTGAGCCTGAACCTTACAGCATGTCGATGATGATGATGGTGGTGGTGATGATGATGATGACAAATGAAATGTGTTTACAATGTCCATTCACAGATTAACTCCTATAACCTTTGCACTAGTTCAACCACAGAACACCTGAGCTGGTTAATATATAGTTAGAAAAAACTATAAGATAGGAGATTGGTTCAAGATGGCAGAGTAGAAGGACATGCTCTCACTCCCTCTTGCAAGAGCACCGGAACCACAACTAACTGCTGAACAATCGACAGGAAGACACTGGAACTCACCAAAAAAGATACCCCACATCCAAAGACAAAGGAGAAGCCACAATGAGACAGTAGGAGGGGCACAATCACAATAAAATCAAATCCCATAACTGCTGGGTGGGTGACTCACAAACTGGAGAACACTTATACCACAGAAGTCCACCCACTGGAGTGAAGGTCCTGAGCCCCACGTCAGGCTTCCAAACCTGGGGTCCAGCAACAGGAGGAGGAATTCCTAGAGAATCAGACTTTAAAGGCTAGCAGGATTTGATTACAGGACTTCGACAGGACTGGGGGAAACAGAGATTCCACTCTTGGAGGGCACACATAAAGTAGTATGCACATTGGGACCCGGGGGAAGGAGCAGTGACCGCATAAGAGACTGAACCAGACCTACCTGCTAGTGTTGGAGGGTCTCCTGCAGAGGTGGGGGGTGGCTATGTCTCACCGTGAGGACAAGGACACTGTCAGCAGAAGTTCTGGGAAGTACTCCTTGGCGTGAGCCCTCCCAGAGTCTGCCATCAGCCCCACCAAAGAGCCCAGGTAGGCTCCAGTATTGGGTTGCCTCAGGCCAAACAACCAACAGGGAGGGAACCCAGCCCCATGCATCAGCAGACAAGTGGATTAAAGTTTTACTGAGCTCTTCCCACAATAGCAACAGCCAGCTCTACCCACCACCAGTCCCTCCCATCAGGAAACTTGCACAAGCCTCTTAGATAGCCTCATCCACTGGAAGGCAGACAGCAGAAGCAAGAAGAACTAAAACCCTGCAGCCTGTGGAACAAAAACCACATTCACAGAAAGAAAGACAAGATGAAAAGGCATAGGGCTATGTACCAGATGAAGGAACAAGATAAAACCCCAGAAAAAAACTAAATGAAGTGTAGACAGGCAATCTTCCAGAAAAAGAATTCAGAATAATGATAATGAAGATGATCCAGGACCTCAGAAAAAGAAATGGAGGCAAAGATCGAGAAGATGCAAGAAACGTTTAACAACGAACTAGAAGAATTAAAGAACAAACAAACAGAGATGAACAATACAATAACTGAAATGAAAAATACACTAGAAGGAATCAATAGCAGAATAACTGAGGCAGAAGAACGGATAAGTGACCTGGAAGACAGAACGGTGGAATTCACTGCTGTGGAACAGAATACAGAAAAAAGAATGAAAAGAAATGAAGACAGCCTAAGGACCTCTGGGACAACATTAAATGCAACAACATTCACATTATAGGAGCCCAGAAGGAGAAGAGAAAGAGAAAGGACTGAAGAAAATATTTGAAGAGATTAGAGTCAAAAACTTCCGTAACATGGGAAAGGAAATAGCCACCCAAGTCCAGGAAGCACAGAGTCCCATACAGGATAAACCCAAGGAGAAACATGCCAAGACACACAGTAATCAAATTGGCAAAAATCAAAGACAAAGAAAAATTATTGAAAGCAGCAACGGAAAAAAGACAAATAACATACAAGGGAACTCCCATAAGGTTAACAGCTGATTTCTCAGCAGAAACTCTACAAGCCAGAAGGGAGAGGCATGATATATTTAAAGTGATGAAAGGGAAGAACCTACAACCAAGATTACTCTACCCAGCAAGGATCTCATTCAGATTCGATGGAGAAATCGAAAGCTTTACAGACAAGTAAAAGCTAAGAGAACTCAGCACCACCAAACCAGCTCTACAACAAATGCTAAAGGAACTTCTCTAAGTGGGAAACACAAGAGAAGAAAAGGACCTCCAAAAACAAACTCAAAACAATTCAGAAAATGGTAATAGGAACATATATAGCGATAATTACATTAAACGTGAATGGATTAAATGCTCCAACCAAATGACACAAGCTCACTGAATGGATACAAAAACAAGACCCATATATATGCTGTCTACAAGAGACCCACTTCAGACCTAGGGACACATACAGACTGAAAGTGAGGGGATGGAAAAAGATATTCCATGCAAATGGAAATCAAAAGAAAGCTGCAGTAGCAATACTTATATCAGAAAAAATAGACTTTAAAATAAAGAATGTTACAAGAGACAAGGAAGGATACTACATAATGATCAAGGGATCAATCCAACAAGAAGATATAACAATTATAAATATATGTGCACCCAACATAGGAGCACCTCAATACATAAGGCAACTGCTAACAGCTATAGAAGAGGAAATCGACAGTAACAAAATAATAGTGGGGAACTTTAACACCACACTTACACCAATGGACAGATCATCCAAACAGAAAATTAATAAGAAAACACAAGCTTTAAATGACACAAGAGACCAGATAGATTTAATTGATATTTATAGGACATTCCATCCAAAACCAGCAGATTACACTTTCTTCTAAAGTGCACACGGAACATTATCCAGGATAGATCACAACTTGGGTCAAAAATGAAGCGTCAGTAAATTTAAGAAAATTGAAATCATATCAAGCCTCTTTTATTACCACAACGCTATGAGATTAGAAATCAATTACAGAGAAAAAAACGTAAAAAACACAAACACGTGGAGGCTAAACAATATGTTACTAAATAACCAAGAGATCACTGAAGAAATCAAAGAGGAAATCAAAATATACCTAGAGACAAATGGCAATGAAAATACGACGATCCAAAACCTATGGGATGCAGCAAAAGCAGTTCTAAGAGGGAAGTTTATAGCTAGACAAGTCTACCTCAGGAAAGAAGAAAAATCTCAAATAAACAATCTAACGTTACACCTCAAGGAACTAGAGAAAGAAAAACAAACAAAACCCAAAGTTAGCAGAAGGAAAGAAATCATAAAGACCAGAAGAGAAACAAATGAAAAAGAAACAAAGAAAACAATAGCAAAGAACAATAAAACTAAAAGCTGGTTCTTTGAGAAGATAAACAAAATTGATAAACCATTAGTCAGACTCATCAAGAAAAAGAGGGAGAGGACTCAAATCATTAAAATTAGAAATGAAAAAGGAGAAGTTACAACAGATACTGCAGAAATACAAAGCATCCTGAGAGACTACTACAAGCAACTCTATGCCAATAAAATGGACAACCTGGAAGAAATGGACAAATTCTTAGAAAAGTATAACTTTCCAAGACTGAATCAGGAAGCAATAGAAAATATGAACAGGTCAATCACAAGTAATGAAGCTGACACTGTGATTAAAAATTTTCCAACAAACAAAAGTCCAGGACCACAAGGCTTCACTGGTGAATTCTACTGAACATTTAGAGAAGAGCTAACACCCATCCTTCTCAAACTCTCCCAAAAAACTGCAGAGGAAGGAACACTCCCAAACTCATTCTATGAGGCCACCATCACCCTGACACCAAAACCAGATAAACATACTACAAAAAAAGAAAATTACAGACCAATATCACTCATGAATATAGATGCAAAAATCCTCAACAAAATACTAGCAAACAGAATGCAACAACACATTAAAAGGATCATACACCATGATCAAGTGGGATTTATCCCAGGGATGCAAGGATTCTTCAATATACGCAAATCAATCAATGTGATACACCATACTAACAAACTGAAGAAGAAAAACCATATGATCATCTCAATAAATGCAGAAAAAGCTTTTGAAAAAATTCAACACCCATTTATGATAAAAACTCTCCAGAAAGGGGGCATAGAGGGAACCTACCTCAACATAATAAAGGCCATGTACGACAAACCCACAGCAAACATCATTCTCAATGGTGAAAAACTGAAAGCATTTTCTCTAAGATCAGGAAGAAGACAAGGATGTCCACTCTCACCACTATTATTCACCATAGTTTTGGAAGTCCTAGCCACAGCAATCAGAGAAGAAAAAGAAATAAAAAGAATACAAATTGGAAAAGAAGAAGTAAAACTGTCACTGTTTGCAGATGACATGATACTATACATAGAGAATCCTAAAGATGCCACCAGAAAACTACTAGAGCTAATCAATGAATTTGGTAAAGTAGCAGGATACAAAATTAATGCACAGAAATCTCTTGCATTCCTATACACTAATGATGAAAAATCTGAAAGAGAAATTAAGGAAACACTCCCACCTACCATTGCAACAAGAAGAATAAAATACCTAGGAATAAACCTACCTGGGGAGACAAAAGACCTGTATGCAGAAAACTATAAGACACTGAAGAAAGAAATTAAAGATGATACAAACAGATGGAGAGATATACCATGTTCTTGGATTGGAAGAATCAATATTGTAAAAATGACTATACTACCCAAAGCAATCTACAGATTCAATGCAATCCCTATCAAATTACCAATCGTATTTTTTACAGAAGTAAAACAAAAAATCTTAATATTTGTATGGAGACACAGAAGACCCCACATAGCCAAAACGGTCTTGAGGGAAAAAAACGGAACTGGGGGAATCAGACTCCCTGACCTTCAAGACTATACTACAAAGCTACAGTAATCAAGACAATATGGTACTGACAAAAAAACAGAAATATAGATCAATGGAACAGGATAGAAAGCTCAGAGATAAACTCACGCACATATGGTCCCCTTATCTTTGACCAAGGAGGCAAGAATATACAGTGGAGAAAGGACAGTCTCTTCAATAAGTGGTGCTGGGAAAACTGGACAGCTACATGTAAAAGAATGAAATTAGAGCACTCCCTAACACCATACACAAAAATAAACTCAAAATGGATTAAAGACCTAAATGTAAGACCAGACACTATAAAACTCTTAGAGGAAAACAGAGGAAGAACACTCTTTGAAATAAATCACAGCAAGATCTTTTTTGATCCACCTCCTAGAGTAATGGAAATAAAAACAAAAATAAACAAATGGGATCTAATGAAACTTAAAAGCTTTTGCAAATAAAAGGAAACTACAAACAAGATGAAAAGACAACCCTCAGAATGGGAGAAAATATTTGCAAATGAATCAAAGGACAAAGGATTAATCTCCAAAATATATAAACAGCTTATGCAGCTCAATATTAAAAAAACAAACAATCCAATCCAAAAATGGGCAAAAGTCCTAAATAGACATTTCTCCAAAGAAGACATACAGATGGCCAAGAAGCACATGAAAAGCTGCTCAAAATCACTAATTATTAGAGAAATGCAAATCAAAACTACAATGAGGCATCACCCCACACCAGTTAGAATGGGCATCATCAGAAAATCTATAAACAACAAATGCCAGAGAGGGTGTGGAGAAAAGGGAACCCTCTTGCACTGTTGATGGGAATGTAAATTGATACAGCCACTATGGAGAACAGTATGGAGGTTCCTTAAAAAATTAAAAATAGAGCTTCCCTGGTGGTGCAGTGGTTGAGAATCTGCCTGCCAATGCAGGGGACACGGGTTCGAGCCCTGGTCTGGGAGGAACCCGCATGCCACGGAGCAACTAGGCCTGTTAGCCACAACTACTGAGCCTGCACGTCTGGAGCCTGTGCTCCGCAACAAGAGAGGCCACGATAGTGAGAGGCCCATGCACTGCGATAAAGAGTGGCCCCCGCTTGCCACAACTAGAGAAAGTCCTCGCACAGAAACAAAGACCCAACACAGCAAAAATAAATAAATTAATTTAAAAAAAAACCAACTAAAAATTGAATTACCATATGACCCAGCAATCCCACTACTGGGCATATACCCAAAGAAAACCATAATTCAAGAAACACATGCAGCCCTATGTTCACTGCAGCACTATTTACAGTAGCCAGGACATGGAAGCAACCTAAATGCCCATCAACAGACAAATGGATAAAGAAGATGTGGTACATATATACAATGGAATATTACTCAGCCATAGAAAGGAATGAAATTGGGTCATTTGTAGAGACGTGGATGGATCTAGAGACTGTCATACAGAGTGAAGTAAGTCAGAAAGAGAAAAACAAATATAGTATATTACCTCATATATGTGGAGCCTAGAAAAATGGTACAGATGAACCAGTTTGCAGGGCAGAAATAGAGACACAGATGCAGAGAACAAACGTATGGACACCAAGGGGGGAAAGTGGCGTTGTGGGTGGTGGTGGTGTAATGAATTGGGAGATTGGGATTGACATGTACATACTGATGTGTATAAAATTGATGACTAATAAGAACCTGCTGTATAAAAAAACAAATTAAATTAAATTTTTAAAAAAACACTATGAAGTAGATGTTCTTCCTTGCTTCTCAACTTCAGAGTTCTGAAGAAGCTCTACCCTTGGCTCATCAAGAAAGATGAGTGAGTGGCTCTCAGAAGCAGACGTGGGTTGGATACTGTGTTAGTCACATTGACTTTAGCCTATGAACTCTGGTTTAGATTCCTCTTCCATCATGACTGTACGATAACTATTTTCCATCTCTATGACTCACTTTCTTCCTGTATAAAATAAGAGTGATTTAACCTGCCTTTCAAGTTTGTTGTGAAAATTATATAACATGTACAAAGTACCTGCTGGAGGTCTGCACATAGCAATGCTTAACTATTAACACTTCTGCAAAGCCACAGAAATGGACTTTCCCTCTTGCCCAGTAGTTGAACTCTAGGGAATATTTCCTAAGAAAAATTAACATAAGAATAAAACTATAGGCACAAACATAATCCTTTCAGGATCATCTGCATTTGTGTTATTTTCTTTTTAGAAAAGGATTAAAGATGCTTGTTATCTGTAATAGCAAATAACTGGAGACAACCTAATTGCTCAATAGTAATGTAATATGGAAGGTAATTATGGTACATCAATATGATAGAATATTATGAGGACACTAAAAATGAGCATTTTGAAAACCGCACAGTGACATGGAAATGGTTTTTTGTATAATGTTATGCAAGCGAAACAGCATACAAAATGTCATGCCTGCTCAATAATAACTAGACTAGATTGGTCTCATCTAGCCGGCACCTAGTACGGAGTAAGCACCAGGTGAATACGTACTGAACGGACTATAAAAACATAGGGCCAGACTTGGAAAGGCAGGTGCAAAAAAATTAAAAGATACTGATAGTATTAAGAGGTTTTTTTCATTGTGCAGTTAAAAAGGAGGGAGTAAATAAGAAAGGTAGGGAGGAAGCAAAGAGAGTAAAAGAGGGAGGAAGGGAGGAAGAAAGGAAGGTAGGAAAGAAGGAAGGAAGGGAGGGAGGGAGGAAGGAAGGGAGGAAGAAAGGGAAAGGAAAGGAGGGAGGGAGGGAAGGGAGGGAGAGAGGAAGGAAGGAAGGAACGAAGGAAAGTAGGAAAGAAGGAAGGGAGGGAGGGAGGAAAGAAGGAAGGAAGGGAGGGAGGGAAGGGAGGGAGAGAGGGAGGAAGGAAGGAAGGAAAGGATGGAGGAAGGAGGGAGGGAGGGAGGAAGGGACTGACTGAAGGCTCTTCTGTTTGCAACACTGATAGCCACTAAGAGCCACTCAGCCACTTAAAATCTGAGACCTCGGGGTCACAGGAACTTATATTTGAATCTCAGCTCCCACCTCCAATGTTGCTTTCCTGAACATTTTGACAAAGTATGTAATTTCTCTTAAATCTAATACACAGAGGTATAACATCAGGCAAACAATAGCACCAACCTCTTGGGAATATCATGACGATGAAATACAACAATTTACGCAAAGCAGCAAGGGTGACACATATTAGAGACCTAATAGTGATAACTGCATTTAATATTATCTTAGCATCATTTTATCATCATAAGAACAATTCTTCTGAGCCACTTACATATAGCAGAGAAAACAAATAAAGATAAAACTCTTCTGCCAGGTCCTTGGAAAGGGGCCATGCAGTAAGTACCCCTAAGGGACACACATGCTGACCACCTGTCTGGAGCCCCTTGGGGGTTCAGCTCTTCCGGTTTAAGGGAGTTTGCTTCTCACGGTCTCACTGAACCAATTCATCTTCTCATCAAACTCTTTCTTGCACAGACCAACTGCAATGGCTCCACAGAAATAATTAACATGCCCCTGGCAGCCTTTACTGGTATTCGGTTTATAAAGCAGTGACCTAGAGATGGGGCATCTCTTGCAGATTAATGGCTCACAAGGGTCATTACTGGTGCGAAGGCACTTCAGGGGCTACTGATTCCTTTCGACCGGTTGTTAGCCCACAGTTTCAACTGCCAAGTGCTTCGAGCACACAAGGGTCTCCATTAGCAGTTGGGATGTGCATGCAATACCAAGATTTGCCTTCATACGCTCCACTTTGCATTTTTCAAAGCAAGGAGAGAGGGACTTGGTATTGGAATCAAACATTTATTTATGCTGGAAAACATCACGCAAAACAACCCTATTCTGCTGACACCCAGGACAACGTCTGCCTCGCCACAGTTGAGATGGCTTACGGCCTGGCCCAAACCCGTTTTCTTTCCTTCTTTGTAACGGAACACCAATTATATTCTGAGGGCAACTGCTCAGCCGAACGGCCACGTTTCACAGCCCCCTCGCAGCCGGGATAGCTACTGAGATACGAGCAGAAGCCACTTTGTAAGACATCTGGGAAAGCTCTGGTGCCATCTCTTCCAGCTTCCTACCTGGGCACCAGAAGGCAGCTCGTGGCCTTAGGAAATGTTAAAGATGGTGGAGGCAAACGCTAAAGGTGCTGGGGTGTCTCCTGGCTTCCTGCAGCTGCTACAGCAACTCTCTTCTGCCCACCTCCAGCCTCTTGCATATGTGAGAAAGAGAAAACAAACTGTCAAGAACTGGGAAAGTCCAATATTTCACCCTACTCACAAGATAACAAGTTAGCCTGCCACGGTTTCAAGGAGTCTGGCAGAAGAAACGAGACTCCTGGGTCAGAGACAGGATTCTATTCCTCCCAGCATAGCAGGCAGCTCGAGCCTCATGGTCACAGCAGTTTCCTCTGCCCCACCCTGGCTACACCCCCAGCACCACGGAGGTAACCAGGGGCAGCCCACGTAGATTCTGTACACACAGTGGCACGGCATCACAGCTGAGGAACCCCCAAATTAGGACACCCGATTTTTTGTAACTGGCTGTGAACAAACCTGTCCAAACCTTACGTTGTAAAGAGACTTTATCTTTATTAACCTGCCCAGCAAACAAATCTTCCCTCTGCCCCAGGGGGAGACACTATCTCTAGCCTCCAAAGCTGTTTGCAACAAATATCTTGCAGAAGGCGCTCCACGACAAAAGCTGCCGGTACCTCTGCTCACAAAACTTGCAGAAATGAGGAAGAGCCACGCAAAACCACCACCCAACAACAACCATCTATTTTGTTTAAGCCACTGTTATTTCCAGTTTGTTACCAGCCACTGAGTGGAACGCCTTGGCAGTTCTTCCAGTGGCTGCATCATCGTGTCATTTCCCTTTACAAAGAATAGAACGCTGGTCACGTGACTCTCTTCCAGATTCAGAGGTCACATCGGGTAGAAGAAAGCACATGGGCTTACTCTGGAACCAGACTGCCCGGGTTCTGATCCCAATCTCACTGTTCATTAGCTGTGTGACTTATGCAAGTTACTCAACCTCTCTGTGCTTGGTTTTCTTATCTAAAAAGTAGGAATGATAAGAGCAGCTACCTCACAGTTGTGGTGAGAATGAAGAGTGTTAATACACACAAAGCATTAGGATAGTGCCTGGCGTAGTGAAATGTGAGCTGGGAGCAGAGGAGAGCAGAGTGGTCACAAGCAAATCCCAGCTCCACCACTGATGAGCCGCGTTTTGTGGGGTAAGCTCCTTAACCTCTTTAAAACGTCTTTATCTGCAAAGTAACATGCTCCCCTCGGAAAGCTGTGGGTATGAAAAGGGATAATGCATATAAAATGTATAGCACAATGGCCGGCACTGGGGCAAACCCTTCACAAAACAGCGGCTATTACTGCTATTGTTGTTCATTTTGTGTTGGACTTAAAATCTGTTCTTTAATCATTTAGAGACATCAGAAGACTTTTGTAACTCCTTACTTTATCACATGAATATTTTTAGTCAAACACTATTAAATTTCTCTGATTGCAGACCACTTTAATCTTCTGGTTTCGTTCTGACAGAGATCAACTGGGGTCGTCCCAACCTCATCAAATTCTCAGTCAATTCAATTGCATCATAGAAAGATACAGGTCCTCAGAGCTAACCATTTTTATGCTTCTGAATCAGCGAAAATGATTTGGTCTTTCTTCTTTTAAAAGGTCTCTGAACTCCATTTGTTCTAAATAATACTTTCTAAGAAGGATCCAACTGCTAACTGAAAGCATTTCATTCCCCATATATTAAATAAAAATGAGATCTGGAATTCCTCATCTACATTAAAATCCTCCAATGCTGTTCACATCTTTAATGTGACTCTAACATATTGAAACAATGTGAGAAATTTTTAAGTTGAAAGATTTTATACATTTTCTTAAAGTAAGATTGATCTGAAGTATTTTTTAAATACAACATTTACGAGAATGTCACTATAGAATTTCTTCCCTTCATGACATCTTTCTGACAGCTAAGAAAGGTCTCCTTCATACTTCTAAATCAAATCCTGTAATAAATGCACAATCTTGACTTGAGACAGGTTTATTACACAACCGAAACCCCCAGCAGTAAGCTTATAATTAAGTGGTAGTCTTAATAGACAGTGAGCTTGGGCATGTGTTCCAATTATGTGCAAAGATTTGAAAAGAGCTGAATGTTGGGTGACAGAAGGATTTCCAATTTCTTTAAGTGTTTGGGAGGATACTTCATCCTAGCAAGCTCACACACGTGCATCTCTATTCTTCACGCTTTTTCTGACATCGCTGGGCTGAATCCTCAAACTCACCAAAATAAATCTTGGGTTCCTTCTGTTAATATATTTTTCAACTTCAGGACTGTAAAAAAAAAAAAAAAAATCTCTGAAAAACAGTCCCAGGAGTTTTGAGGGTTACTGAGGCAGGGAGTCCAAGGAACAAAAATTATACCAGAGTCAGGCACAATTCAACAAGCATTTACGGCGGATGGATAGTGAATCACATATGAGGAATTCTTCCTTTATCATCTGGCAAACTCCTATTCATCCTCCTAGGAAGTCCAGGTGTCCTCCCTCTAGGGAGCCTTGATTTCCCTTAGCTCAGAGTGGAATAGGCATAGGCATCCATTCTGTGTCATCTCAAAGTGCCCTGAGCACATCTCAATCATTGCATTTATCCCTTTTAATGTATTTTTTAATTTTTATATTATTCATTTGTATCCTTGGTACTTACCACCTGACTCAGAGCACAGCAGGTGCTCACATAGGTTCTATAACAGTACCTACAAGAGAAGTCTTTAAGAAGATTAATGTAAGAAGAGAAAACAAGTTTGAGGTAAGGCATTGGTGAAACTGCAGTGCTACAGGTACGGCAGAAGCAGGTAGTGAAGGTATTGTATGCCACGTTATGGGCCAGGATGTGAAGAACAGTCAAATATCTACAGGGCACAGAGGGGTCATTTTTAAAAGGAGAGTAGGCTAGGTAGCACTACTGGGAATAGTGGGGACTTTAGCAAAATGAACAATGAAAAAGCCCACCATGTGAAATTTCCTAATTTCTAAACAAGGCCCATCTTCAAGCGTAGCAGGATATGGCCACCAGTTTGAAACCTCTGAGAAGTTGTATTTCCCAGTCCAGGTTCCAAGAGTGGACTTCTCTGCTTACGCACTAGCAGAAGAAGGAAATGATCACTCGTGAGCCTGTGGGCCACAAGAGCACACGTTTCTTCCATTTAATTAAGAAAAAGCCAATGATGAGGATTTTTAGCTCCAGCTAAGATAGGGTTAACAGAATCAGATTTACACTCCAACATTAAAAACCTAGAAAGCCAGCAAAATACATGAAAAAAAAATGGTATGCAAATAATGGCAGCATAAGACTAAGAAGAGAAAGCCATACAATTGCACCTGCTGATTGCCTGAAAGCAATTTCCAGGCTGCAGTACCGGGACAAGGAACGCAAACAGAGCCTGGTGATCGCACAGACATGAGGAAAGGAAACCCAAAGTTGCAGAAGTCAAGGTGGCTAGAATTTAGGTGTCAAGCCATAAGAATGGAGGAAGCTGCAGAGAAAGACAGCTCCAGAGATTTGCTGAAGGGTCTTCAACTGAATACTGATAGGCATGTGCAGAAGAAACTATCCAAGGCCAAAAAAGAACCACTGGAAAAATGAAGGAAGAACTATTTCCAGAGCTTACACAGGGCTGGGAAGTTTATGTTCCCAACAGCCAGAGAGAAAAGATTTCATAGTACAGAGGGTGTTGGGTAGAATCCTCAGAAGGATATCACACTAGTAGTGAAACTAAATTAGCCCTAGACTAATGGATACTCCCGTTCTGACTAAGCAATACCTAAAAGCAAGTCTCAAAAGGATTCAAGCGATTCCAAATAACTTAACAGTGTTTTGGAACAAAAATCCAGTTCTATTTAAAGGAATATAATAAAATCAATTCCAGCAAACAGCAACATAAAATTCACAATGTCCAGCAGGAATAAATAAACAGGTGGCATCTCTATAATTCCTAACAAGATAATGGATAATAAAGGAATGTGACGAGCAAAACTATGCCATGAAATTTGACAACTTAAACGGAATGGACAAGTTCCTTCAAAGATACAAAACCAGATATTACTCAAGAAGAAAGTGGTAACTTAAATAGCCCTACATCTACTGAAGAAGTTGAATTCATAGTTTAAAAATCTTTCAACAAGGGAAACTCCAGGCCGGATGGCTTCACTGGTGAATTCTATACGCTCTTCAAAGAAATACAAGAGAAGGTGATACATTCCAAGACATTTTAGAAAACCAGAATTACTCAGTTAACAAAACCAGCAAAGACACTATTTTAAAAAGAAAACTGCGCGCTTCCCTGGTGGCGCAGTGGTTGAGAGTGTGCCTGCCGATGCAGGAGACACGGGTTCGTGCCCCGGTCCAGGAAGATCCCACATGCCGCGGAGTGGCTGGGCCCGTGAGCCATGGCCACTGAGCCTGAGTGTCCAGAGCCTGTGCTCCGCAACGGGAGAGGCCACAACACTGAGAGGCCCATGTACCGCAAAAAAAAAAGAAAAAAAGAAAAAAGAAAACTGCAATGTACATACATATCTCATGTACACAACTACCAAAAATCCTTTAAAATCTTAGAAAATTGAATCCAACAACATGTAAATCAAGTGGGGTTCATCCCAATAACGTAAGGTTGATTTAATTTTTGAAAAGCAATCAATGCAAGTCAATATATCAGCAGACTAACGATGAAAAAACATGATCTTCTCAAAAGATGCAGTGAAACATTTAACAAAATCCCACACCTGATATTCATGATAAAAAGTCTCCGCAAACTTGGAATAGAAGGGAATCGCTTTGACCTGATTAAAGGCACCTGTGGTAAACCTATAGCCAACAACATACTGAAATGCTGAAAGATTAAACCTTTAATCTTAACATCAAGAAAAAGGCAAGGATGTCTACTCTCATTGCTCCTAGCCTACATCATACTGGAGGTTCTTGCCATTCTAATACAAAAAAAAAAAACAAATAAAATGCATATGGATTGTAAAGGAAGAAGTAAAACTCTATTTATCATTAGACAACATGGCAGAAAATCCTAAGGAATCTACCAAAAATAACTACTAGAACTAATAACTGAGTTTAGAAAGGTTTCAAGATTCAAGGTCAATGTGCAATGACAATTCAAGGTCATTTAGATGTCCAGATACTAGCCCTGAACAAATGGAAATTGAAATCTTAAAAGTACTAATTAAAATAGCATCAAAATTATTAAATTCTTTGGAATGAACTTAGGAATAAAACATTGCTAAGATAAATTAAAGAAGGCCTAAATAAACAGAAGGATAGACCATGTTCATGGATTGAAAGACTCAATATTGTTAAGATGTCAATTATCACCCAGTTGATCTATACATTCAATGTATTCCCAATCACATTCCTTACAGGAATTTTTTGTTTTGTTTTGTTTGTGTTTTTGTTTGTGTTTTTGTTTTTTTTGTTTTTTTGTTTGTTTTTTTTTTTTTGCGGTACGCGGGCCTCTCACCGCTGTGGCCTCTCCCGTTGCGGAGCACAGGCTCCGGACGCGCAGGCCCAGCGGCCATGGCTCACGGGCCCAGCCGCTCCGCGGCACGTGGGATCCTCCCGGACCGGGGCACGAACCCGCGTCCCCCGCATCGGCAGGCAGACCCCCAACCACTGTGCCACCAGGGAAGCCCGGGAATTTTTATATAAATGAATAAGCCAATTCTAAAATTCATATGGAAATGCAGAGAACTAGAATAGCCAAAAAAATTTCTCAAAAGAACAATAGAGGATCTGCAGAATTTATTATAAACCTGCAGTAATCAAAACAGTATCATACTGGGCTCATAGTAGACATACAGGCCAATGAAGCAGAATAAGGTATTCTCAGAATTAACTCACACATGTATAATCAATCGATTATCAGCAAATGTTCGATTCAATGGGGAAAATATAGTTTTTTCAACAAATGGTGCTAGAACAATCAGATGTCCACATTCAAAAAAAAAGAACTTTGGGGAGACCTTCAAGATAGCGGAGGAGTAAGATGTGGAGATCACCTTCCTCCCTACATATACATCAGAAATACATCTACATGTGGAGCAACTCCTACAGAACACCTATTGAATGCTGGCAGAAGTCCTCAGACTTTCCAAAAGGCAAGAAACTGCCCACATACCTGGGTAGAGCAAAAGAAAAAAGAAAAAATAGAGACAAAAGAATAGGGATGGGACCTGCACCTCTGGGAGGGAGCCGTGAAGGAGGAAAAGTTTCCACACACTAGGAACCCCTTCACTGGTGGAGAGAGAGGGTGGGCGGAGGGGAAGCTTCAGAGCCATGGAGGAGAGAACAGCAACAGTGGTGCAGAGGGCAATGCAGAGAGATTCACGCACAGAGGATCAGTGCCGACCAGCAATCAGCAGCCCAAGAGGCTTGTCTGCACACCCGCTGGGGTGGGCGAGGGCTGGGGGCTGAGGCTCAGGCTTCGGTCGGATCAAAGGGAGAAGACTGGGGCTGGCTGCATGAACACAGCCTGAAGGGGGCTAGTGCGCCGCAGCTAGCCAGAAGGGAGTCCGGGAAAAAGTCTGGAACTGCCTAAGATGCAAGAGACCATTGTTTCGGGGTGCGCAAGGAGAGGGGATTCAGAGCACCACCTAAATGAGTTCCAGAGACAGGCGTGAGCCGCAGCTAACAGCGCGGACCCCAGAGACAGGCATGAGATGCTAAGGCTGCTGATGCCGCCACCAAGAAGCCTGTGTGCGAGCACAGGTCACTATCCACACCTCCCCTCCTGGGAGTCTCTGTAGCCCACCACTCGCCAGGGTCCCATGACCCAGGGACAACTTCCCCGGGAGAACACACGGCACGCCTCAGGCTGTTGCAATGTCACGCTGGCCTCTGCCGCCGCAGGCTCACCCCACATTCGTACCCCTCCCTCACCCCCAGCCTGAGTGAGCCAGAGCCCCTGAAGCAGCGGCTCCTTTAACCCCATCCTGTCTGAGCAGGAACAGACGCCCTCAGGTGACCTACACTCAGAGGCAGGTCCAAATCCAAACCTGAACCCGCGGAGCTGTGCGAACACAGAAGAGAAAGAGAAATCTCTCCCAGCAGCCTCACGAGCAGCAGATTAAATCTCCACAGTCAACTTGATGTACCTGCATCTGTAGAACACCTAAATAGACAACGAATCATCTAAAATTGAGGAGGTGGACTTTGGGAGCAACGATATATTTTTTTCCCCTTTTTCTCTTTTTGTGAGTGTGTATGTGTATGCTTCTATGTGTGATTCTGTCTGTATAGCTTTGCTTTTACCATTTGTCCTAGGGGTCTGTCTGTCCTATTTTTCGTTTTTGTTTTTGTGGGGGTTTTTTAGTATTGTTTTTAGCACTTGTTATCATTGGTGGATTTGTTTTTTGGTGTGGTTGCTCAATTTTTCTTTTTTTTATTACTTTAAAAAAAATTTTTTATAACTTTTTATTTTCATAACTTTATTTTATTTTATCTTCTTCTTTCTTTCTTTCTTTCTTTTTTTTCTCCCTTTTATTCTGAGCCGTGTGGATGACAGGCTCTTGGTGCTCCAGCCACACGTCAGGGCTGTGCCTCTGAGGTGGGAGAGCCAAGTTCAGGACACTGGTCCACAAGAGACCTCCCAACTCCACATAATACCAAACGGCAAAAATCTTCCACAGATCTCCATCTCAACACCAACACCCAGCTTCACTCAACGACCAGCAAGCTCCAGTGCTGGACACCCTATGCCAAACAACTAGCAAGACAGGAACACAACCCCACCCATTAGCAGAGAGGCTGCCTAAAATAATAATAAGGTCACAGACACCCCAAAACACGCCACCAGATGCGGCCCTTCCCACCAGAAAGACAAGATCCAGCCTTATCCACCAGAACACAGGCACCAGTTCCCTCCACCAGGAAGCGTACATAACCCATTGAACCAACCTTAGCCGCTGGGGGTAGACACCAAAAACAACAGGAACTATGAACTTGCAGCCTGTGAAAAGGAGACCTCAAACACAGTAAATTTAGCAAAATGAGAAGACAGAGAAACACATTGCAGGTGAAGGAGCAAGGTAACAACCCACCAGACCAAACAAATGAAGAGGAAACAGGCAGTCTACCCGAAAAAGAATTCAGAATAATGATAGTAAAGATGATCCAAAATCTTGGAAATAGAATGGAGAAAATACAAGAAATGTTTAACAAGGACCTAGAAGAACTAAAGAGCAAACAAACAGTGATGAACAACACAATAAATGAAATTAAAAATTCTCTAGAAGAGATCAATAGCAGAATAACTGAGGCAGAAGAACGGATAAGTGACCTGGAAGATAAAATAGTGGAAATGACTACTGCAGAGCAGAATAAAGAAAAAAGAATGAGAAGAACTGAGGACAGTCTCAGAGACCTCTGGGATAACATTAAACACACCAACATTCGAATTATAGGGGTCTCAGAAGAAGAAGAGAAAAAGAACGGGACTGAGAAAATATTTGAAGAGATTATCGTTGAAAACTTCCCTAATATGGGAAAGGAAATAGTTAATCAAGTCCAGGAAGCACAGAGTCCCATACAGGACAAATGCAAGGAAAAACACACCACGACACACATTAATCAAACTATCAAAAATTAAATACAAAGAAAAAATATTAAAAGCAGCAAGGGAAATACAACAAATAACATACAAGGGAATCCCCATAAGGTTAACAGCTGATCTTTCAGCAGAAACTCTGAAAGCCACAAGGGAGTGGCAGGACATATTTAAAGTGCTGAAAGGGAAAAACCTACAACTAAAATTACTCTACCCAGGAAGGATCTCATTCAGATTCGACGGAGAAATTAAAACCTTTACAGACAAGCAAAACCTAAGAGAATTCAGCACCACCAAACCAGGTTTACAACAAATGCTAAAGCAACTTCTCTAGGCAGGAAACACAGGAAGAGGAAAAGATGTACAATAACAAACCCAAAACAATTAAGAAAATAGTAATAGGAATATACATATCAATAACTACCTTAAATATAAATGCATTAAATGCAAAAACCAAAAGACACAGACTGGCTAAATGGATACAAAAGCAAGACCCGTATATATCTTGTATACAAGAGACCCACTTCAGACCTAAGGACACATACAGACTGAAAGTGAGGGGATGGAAAAAGATATTCCATGCAAATGGAAATCAAAAGAAAGCTGGAGTAGCAATTCTCATATCAAACAAAATAGACTTTAAAACAAAGACTATTACAAGAGACAAGGACACTACATAATGATCAAGGGATCAATCCAAGACGAAGATATAACAATTGTAAATATTTATGCACCCAACAGAGGAGCACCTCAATATGTATATAAGGCAAATACTAACAGCCATAAAAGGGGAAATCGACAGTAACACAATCATAGTAGGGGACTTTAACACCCCACTTTCACCAATGGGCAGATCATCCAAAATGAAAATAAAGAAAGAAACACAAACTTTAAATGACACATTAAACAAGATGGACTTAATTGATATTTATAGGACATTCCATCCAAAAACAACAGAATACACATTCTTCTCAAGTGTTCATGGAACATTCTCCAGGATAGATCATATCTTGGGTCACAAATCAAGCCTTGGTAAATTTAAGGAAACTGAAATCATATCAAGTACCTTTTCTGACCACAATGCTATGAGACTAGATATCAATTACAGGGAAAAATCTGTAAAAAATATAAAAACATGGAGACTAAAAAATATACTACTTAATAACCAAGAGATCACTGAAGAAATCAAAGAGGAAATCAAACAATACCCAGAAACAAGTGACAATGAAAACACAACGACCCAAAACCTATGGGATGCAGCAAAAGCAGTTCTAAGAGGGAAGTTTATAGCAATACGATCCTACTTTAAGAAACAAGAAACATCTCATATAAACAACCTAACCTTACACCTAAAGCAGTTAGAGAAAGAAGAACAAAAATACCCAAAAGTTAGCAGAAGGAAAGAAATCATAAAGATCAGATGAGAAATAAATGAAAACGAAATGAAGAAAATGATAGCAAAGATCAATAAAACTAAAAGCTGGTTCTTTCAGAAGATAAACAAAATTGATAAACCATTAAGCCAGACTCATCAAGAAAAAAAGGGAGACGACTCAAATCAATAGAATTAGATATGAAAAAGGAGAAGTAACAACTGACACTGCAGAAGTACAAAGGATCATGAGAGATTACTACAAGCAACTATATGCCAATAAAATGGACAATCTGGAAGAAATGGACAAATTCTTAGAAATGCACAGCCTTCCAAGACTGAACCAGGAAGAAGTAGAAAATATGAACAGACCAATCACAAGCACTGAAACTGAAACTGTGATTAAAATCTTCCAACAAACAAAACCCCAGGACCAGATGGCTTCACAGGCAAATTCTATCAAACATTTAGAGAAGAGCTAACACCTATCCTTCTCAAACTCTTCCAAAATATAGCAGAGGGAGGAACACTCCCAAACTCATTCTACGAGGCCACCATCACCCTGATACCAAAACCAGACAAAGATGTCACAAAGAAAGAAAACTACAAGCCAATATCACTGACAAACACAGATGCAAAAATCATCAACAAAATACTAGCAAACAGAATCCAACAGCACATTAAAAGGATCATACATCATGATCAAGTGGGGTTTATCCCAAGAATGCAAGGATTCTTCAATATACGCAAATCAATCAATGTGATACACCATATTAACAAACTGAAGAATAAAAACCATATGATCATCTCAATAGATGCAGAAAAATCTTTCAACAAAATTCAACACCCATTTATGATAAAAACTCTCCAGAAAGTAGGCATAGAGGGAACTTTCCTCAACATAATAAAGGCCATATATGACAAACCCACAGCCAACGTCGTCCTCAATGGTGAAAAACTGAAACCATTTCCACTAAGATCAGGAACAAGACAAGGTTGCCCACTCTCACCACTATTATTCAACATAGTTTTGGAAGTTTTAGCCACAGCAATCAGAGAAGAAAAAGAAATACAAGGAATCCAAATCAGAAAAGAAGAAGCAAAGCTGTCACTGTTTGCAGATGACATGATACTATACATAGAGAATCCTAAAGATGCCACCAGAAAACTACTAGAGCTAATCAATGCATTTGGTAAAGTAGCAGGATACAAAATTAATGCACAGAAATCTCTTGCATTCCCATACACTAATGATGAAAAATCTGAAAGAGAAATTAACGAAACACTCCCATTTACCATTCTAACAAAAAGAATAACATACCTAGGAATAAACCTACCTAAGGAGACAAAAGACCTGTATGCAGAAAACTATAAGACACTGATGAAAGAAATTAAAGATGATACAAATAGATGGAGAGATATAACATGTTCTTGGATTGGAAGAATCAACATTGTGAAAATGACTCTACTACCCAAAGCAATCTACAGATTCAGTGCAATCCCTATCAAACTACCAATGGCATTTTTCACAGAACTAGAACAAAAAAATTCACAATTTGTATGGAGACACAAAAGACCCCGAATAGTCAAAGCAATCTTGAGAAAGAAAAACGGAGCTGGAGGAATCAGGCTCCCTGACTTCATACTATACTACAAAGCTACAGTAACCAAGACAGTATGGTACTGGCATAAAAACAGAAATACAGATCAATGGAACAGGATAGAAAGCTCAGAGATAAACTCACGCACATATGGTCCCCTTATCTTTGACCAAGGAGGCAAGAATATACAGTGGAGAAAAGACAGCCTCTTCAATAAGTGGTGCTGGGAAAACTGGACAGCTACATGTAAAAGAATGAAATTAGAACACTCCCTAACACCATACACAAAAATAAACTCAAAATGGATTAAAGACCTAAATGTAAGGCCAGACACTATAAAACTCTTAGAGGAAAACACAGGCAGAACACTCTATGACATAAATCACAGCAAGATCCTTTTTGACCCACCTCCTAGACAAATGGAAATAAATACAAAAATCAACAAATGGGACCTAATGAAACTTCAAAGCTTTTGCACAGCAAAGGAAACCATAAACAAGACCAAAAGACAACCCTCAGAATGGGAGAAAATATTTGCAAATGAAGCAAGTGATAAAGGATTAATCTCCAAAATATACAAGCAGCTCATGCAGTTCAATATCAAACAAACACCCCAATCCAAAAATGGGCAGAAGACCTAAACAGACATTTCTCCAAAGAAGATATACAGAGTGCCAACAAACACATGAAAGAATGCTCAACATCACTAATCATTAGAGAAATGCAAATCAAAACTACAATGAGATATCATCTCACACCAGTCAGAATGGCCATCATCAAAAAATCTACAAACACAAATGCCAGAGAGGGTGTGGAGAAAAGGGAACACTCTTGCACTGTTGGTGGGAATGTAAATTGATACAGCCACTATGGAGAACAGTATGGAGGTTCCTTAAAAAACTAAAAATAGAACTACCATAGGACCCAGCAATCCCACTACGGGGCATATACCCTGAGAAAACCATAATTCAAAAAGAGTCATGTACCAAAATGTTCATTGCAGCACTATTACAATAGCCAGGACATGGAAGCAACCTAAATGTCCATCAACAGATGAATGGATAAAGAAGGTATGGCACATATATACAATGGAATATTACTCAGCCATAAAAAGAAACGAAATTGAGTTATTTGTAGTGAGGTGGATGGACCCAGAGTCTTTCATACAGAGTGAAGTAAGTCAGAAAGAGAAAAACAAATACCATATGTTAACACATATATATGGAATCTAAAAAAAAAAGGTCATGAAGAACCTAGGGGCAAGACGGGAATAAAGATGCAGACCTACTAGAGAATGGACTTGAGGACATGGGGAGGGGGAGGGGTAAGCTGGGACAAAGTGAGAGAGTGGCATGGACACTACCAAATGTAAATAGATAGCTAGTGGGAAGCAGCCGCATAGCACAGGGAGATCAGCTTGGTGCTTTGTGACTACCTAGAGGGGTGGGATAGGGAGGGTGGGAGGGAGGGAGATGCAAGAGGGAAGAGATATGGGGACATATGTATAACTGATTCACTTTGTTAAAAAACAGAAAGTAACATACCATTGTAAAGCAATTATACTCCAATAAAGATGTTAAAAAAAAAATGGGGGCTTCCCTGGTGGCGCAGTGGTTGAGAGTCTGCCTGCTGACGCAGGGGACACGGGTTCGTGCCCCGGTCCGGGAGGATCCCACATGCCACGGAGCAGCTGGGCCCGTGAGCTATGGCCGCTGAGCCTGCGCATCCGGGGCCTGTGCTCCGCAGTGGGCGAGGCCACAGCAGTGAGAGGCCCGCGTACCGAAAAAAAAAAAAAAAAATGTAATTCACACCCACCAGAACTACTGAATCAGAATCGTCACTTTTACAATCTCCCCACTGTACTTGTGTACCCATGAATGGTTGAAAGGTACATTTCTACCTGGACATGTCTTTTCTGTCTGAGAAATACACACATTGTATCCAGTTTGATATAAATAAAACACTCAAAAATGAAAAAAAAAAAAGGGGGGTAAACAAGGGAGTAGACTGTCCAGCCCCAGAGAGTGGTCAAGAGAATTGTAACCACAACCAAAGAGGTGAACAGACTGATTTTAGGACCCCTATCCCAAAATGGAACCCTAACAGGGCTGGTAAATAGAAAGACCACTGAGCATGAAGCCAGACAGACCTCAATTTAATTTCCAGCTAAGTGACAAGTTTAATTTCACTGAACCCCAATTTTATCCATTGTTGAATGGGGATGGTAAGACCTCCCAGCGTTGTAATGAGGTATAGATGAGATCAAAATGGTGCATCCCTGACACTTACTAGGGACTAATACATGCTCACTCTCCCTCTCGATACTGACTTTGAGTTCCAAAAACTTCTCTAATTAATGACACTCAGTGACAACCCTTAACACACACAGGCATAGGATTGGGGACAGACAGAGAGGGAGATACATGCCTCCAAATATCCAGACCAAAAAGAAAAAAAAAATCTGAATCTGTTAGAAACAGCGAGAACTTCCAAAATTTCATAGCTAAGATGCACACAATTGTGAAAAATGTCATGATCCTACTTGCCCCAAATCAGAACTAAGTAATCAAAAAAAAAAAAAACCTTCTGGTAACTTTCTCCAGGGATAATGGTTTCTAGTGTCTAACACTTGGAGAGCAGCTTCTAATTGAGGAAACAGAGCCAACTCTGGCTGGTGCAAAAGATTCTGTTGAACAAGGGTGCAAATCAAGGTGAAACTTCTCCCCTTTCCTCGAAGCAGAGATAACTACACATAGAATACAGTGATAACAGGCAGGTGGGACTATTATATTCTTTTAAAAATAGGGAACAGCAGGAGGTTGATAGCTCCTAGGTGAATGTGACAAGAACAGAAAGCACAATAAGATCTGAATCCATCCAACTGTCAAACCTGGTAATATTCTGATGAAATAAGTTTTTTGTAACAGAAGAATACATCTTCTCACCATCCCCGCTACCCACCTAATTTTCTCCTCTGGATATCCTCACCAACCACATCCTAACTGATGGCAACTGATCAGGATTTCAGTCCCTCCAAGGGCTACACTCCGGCCCAGCTCCCCGTGTTTCAGGAATATGTGGTGTTCATGTAGATAGCACGTTCTTAATAGAATCTGGGAAGATGTTCTTTGGCAGAAAATGATTTCACAGACATTTTTCATTATGATAGATGTGGTATTACAGCCGTTATAAAAAATTTCAAGCTGTGTTGCAGCTTTGTCACTAGTGTTATAAATCACTCACTCGTATATTAAAGTCTGTGGAAAGAAACTGAAGGAAAGGGGGAAAAAACCCTCATCTCCTATTTACAGACGAGGTATAATTTGGTATTACCCTTAAAGGTTCAAGGCAGCTTAGAGGATCTGTATTCAGTGCTTCCATGAGGATCAGGGGATCACATTCCATGACTGCTGAGCTGGGGAAGGCACAGGCCATGCAGAGAGCAGTGAGCCAACATTTTCTGCTGTAAATCCTGATGGCAAAGAGAAAGCCTGTGCTTCCAAGAGACAGCGGGCAGAGAAACCAACCGCCATGTACAAGATAAGCTGGTAGGGAAATTAATTAAGGATTAATAAATTACGTACGTTAGAAGCAACTCCATGCCACTAATGCAATTTATTTCATCCACATGGAAGTCTGTGTGTAGGATGGTCTATCTCTGTCTGCCTTTATAGGCAACTGCAGTATCTAATTATGTGCTATGATTTCCGTTGGGCTGAGAAGGTCTTAGTTTGGGGTATTCCAAATTTAAGGATGCCCTCTCTCTCTAAACCATATTGGATGTTTGACATTTTTAACACAATAGTATAGCCATAGCAGGGAGAGGCAAAGACCAGGGATGGAGTTACACCCACCCTTTTTCTCTATCCAAAGCACATACCTGAATTCAATGCACGCTGCTTTTAGCCCCCCTCACAAAGGTGGGATTCTTCATGATCACAATGGGCTGACACCTAATTTGGCTCCCTGGGGCGGGGTGGAGGGAATGACTGAGGGAATGTCCCCACAATCTGCAGCTAAGCCTCGAACCAGTGATTCTCAACCCAGAGGGGTTCTTCTCTCCAGGGGACATGTGACAATGTTTGGAGACATTTTTGATTGTCACAACTGCTTTCTCATATGTAGAGACTAGGGATGCTGCTATACATCCTACAATACACAAATTTCTCCTCATGAGAGATGCCTTCTCCAAGCACCAATAGAAAAGAGCGACCCATCACTCCATCCCTTTATCATGCTTTTTCAGTAACCTCTTCACTCTTCACAGTACCTAACATTCTGCCATATATTAATTTGTTTGCTTGTTATCTGAATCCGTGACTCCACTGTCACCTTCACAAGGGCAGACTTTTTAGTCACTAACTGCATCTCCAGGGCTTAAAGAGTTCCCAGCACATAGTAGTGGCTTAATGAATATGTATGGAATGAATGGAAGCTGGAGGAGAGGAAGGAGATGGGAAGAGGATGCGAAGGGAGCGAGGATCAAGAAAAGGGAAGAGGGGCTTCCCTGGTGGCACAGAGGTTGAGAGTCCGCCTGCCGATGCAGGGGACGCGGGTTCGTGCCCCGGTCTGGGAAGATCCCACATGCCGCAGAGCGGCTGGGCCCGTGAGCCATGGCCGCTGAGACTGCACGTCCGGAGCCTGTGCTCCGCAACAGGCGAGGCCACAGCAGTGAGAGGCCCGCGTACCAGGAAAAAAAAAAAAAGGGGGAAGAGGAGGAAAGGATGGAGGAGGAACGGCAGCAGCAGAAACAAGAAGCAGCGCCAAGCTACTGCAAGGCTCCAGGAGCAAGTCTCAGAGTCTGTCTCCCCTTCGCCTGTAACAGGATATCATTTCCCAGCTTCTGAAAGCAGAACCCTCCCTCTATCAGCTGCTCTGTCAGAAACGGAGGCCAAGCTAGTGCCCGACAGGATGGTGGGTCCTGCGAGACCCCACAGCAGCCCAGTGCAAAGGAAGGAAACTTCACCTCACTCTGCAAAGGGATGATGATCAAGATGCTTTGGTGTTCTCTTTCCCAGCTTCTCATTTAAGTAGTTACTGGTGGCTACAAGATATTCTAATACCACCACAGATGCCTGGCTGGGTTTTAGCTGTTTGCACAGTTGCATTTTCTGCTTTAATAGCTGGAACACAGAAATCGCAGTTAAGTTCAGTCATGAGCCTTGAAGAAACTGAATCCTTTAATCATGAAGAAAATTCCCAGCTGAAGTAAACAAGCAGGTTTGAAACAGTTCTATACATCTAGGGTTTCACAATATTCTCAAAGGAGACATTTACAGAAATTATAAATATCTAAAACGATCCTTTCCTTTGGGGGCTTAGAGAGCCTCAACTCTAGTGAATGGAAGTAAAGCATAAAAATATATAAGACTTAATTGCAATAGAACACCTGCATAATCGATCATTTCAACACGACGGTGGTCTAAAATCATGATGTCTGAGGCTGTCAAACTGCATTGTGGGAAACAAATGGTAAAGCCTGTTTGGGTCAGACCCAGCCCCTCAAATATTTCTGCTGATTTTCCTGTTTGATTGGCTTTTGGTTGGTTGGTGGCCATGTCTGTCGTTGGTTTTCTGCCTCTTTTCTGTGGCTGAGACTTTCACAATGGATCTGCGTTTAGTAGAGCTTCAAGGCAGGTTGGGGGTACCAGATGCTTCTGTTCGGTGGTAATAGGAGGGGAGTGAATATGACAACACACGCAGAGGCTCATAACTGAGGTCCTATGTGATAAGAATAAACAGCTCTACCCCAGGGCAAATTTTGAATCCAGGAGCAGATGGAGGGACAGTTTCAAATCAGCCCACCTCTAAGTTAGTTTCATGCTACTCAGGATTTCCTTGGCTTTAAGAACTGTAAGCCAGAGATCAAAACCCTTTTGCCTCTGCCTCTGGAATAACGCAGCAAATGGCATCTTGAAGCCAAAGCTGGATCATTACAGTCCGAAGAAGCAATATTAAAGTTGTAGACTTCACCCCACCCCCACCCCCCAGGAAAGGCTCATTTCCTATTGAGAATTTTTACAGTTTCCATCGGACTCCTTAATAGTATCTAATTGATGGATTTCAATTACAAAGGAACAAAGAGTAAGCGCGGCTGCTCTTTACGGGCTGGAGATCATTCATATATCCTGGAAATCTTCTTATCATTAGAGGAGGTCCAACCTTTGGCCCAAGTGAGGAATTTTACTCATCTACCCAGAATATGATTAAAAAGAAACCCAGAATAGAATGAGACAATTACTGCCGGGGCCAGCATGCACAGAATGGGTTTTAAATAAAGCATGAATTATTCTCAGCTATAGAGACCCTATTCAGGGTAAGCGGAGAGCCAGGGGGACAGTACAAAAAATAAAATAAAAACCTCTGCCCAGAGACCCCACGTTCAGTGCTCATCAATATTTAATTTCCTTGTTTCTCTTATCTTTCCATTCCTGCAGCCCTGCGTTCTCTTCAACTGAATGGCACTGGTGTCATATTTTAGACACCAACAAAAACTGCTAGGCTCACACTACTGGTGACCTATGACGCCGGTCAGTTCAGTAAGCAGTCACTGAGAGCCTACTATGTGCTGGGCTCTGAGAATATGAAGATGGGGAAGACCCAAGTGCCAGCAATGATCAGGAATCCAACTCTGGAGCCAGGTCAAGGTCTTGCCCACTTTCTTACTCTGTGACATTGATATTATAAGTGCTAATATATGTAAAATACTTAGGATAGTGGCCAACTACGTAGTCAACTCTCTATAATGTGAGCTTAACTATTATCTTTCTAAGAGGCCTCAGACTATGAAAAAAAGCAAGAACAATCATTCTAACCTTATGGGTGATACTGATCATTATGGGAGCTCTGAGAGCACTGAGGATGCCCTGAGTGAGAGGGAAGGAAGTCAGGCTGGAATAAGGAAAGATTTCCAATAAGAGATGAAATGTAATGGAAAATTTTTAAAAAGGAAGAAAAACCCAACTGGTAGCCAGCACCTCTTTACAAATGCCCGGTTCCTCCTTAGGAATGAGGGTTTCCTCGACTGTGCAATCCTTTCCTCAAGACTAAATACTTGAAATCTGCTAAGAGAATAGATCTTAAGTGTTCTCACCACACACACAAAAAAAAGATGGAAACTATGTGAGGGCATGGAGGTGTTAATGAACTTGATTGTGGCAATCATTTCACAATGTCTACATATATTAAATCATCACGTTGTACAACTTTCAGAAATGGCATTGCACAACCTAAATATATACAATTTGTATTTGTCAGTCCTACCTCAATAAAGACAGGGAGGGGGCCTGGAGCCTAAAGCTGAGAATCGTATTTACGAGATAAGCTGATCCACCCTGCTCCAACTTCATCCAAGGGATACAGCGTATCTTCAGGCCTCTGCCAGTGCTGCCCCAGGTGACACCACCAATGGTTAAGGGTATGGCAATGGATGCCTGACAGCCAGGGGTTAAACCCTGACTTTGCCACTTACTGGTTCTGAAAACTTGGATAAGTTACTTAAGCTTAAGGAAACTGGTGACTCAATTTCCTTATGGATAAAACAGGGACCAAAACAGTCCCTACCTATAGGGTGGTTATGAGGATGAAATAAATAAATGCATGTAAAGCATTTAGACTAGTGAATGGCATAGTATGAGCCCCATATAAATAGTGATGGTGGTGACTGCTTTTTAAAACGACAGTGTCTCCAGGATCAGAAGTGGCAGTTTGGTTTCAAAACCTATTCACCATCCCAACTCTTTTTTTTTTTTTAACAGTTTTAGGAGTTATAAGACACATACAGTAAAGTGCGTGTATTTAAAGAATAATATCTGAGAGCTTTAACATATGTATACCCCTAAATCCACCACCACAATTAAAAGTTCCCTTTGTAATCTCTCCCCGAGTCATTCCCTTCTCTCCCCATCCCCCTGCAATCACTAACTTATGTTGTCACTATAGATTAGTTTGCATTTTATAGAATTTTATAGAAATGGAACCATCCAGTACGTACTCATTTTGGGTCTGGTTTCTACTCAGCATAACCATCTTGAGATTCACGACTGTTGTAGTATGTATCAGTGGCTCATTCCTTTTTATTAATATTTTATGGTTGTTTATTCATTCACCTGTTGATAGACATTTGTGCTGTTTCTACTTCGGGCTATTATAAAGCTGCTATAAACATTCATGTGCAAGTCTTTTTATGAATATGCATTCCTTTCTCTTGGGTAAATAGCTAAAAATAGCTCAATCATGGAGTATATGTATTTTTCACTTTTAAGAAACTCTCAAACGGTTTTCCAAAGTGATTGCGCCATTTTACACTCCCCCCAGTAGTGTATGAGAGTTTCAGTTCCTCCACATCTTCACCAACTCTTTGCTTGGTTAGTCTGTTTAATTTTAGCCATAGATGTGTAGTGGTATCAAAGTATGGTTTTAATTTGCATTTCCATATTCCACATGCATTCTTTCATGTGCTTACTTGCCATACAAGTAAGCAACCTTCTTTGGTGAAGGTTCTTTTCAAATCTTTGGCCCATTTTTTAAACTGGGTTGTCTGATTTCTCATTAGTGAGTTTTGAGGGCTCTTTATATAATCTGGACATAAGTTCTTTATTAGATGTATCACTGAAAATACTGGCTTCCAGTGAGTTGCTTGTTTTTTCATTCTCTTACCAGTGTCTTTTTAAAAGGATACTTTTTTCACTTTGATGAAGTTCAAGGTATCAACTTGTTCTTTATGGATCATACTATTGGTCTACTGTCTAAGAAACCCCTGCCTAACACAGGTCTCAGAGGGTTTCTCCTGGGGTTTTCCCCTAGAAGTTTTATAGTTTTCGGTTTTTCATTTAGATTTTTGATCCAGTTAAGTTAATTTTATATGTGGTCAGTGGTATGGACCAAAGGTCATTTATTTACATATGGATATCCAATTATTTTTGCACCATTTGTTGAAAAGACTATTCTTTCTCCATTGAAGTGGTTTTATATCTTTGTCAAAACTCAGTTGTCATATAGGTGGGGGTCTATTTCCAGGCTCTCTCTTCTCTTCCATTGATATATTTATCTATCTTTCTGACAGTCTTGATTACTATAGATCTGTAATAAGCCTTGAAATCAAGTAATATTAGACCGCCAACGTCTTCTTTTTCAGAGTTGTTTTAGATATTCTAGGTCCTTTGCACTTCCATATGAATTTTAGAATGAGCTTATTGATTTCTACAAAAATTCTGCCTGAGATTTTGATTTGGAATTAGATTGAATACACAGATAAATTTTGGGAGAATTCATATCTTAACAAAATTGAATCTTCCAACAATGAACATGGTATATCTCTCCATTCATTTAGATGCTTAATTTAACCAGGAATATTTTATAGTTTTCATGTATAAGCCTTTCATGCATGTAGTTTCATAGGACTTTCACATTTATCAAATTTATCCCTAAGGGGGCTTCCCTGGTGGCGCAGCGGTTGAGAGTCTGCCTGCCGATGCAGGGGACACGGGTTCGTGCCCCGGTCCGGGAAGATCCCACATGCCGCGGAGCAGCTGGACCCGTGAGCCATGGCCGCTGAGCCTGCGCGTCCGGAGCCTGTGCTCTGCAACAGGAGAGGCCACAACAGTGAGAGGCCCGCATACCGCAAAAAAAAAAAAAAAAAAAAAATTTATCCCTAAGTGTTTCACATTTGTGATACTATGGTAAATTGTATTGCTTTTTAAATTGCAATTTCCAATTATATGCAGCAAGGATATAAAAATACAACTGATTTTTGTATATTGGTCTCAAGCCTGCAAACTTGCTAAATTTATGTGCCAGCTGCCTTTTTGAAGATTTTGTTAAGATTCTACATAGAAGATCATGTTACCTGCAAACAAAGGCAGTTTTACACCTTCCTTTCCAATCTGGATACTTTTTTTTTCTTTTTCTTGCCTTATTCCCCGGCTAGAAGCTTTAGTACAATGTTGGATGAAAGAGGTGAGAGCACACATCTTTGTCTTATTTCTGATCTTGAGGAAAATCATTCAGTCTTTCACCCTAAGTATGCTGTTAACTGTAGATTTTTGGTAGGTGTCCCATATTAGACTGAGGCAGTTCCTTCTATTCTTAACTTGCATCTGTTAAACAGCATTCAGCTGAATATTCATGGGGACCTTTGGCAGATCTCTGTAGTTCTCACTCCCCTCTGGCATTCCATCCTGCACCTTCTACCCACCCTCACTTCCCTGAACTCTCCCCAACTCAGGGAATCTGCTGGGCTCCACCTGGGTTCCCTCTCTCTGTGCATCTGGAAACCCTCTCCAGGCAGTAAACTGAGGCAAATGTGGGGCTCACCTTTTTTGTTTCCCATCTCTCAGGGATCGCTATCCTGCACTGTCTGAAGTCCAGTGTCTTGAAAGCCATTTTTTAAAAATACATTTTGTCTCCTTTTTGATTACTTCAGGAAGGAGGTTAAATCTTCCATCTTAGTTCGAAGTAGAGTCTTTGTCTCAACTTTTATGCTTTTACTCTGGTTTCTAACGAGAGCCACTCCTGTTTTCCCCACCAACCGAGCTCTATGCCTTGGCACTCAATTTCTCTCACCTTTTGTCTCTCTAGATTGGCTCAAAGAAAAACTATGGCCTTGGGATCAGGAATATCTAGGTTCAAGTGCTGGCTGTGGCACTGATGAAACATAGTAGTTAATTTGCCCATCTATAAACTGAAGTAACAAAATCTACTTTACAGGATTGTTGGAAAGATTAGATGCCATCACAAGTGAGGCAACTTCTCCTTTGACTGGTAAATTACAGGGACTCAGTAAATGATGGGTGTCATTACTGTTACTAGACTTCTTGTTCCAGCTTATTCTCTCTCCCTCTTCTTCTTCCCTACCTCCACCTTCCTTTCTCCGAATCTCTTCAGCCCTAATATTTGATGACTGTGGGCTGTGGTGACAAATTACACTTTAAGTCTCGAGCCCCATGACAGCTGAGTCATGCCATCAAGAGTCTGTAGAGTGGGAATGAGTCCCAGCCCTGAGATATCAGGGTGTGTGGGTGGCTTCTGCAGGAATCACTGACAAACACCTGTTAAATATTTTACTTTTCTGAGACAATCCTCAGTCACTCACTTTTAAGATTTAAAATAGAGTTTCTCTGGACTTCCTTGGTGGTGCAGTGGTTAAGAATCCGCCCGCCAATGCAGGGGTCACGGGTTTGAGCCCTGGTCCAGGAAGGTCCCACATGCTGCGGAGCAACTAAGCCCGTGTGCCACAACTACTGAGCCTGTGCTCTAGAGCCCGCGAGCCACAACTACTGAGCCCGTGTGCCACAACTACTGAAGCCCTACGCACGCCTAAAGCCCGTGAGAAGCCTGCGCACCGCAACGAAGAGTAGCCCCCGCTCGCCACAACTAGAGAAAGCCTGCGCGCAGCAACGAAGACCCAACGCAGCCAAAATTAAATAAATAAATTTTTAAAAAATAAAATAAATTAGAGTCTCCCTACACTTGACAAAAGACCAAATACACCTGGGCCACCATCTATGATTGTTCTGATGGCTTTCTGCACAACTCCATGGGGAACCTATCACCCTATAAACACTGCACATTTATCAAGTGTGACGAGTGCCCAACAAATAGCAAAGCATATTGAGAAGAGACACCTTTTGCTACTTTTCCTAAGCAGACCTTTGGCTACAGGGAAGTTAAAAGTGGCTGAAATAGTTCAACTGAGTATCCCACTAGTTTCATAATGGAATGAAGATTCACCTCCTCACTGGAAGCCAGCTTGGCTCCCCTTCTGGGAGTCTTTTTCAGGCCTGGGAAACAGTCCATGGATTGAGAAGCAGTATAATTTAGTGGCTGAGAACACGGGCATTCATATAAGCCAAGATTGGGTTCCAATCCCAGTTCCACCATTTATTTACTAGTAACGCTATCTTGGATAACTTGTTTGACCCCCTCTGTGGATTTTCATTTGTAAAATGAGAGTGAACACATCTGATTTAGGTAAGATTTTATGTGAGGTTGGCATGAGATAATATATGTAAAGTGCTCTGTATATAGTGCATGCCCAGTAAATGGTAAATTATATCATTACTATCATCATCATCAGTGTTGTTGTTATTGGCAATAGAAAATCTAACCAGGATGACACTGTCCAACAGAATTTTCCATGATGACAGGAAAGTTCTGCATCTTTGTTGTCCAATATCGTAGCCACAAAACACAGATGGATAGTAAGTGACTGCAATGGATAGCAAAGCTCTAAGGAATCCAACTGTCTTAGTCTCTTCAGGCTGCTATGACAGAATATCATAGATTGGGTGACTTAGAAACAACAGAAATTATTTCTCATAGTCCTAGAAGCTACAAAGTCCAGAATTGAGGCACCAGCATATTGCCTGGTGAGGGCTTCCTTCTTGCTGTGTCCTCGCATGGCAGAAGGGGTAAGGGAGCTCTCTGGGGCGTCTTTTATAAGGGCCCTAATTCCACTCACGAGGGTGGAGTTTAATGATCACTTCCTAAGGCCCCACCTCCAAATACCATCACACTGAGAATTAGGCTTCAACCTAGGAACTGGCGGTGGTCAGGGGTGGGTGAGACACAAACATTCACTCTGTAGCACCAACGATGGGAATCACTGATTGGGAAACAGAGCAGGACCCTGTGGTCCTTCCCCGCCATGTCCTCCGCCTGCCTTTTGTCTGTAGAAAAACTTTAGTCAAAGAATAAATTTAATCAGAGAAGTGAGAAAATGCAGAAGCAAAGGAAAACAGTCCAACAAGACCAAATAATAATAGTTTAGTCATTAAACAAAGTCAAGGACCTTTAGTTCCTCCTCAAGGGCTAGAGATCATATTCTGAGCCATATCCTGTGAACTGTGTTGTAGATACTGAAACCCACACCAGGTGGAAGACGTTAACTACAGGATGGCCAGACTATAGCCATGACATAAGCTGCCACAGTTCCAAGAACTGGTCTCAAATAAATGGGAACACACTGACCCTGGAAATCAAGAGTAACCGTACTCAAAAGAATCAAGACAACACGGATCAGACCACCGCATGAGCAATTTCAAGATGACCGTCAGAGCTGACTGTGCTGTTTCTGCGTGTAGCCCCCTCCCTCCACCTATATACCCCTGAAACTGCCCTTTAAAAGCCCTTGCCCACTGATTGTCAGTGGGGAGTCGGCCTTTTGGACATGAGTCTGCCCTCTCCCCTGGTTGCTGGCCTCCGAAATAAAGCAAACTTTCCTTTCCACCAAGCTTGCCTCTGGAGTACTGACTTTCAAGCGTGAGCTGCTGAACCAAACTTTCAGTAACAATTGGGAAATCTCACAAAAATTTTGCACCCCGACAAAGGGAAGACATTTCCAAGGATCAAGGCCGTGGTGACAGCACCTCCACCGGGAAAGCTAACAGCTTGCACCTTGGGCTTAAAGGGCTGATCTGCCCCAAGACACCTGACTGGCCCCCTCGTTTCCTCACTTAAGTCCTTACTCAACAGCCCCTCTGCAGAAGAACTTTCTCTGACCACTCACCATTCCACCCCTCTCTACCGCTCTCCTCTACCAGCTTTATTTCTTGGCAGAGCAATTATCATTGACTTTATTTGCTGCTTTGGTGAGTCTTGTCTCCTACCCGTAGAAGGTACGCTTCGTGAAGGCAAATTCTCTTTCTGCTTGAATAAGCGCATGATCTCAGTACCAAGAAGGTGCCTGGCACGTTGTAGGGTTTCAGTACCCGTGTGTTGAATTTAATACAACCAGGTTCCCTAAAAGAAGGCCAGAGCCAGAGGTTTATACGCAGCAGAATACTTTTGTAAAATTAAAAACACTCCCTTCCCTTCAGCCTCCACCCTCACCCCTGCATGTTCAGACAAGCGGCTGGGGATTCTCCAGCAGCCACCAACAAGAGCTCTGTAACGCTCAACCCCCAGCTCACAGGCAAGGCTTCGTTTCCAGGCTGGGGAAAGCGTTTTGAATTCCAAACAAGACCCGACATTTAACATCCTCTCGTTTTTTTCTCTCAACAGCTTACTCTCCTCACAGCTAATGTGATTAAGCATTCACAGCAATGGGTGTACATTTTTATTAGGGCTATGACAAGTGATTCGGAGGTAATTAAGCGATGGAATGTTTCACACAATGCTTACTCCACTTAGGGAAGAAACTCTACGTTTTGCTGGATTCACAGGCAAAAGGGGAAAAAAAAAACATTCGGAGAGGGTCACCTGTTGTAACAAACAACCATCGGAACTATTGTTGGGCCCAGGATAATCGTAAGAAAGTGAAAATTCTCATTTATACAGAATGATGAGACAGATACAAAAAAATCAATATAAAGCTGTATATCACACAGCCAGTTATTACAGTCCTGTTCTTCTTCTTTTAAAAGAGGCAGCATCTTAAATGTACATCAATAGAGGGATGAGTACATAAATTGGAATTTTATGTAGCATTTAAAAGAATGAGGTAGAATGATAGACACTTAATGGAAAGATGGCTGTGTTATGTTATAAGGAAAAGACTGTCGTAGGTTAGTTCTCATTTTAAAAAGAAATTTAATCAATATGTGTATGTTTATTTGTATATTGAAAAGTGATTCAAGGACACGTGTCAAACTTTTGCAAGTGGTAACTTCTAGGAAGTGAACTTGAGCCTGAAATTACAATAGGCATGTATTACTTTGCAATTATAAAAGATATTAAAACATTTAAATTTTTAAAAAATTAAGCTGAAGTAAAAAAACAAAACAAAACCAGGAGCCAAAGAATTACAGGAATAACATGATTGTCACTATTTCTACCCCCAGTCCCCAATCCCTGCCACACACATACACACACACATACACACTTACTTTTGCTTTCCCAGTAAATAGCATTTATGTTTCAATATAATGAAACAATTTATATTAATTGGATTGCAGGAGAAAATCTGTCTAAATTAGGAAGAAAGTAAGTTTATACAATATAATAAAGCCACAAAGCGTGCTGATCTTATAAGATTCTAAAGCCCTGTTAGTCCTTGTTTGCGTGTATCCACGCAAGAAAACAATTATGTGCAGAATCGCATAAGTAGTCTTTCAACCTCGTTATCACATTCTTACCCAGTCGCTCTTTCAAACAAGAGGTTTAATATCATTCTTAGAATACAAAATACCAGAGAGTGGAGTAAAATATCCCAGTAACTTCATGCAAATGACACACATCCAAATATACTCTCCCAAGGTAGGGGAAGAGAAAGAAATAACACTGCAAACCTTCCAGGTGATTCCACCTGCCACCCTAGTCAATGAACATAGTATGGTCTGAGTGACAGTGGGACGCCCATCATGACCAGGGCCACAGCATGACTGTCAGGGCTCTGGGCACTTCAGCTTTTGTGGGCCCTTTCCTCCATCAAAATATTAAAAATGATGTTTCCTCATGCATTGCTTTAAAGACAAAAAAAAATCTAGGCTAGATTCATTATCAAAAACGCGTTATCATTTTGCTCATTTTTTCTTCTGATTTTAAAAGAAATTAACATTAAAACATTTTCACAAGCTTCTAAAAGTATCATGTGCCTTAGGCACTGTGTTTCCTGCACTAAACGCAGAAGTCGGCCCTGGTTCAGAGTCCAGTCTCTACAATGCCCTGTGTCCCTCACTTCACTAAAAATAATTCCAGTGCTTGCACGTTCCTATTTTTTTTTCCTAAAAACAGCTGAACACAAGTCAGCTAACTTGTCTGGTACTCAAAGAAACAGTGATCTGTGCAAACGCAAGAGGAAAACTGGCCGTGACGGACAGACTAAGGTACAACCTGTGGTCTCCCACAAATCCTAAGGTGCTGTTGTTAAGGGTAGTTGTTACTCTCTGCTAATTCTACCTTCTGCTTTGGCATTAGACTCCAGCTCCACATAAGGTCCAACTCCACTATGGTCTGAACTAATGCATCGTCAAGGGCTCTTTGCATATAATCAAGATTAGTAATAATAACCTCTATGCTTCATGTGTCTACAACGTGGGAGCCATGTGCCAAAGCGCGATGAGGTTTACGTCACTTAATCCTCACGCTAATCCTACTCATAGGTGTTATCATCTGTGTTACATAAAAGAGAACGGGGGCCCTAAGAATTTAGGTGGCTTGTCCAAAGTCACACAACCAGTAAATGATGAAGCTGAGGAATGAAGAAAGAGAAAACTGAAGTCCTGTTCCAGAGACACGGACTTGCCTTGTGTCCACCCAATCTCTTGGTACCTGCTACATAATTCTCAGGATCCAGAGCAAAATAAAAATGTGAGGCCTCTAGTTGAAAAGTTATTAAGTGTTTCAAGATGGGGACAGCAGAGCACTGAAACACGGGCAAGAGCCTCTGGGCTTCAAGGGCGACTGTATGCCCACGCAGCAGGCCCTGCGTCTTGCCCTCTGAGTCTGCAGACCCGGCATGGCAGTCCCATTCTGGAGCCCTTGCAGAGCTGCTGCAAGACTCTGCTCTGGCGGGTGGACAGGCGACACCTTCTGGCTCTTTACATCAGCCAGCCTGGGGCTTCAAGGAAAGGAAGCTCTCACACCCCAACAGGCACTGGGATGTGTCCCAAACTCCACCTTTGAGCGGGCTGCACCCTCTTCTCCGTCTCTGACATCAAAAGCAAACCCCAGCCTCCCTCCTTCCTCCCCAAGCACCTCTCCAGCCCCTGCATCCTCACATCCCTGCCACACAAGGCAAACTGGAGGATGCTTTTTCCATAGGTGGGTGTAAGTCAGTTACCCCCACACACAGCCCCACCGCCACTGCTCCGAGGTCTTCACAGTGCCTTTGCGGGAGTAAACCATGATTTGGCCACTCCACCCCCTGCAGAAATTAATGCTGTTTTTAAGAGGAAACCAACTTCACCCCATATACTGAATTAAGTTTCAAAACTATTAAGGAATGAAGTGCAAACCAAGAAAGAAGAGTAACACTGATATACTTGAATTAAGCGTTTGCTATGAGCTAGATACTGAGTTAAGTGCTTAGCATTTTCTCATTTAATCTTCACAGCAACTCTTTGAGGTTAAGTACAATTTCGATCGCATTTTACTCGTAAGAAAGCGGAGATTCAGGAAGGTTTACATAACTTGCTCAAGGTCGTAGGGCTAGTGGGTGTGGACAACAGTAGCTGGAAAGGAAACCGAAAGCTATGCCCAAGCCCTACATGATGGTCAATATTTGCTGTAACCTGGAGTAGGCAAGGACTTTACGTATGACATCAAGCATGACAGCATAAGGGAAATCTGATAAATGTGACTACGTAAGAATTGTAAAGAAAACACATGTCAGAAAACACAATGAACAAGACTGAAAGGCAAACCATCATCTATGAAAGAATATATTCTGATGAACAAGACTGAAAGGCAAACCATTATCTATGAAAGCATATATTCTGGAGCACTAATCCCTTACAATGTATAAAACACGAATCAGTGAGAAAAAGGCAAATACTCCATTGGAAAAAAACAGACAAGGGACGTGAAAAGGCATTTCACAACGAAGAGTAAAGAACATGTAACAAAGCACTCAGCCACACCAGTCATCCAGGAGATGCGAAGGACAACATTATGCCATTTTTCACCAGTGTCAATGAGATTTATTTTCTTTTTTAATGATGTAAAGGAGATAGTTTTTGTTTTGAAGTATATTAATGAGATGTCCTCCTATTGCTTTTCCCAACCTCAGCCCCTCCCACAACCATTCTGCTAAAGTCATTCATTTGTTCCACAGGAGATTAGGAATCTTACAAATGAATGGAAGGAAGGAAGGAAGGGAAGGAGAGAGGGAGGAAGAGAGAGAGAGAAAGAAAGGAAGGAAGGGAGAAAGAAGAAAGGAAAGAAAGAAAGAAAGAAAGAAAGAAAGAAAGAAAGAAAGAAAGAAAGAAAGAAAGAAAGAAAGAAAGAAAGAGAAAGAAAGAAAGAAAGAAAGAAAGAAAGAAAGAAAGAAAGAAAGAAAGAAAGAAAGAAAGAAAGAAAGAAAAAGAAAGAAAGGAAGAAAAGAAAGAAAGAAAATAGTCCATGTTTAGCTTTTGACTAACAGAATAGGTTTTTTGAGCCTCTAGCCTCAAGAAAATGGTGTCAACATTTTTGTGATTGTCCCAAACTAAAGAAAGGTAAGAATGGTAGAAAATGCTGGTTTGATGGGGCTCCCAAATTTATAGAGAGGTCAAAGATGGTTTCTCCGACGAGGTGACATTTCATCAATGACCTAAAGGAAGACAGAAAGTCAGACATGCAGAGGGATGGACAGAGAGTGAGCCAGGCAGAGCCCACAGCAGGCACCAAGGCCCTGCGGTGGGAGCGGACTTGTCTCGTCCAAAGAGAAGCATGAAGCCCGCACAAAGAGTGATCCAAGAGGAGAGTGGGAGGAGAGGAGACTGGAAAGTGAGCACAGCCCTGCTCTGTGGAACTTTATCGCCTTGGTAACAACTTGGGATGCTCTTGGGCGTGCGATGGGAAGTTGCAGGATTTGCAGGGGGATGACGTGACCTTGTGACTAGTCCTAGCCCCAGAAGTGTGAGCGGAAGCGACAAATACTTCACCTCCCAGCTGAGACATTTAGGAGCCAATGTGCCAACACCCAGAGCCACTCTTTTCTGGAAGTTCGTACGTTGAGACGGTGGAATCACAAGGCAGAGGGATCCAGGGCCCCTTCAACTCTTTTTTATATGTATCTCCACACATTGACCAAGGAGACACTTATCTATTTACGTAAAATGGAAGGCTCATTGGAATATTTTTGGATGTTGATGAAAATAAGCTTTACTGCATCCTTTAACAAATGCATACAAGATGCCAACAGTTTCAAACATTTTTCGGATTTGGGGTCCACTAATAATACCGTCAGAACTGAAATACACAGCAGTAGTATGAAAATTTTCTGGAGTTCTTGTTGAGCTACTAGATTGCTCTTTTTTACGCATTATAAGTTGTGAATTTTTAATTGACGTCAAAGCACTAATAGTATTGCAAAAAGAGAAGTTATTTTAAGCAAGGTCTGCTTTGTATGGCAAATTGCAAAATTGCGCTGTCAGCGTGGACTCATTAGAAACAAAATCTTTAGCTGTAATTTGTGAACAAGGAGCACAGAACAATAATTTAGGTAATAAAAATGTATTCAAGAAAAAACGATTAAAGTGAGACGAAAGCGAAGCATAGTTTCCCGCGATGTCGATACCTCTCTTATCCATTATTTTCATTAATACTTTAAAACATTAAGCTGGTTTAGTTCCTAACAACTTAAAAATAAAATGCTAACCAACTTCAGGTTTCTTTTCTCATATTTCTTAGAGCTGTAGGTTCAGAGCCTTGGGAACCACGGAAGGGAAAGGGGAGAAAGAACAAAACTGTCTGAACTTTGTAAATAAAGACTTTCATCCAAGTTGGACACGTTCGTTTAACGTGTCATTTCTGTCAAAAGAAGAAGAACGTTGAAGGTTCACAGGATGCACAGGATCTGACTTTCTTGCCAACTTCCCCGAATGGGTGCTCTAGCTAGAACGATGCCTTCTTCTCATCTCTCCATCATGCTGTCGCTCCCACATAGGTAGCCAGATCTGATTCCATCATAACCAGCATCCGACACCATCTGCTCAGGGACCAGGCGCCTGGCAGAACTGTGTGGACACCGGCTGTGGGAGAGCAGACGCTCCCTGTCACATCCAGGGAGGCTGCCCGCACGTGTACATCAGGTTTAGTTTGTAAGACCAACCTCCCCCTCACCAGGCAGACGGTACTGGGTGCAGCTTGGGGCAGAGCCTGGAGGGTGGTATCAAGGCCAGGGTGGCAGCCAAGGGGGCAGCAGTGGCTTTGACTACACAAGTCCTGTAGCACAGCCCTAATAGCATCGGCCCAGCTCCTGCCCAGTCTTCGTTGGGGGCTCCAGAGCCATCAGCAAACAAGCCATTGTTTTGATGGATTTTCCTCGGTCCCACCTGCCCCAGGGAAAGTAACCTAAGTCTCCCTTTTCCATTTGCTGGAAAGAGCCTACAAAGAATGGGACAGAAGACCACCAGCAAGCTCTCCGTGGTAGAACTCAGTCAACCAGGGAGCACAGGACTTTTGAGACTATTCCAGATGGACGGCTTGAAGGTGGGGAGGGCCATGTCTGACTACAGCTCAGGCACTCATTTTGGAAGGACTGAAAAGATGCAAGAAACCCTCAGCACCCTTCCTGTCCCATGTGGTTTTGAAACTGCCATCTCATTGGTAGTTCCCTTTGAATTAAAAAAAAAAAATCAAAATATGGTCTAGCCCAGAAGAGAGAAATACCCTCAAGTTGGGAAGACTCCACTGCTGTACTGCAGCGACAAAAAGCAGGTGGAATGACTTCAGGGGGAGAAAACTGCAAAATTATAGGAAAAGTCAGATCAGAAGTTAGGAGGAATGAGACAAAATAAGGAGAGAGATTTTTTCTCCTTCCCCCAAATTTCCAGAGTAAATCTTGGGAAAGATTCACACACACACACACACACACACACACACACACACACACACACACACACACACACACACACACACACACACACACACACACACACACACACACACACACACACACACACACACACACACACACACACACACACACACACACACACACACACACACACACACACACACACACACGATTCCAAATGCCATTCCAGAGCACAGAGCTCAGTGGAAAGAGGAATTCCCCAGCAGTTCTGTAACAATAGTTCTGGTTGCTCCTCAAACTTACCACAATGTTCTCCAGCCATGAACTTGACTCTCCAACTTTTGTCACCTTGCAAACACCTGACACATGACTGAAAACCCTGCTTTGAACTCACAACAGCTTCTGGAATTCTTGGTCTCTCTTTCACCTTCTCCCCAATAGCCCAATTCCATGCTTGGCTCCAGTTTTGGTTGGTTTGAAGCAATTTATTCCTTATAAAAAGTCTTGGCTAATGGTGTGGCTTTGATTTTCGTAAATAATTTTCATTCCCTTCGTGTTCATTTCTTGCATTTATTTATTTTAGTGTGGAAATACCAGAGAACTTCAGGATTACATAACTGTCCTGGATTCTTTTAGGAATCATTCTCTTTGCTATGAAAATTTTACTCTCATCTACTCTCACTTTATTTTGAGAAAGTGTGTCTCCTTTTCACAAAATTACAAAGTAAAAAAAAATATTTGCTAAACAATGCATTCCAGTTAAAAGATACATCCCTTCCTTAAAAATAGCTGTGACATTAATAGCACCAATTTTCTTTCCAAAGTAAAATTAGTTCCTCACAACAATCTTTATTCTGGAAGAAAAGATAGGTGCGGCTGTGTGACCCTGGCAAGGAAAGCTGGGTCTCAGTTTCCTCATCTATAAAATGGGGATAATACTAGAAATGAAGGACTCATATTCAAGACGACACTTCTCTTCTCTGAGAAGTCCCCCTCCCACAGGGTCCTCTTCCCGACTAGGGTGGACACTTTCTCCAATCAGATTCTCTCTCTCAGGGGTCTGGAATTAGCTTTCAGACATAGCCAGTCATATCACATGAAGGGGGGTAAACTTGCCAACTTTAGGAACAGCCTTCTCATGCCATGTTCACGGAGTAAAACCAAGAAAGCTGGTCAGGAGACATAAAAGAGATAAAGGTGCAGAGAAATCTGAGGGAGGTGAACAGATCAGAGGAACCTCCAGAGTTCCTGATAATATTCCACCTCTGAAATCCGGTTCCTATGAGATCTGACCGAATTCTGACATTTAACTGCCTTAAGACATTATGGCGGGGTGGGGGGAGGGGGCAGGGATAAATTAGGAGTTTGGGATTAACAGATACATACTACTATGTATAAAATAGATAAACAACAGGGTCCTACTGTATTGCACAGGGAACTAACTATACTCAATATCTTGTAATAACCTATAGTGGAAAAAAAATCTGAAAAAGGATATATATATGTATAACTGAATTACTTTGTTATACAGCAGAAATTAACACAACATTGTAAATCAACTATACTTCAATTTAAAAAATAAAAATAACAATTAGTTCCAAAAAAAGAGACATTATTATAGCCTCATTTTAAAAAAGAATTCTCTCCATTTTTTATTTTTTACTTTTATTTTTTTGCTAAATGCACCATCACTTGTTTCTCTTGCTGACAACTGGAAGGATCTTAACTAAAACACAGAAGGAAAAAGAATGCCAACGATATCTTCCTTTATCCACACTGGCCCTTGGAAGAGAACTCTCTGCTCGCAGACGGAGCTCCTGAGGGCCCCTCCCAGGGAAGGATTCCTATTCAAGTGAAACAAAGTCTTTATAGCACGAGATCATCAATATGCAAAAAGGTGACACCAGGCCAACATCACATCCAGTTACCCAAATGTCTTGCTCAGGTAACAGCCTTTAAATAGTCAAAGGCTCTCTGGCAAATCATCTCCTTTAGAGAAATTAAAGCCAACATTTTATGCAGATGATTTCACATCCTCTTAACAGCTACTCTCCGAATAATGGAAAGAGCTTGCCACCATCGACACCAGGCCAACAGGGCCCTGCAGAGCCATGTAATTTAGCTGGGGGAGTTCACTCCAGCTCAAGACCCCACTTGGGCTTCCATGTGACTCCCAAGCAGTCTGTCACTCAAGAGAGGCCTCAAGGTGAGACCTCTTCCAATTTGCTATTTGAAAGGAGTCAGGCCTGGGTGGTCCCCGATGCTCACAGCCTGAGGGCCAGATGTGTTATAACGGTGTCAGTGGACAAGGTCAGGCTCATTTGGGAGCTGGATGAGGGGCGGGGGAAGATCTGAGAGTTCCCGACCCTACGATGTGTTGACGTGGGGTCTTTGAGAGACTGTTCAGAGAAATTCAGGAATGCTTCCAGGAACGTGGAGGAGGCCAGCGTGGAGCCGACTGGTGACTCATTTGCCTGCGCACAGACGTCAGCACGATGAACCCTCTTTGCTCTCTGCACCCAAAGGGTCCTGCTCCACGCGTCCAAGTGGACCCATTTAGCAATGAACTAGCTCTTCGTTTAGAGAGTAGAAATTCATACTCACTCTGCAGCCGAAGGGCTGGGCAAATTTAAGGTCTAATTTTGATGCAAACCGACTCACTCTGCTCTATTTCTAGCTGATATTTTCTCTGGGCCCCTGTTACCAAGGGAAACGTAGCTCAGTGCAGACCCCCCCATCTCCCAAACAGTGGCACAAAAATCTAAAGAGTTCGGCAGAGACTGCTTAAGCCCAGGGCTCCGCGTGCGAGACGACACTTGAGAAGACAAGCTTTTTCGACCTGGTCAACGTCCCCACATTTCTAGGGACATCAAGGAATTCCTAGGAACCATGAGGGCTCCTCAGGGGTGGAGGAGAAACAAAGTCATACCGGGGCTTTATTTGTGTAGATGCGTATTGACGTCTGGTTTCAGGCCCCCATGTAAAGAGTTTGCAAGTCGTCACTGCCGTCCTTATAACAAGAAAAAGCTGGACAAACTGGTAATCAGTGTTTGGTATGGGAGCCTTCAGAGAACTGAGGTTGCAGGGCAAACTGCCATCCTGAAATCTGAAGAGACAGGAGAATTCAGAGCCACGGCCAGGATGTGCTCACCCGGAGCAGACGCCACTGGAACGATAACTGGTAGGAACCTTGGACGGTAATTTTGGTGAACTGCTGGAGGCTGAGTATGGACCAGCATGTGGCCTGCAATCTTAGGGGGACCCTACAATTTCATGGCCTTTACTTCCAGAAACCCCACCAGGTTCTCATGGTGAAGATTCAAGTAGGATCCCCTTGTGGCTCTGACTGGGGGAGAAGTGTCGTCCTTGTGAAACATACAGAGCCTTCCTCAGAGCACAGGTGTCATTCATCTCGGAGTCCCTAGGGCCCTACATCGTAGGTTTCATGATATTTTTGTTGCGTGGAATGATGGGTGGTTGGATGGATGGACACTTGGGTGGATGCATGAATGAATGGACGATACGGGATCCATGCCCTCAAGGAAATTATGATACAGAAATTCCTAACTTTATCTCTCACAAAACACTAACACCATATGATGTTTGCTTGGTTTGTTTTGTTTTTTGGCCATGCCACGTGGCTTGTGGGATTTTAGTTCCCCAGCCAGGGGACTGAACCCAGGCCACAGCAGTGACAGCACAGAGTCCTAACCACTGGACCGCCACGTAATTCCCTAACGCCATATGATGTCAATAGCTATGCCACTGTGCTAAAAAGTTCTTCTATGCTCAAAAATATTGGAGGAAATGCTCAATTTAGCAACTTAAACAGACTTCTTTACTACTAGAGACTGGATACCATGCACCTTTCTTGTCCTAGAACTTAGGACAGCTGTTGTTAGACACTCAGTAAGATAATCAAAAGAAGGAAAACATCATAGAATAATCCACTCATGTTCCTTCATCCCACAAATATTCACTGAGCACCTTCTGTACTGCAGGCACTAAGCCAGGGTCTAGGAGTATAATGAGAGCAAAAATGGGCACGCTCTGCCATCATGGAGGGTGTAGTGTAGTCGAGGAGACAGACATTAAACAAAGAATGCCACGGATTTAAGTGCAAATTTGCAACGACGCAACATTCACTGCAATGGAGAAGTATATGGAAAAAATACAATAAAGCAAACAGCCTGGTCAGGGAGGTTAGGAAAAGCAAACAGAGGAACTGAGAATGAAAACATTGGGAAGAATTAATATGGCAAAATGGACTGGGGGGAGCGGTACTGCTGGGAACCCAGCAGAGGAAACAACACGTGTTACCAAATGCCCCTTTGAAGTCCTATAGCAGGAGGGAGCATGGCTCGTACAAAGAATGGAAATGAGGCCAGCATGGCTGGGAGTAGGGGATTCCACACTGTCAGTTACTGTTTAAGCTTCTAGGTGCCGTGGTGACTTGTTACACAGCAACAAATGACAAATACAGGTCACTAACTCAAAGAGGGTTCAGGTTTCCGTGCTGGATATGCTCCCTTGATCCTTCCAGATTCAATACTCACCATTCTCTACCCTACTTTTTGTCTTGGAAGTGATTCTATGGGTTGTATCACCCAGGCTCCCTTTCCCTCTGACTTTCACTTAGGTTTGGCCAATGGGCAGCCCCAGGAGAAAGTCGGGGGGGGCGGGGGGCAGGAGAGGTCAGCCCTTGCTCTCTCGGCTCAGCTGGGATGCAGTCTGACACTGAATGCATCCATCTACCCAGGGCCACAGCTCCGAGTGAGTGGTCCCCTCCTCCCAAGGTCTCAGGTCTCTCTGGGTTCCAGGGCCTCCTGCTGTCACTTGCCCCAGGGCCCCTTCACCAACCCTTGCTGGTTTCCTTGCTTCCTCTTGCCCACACCTTTGTAAGCAATCTTTTCCAGTGACCCTCTTTACGCATCCCCTCTGAGTGTTGCATCTAATTCTGGGGGACATATACAACTCCTCATCTAGAGAGTGATGAAGCTGGGACATAGAGTTTCAGAACCTTAAAGTTATTCTTTTAAAAACTAGAGTAACTATACCTCTCCCCAGGTAGCCTAAGTACAGAGACTGGAGACGCTCTTCGACTTCAGACCTAAATGGATCCGGAGCCCAAACTGTGGAAAGTGACTGAACACCTTTGAGCTTCAGTTTTTTCACAAGCAAATCTGAAACAATACCTCCCAGTCGCTACATAAAACTGCCGTTAGCATTAAATGCAGGCACGTATGTAAAACGCACGGCACACAGTAAGGGACCAGGAAACATCACCACTAGGACTCCACCAGCAAAAGATCTCATTTTGCTAAACCAACCTGACCCCAAAGGCCATTTTGTACTGTCAACGGCCCCGAAGGTTACGGTGATCATCAGTTCAAAGGCAGACCCCACCCCCCCAGGATACCGGAAACATCTACAGAGATACCATACCCATCTAACCCTCCTTTTTAATGCACCTCAGCCCAGCAGAGCAGCTGCAGCGAGCATCACTTACCAATGTCATGGGCAACTTCTTAGTTCAAAGGAAGGGCTTGGCCTCTTCAAGTGCTGCCACTGTTCAGCATCTCAGCGGTATTCAGAGGCTGGCACTGGTCGTGGAGTCCTGTCACATCAAATTTTCTCCTCCTGGGGTCACACGTTGCCTGGGCAGGTTTCTGAATGTGCAAAAGCATGAGGGAGGGAAAGAAGAAGATGGGAATCTGCACCTGGTGACATTACCAGAAACGCGTTTTGACTTCAGATTACGGTTCTTAGAAAGGGCAGTGCTGTGTGCTGCGTTTACAGCCGTTCCAACAGTGGTTTAATGAGTCCCTGAATGCTGACAAGAGGGCCACTTGGACGTGAGTAATTGGGTCACTGCGGTTTCCCAAGGACACAGGGCAGGCTGCGAGGTCTGAATCACCGGCAGAGAAGTGGCTGGTGGACCCAATTCAAAGTCACTGCAAAGTGACAGTGGGCTGGAAACAGGGCCAGGAACTAGAGGGTCCCCAGACAGATGGCACAACCCAACCAGGAGTGCAGCTGTCCCGGCCTGGCGGTCTCCCCCATCCCTGCAATCAGATCTGCTGGATCAAGGCTTCTCCAGCATCTGTCCTTTGTGCCCCATCAGCATGATTTTTGCATGCTCACATCCACTCTTCTATTAGTTCCTTAGTTTTCTTTTTCTTTTTTTTTTCCCCCGACCAGAGATCAAACCCAGGCCCTTGGCAATGAGAGCATGGAGTCCTAACCACTGGACTGCCAGGGAATTCCCAGTTCCTTAATTTTCTTCAAGTCAATTCAAAATCTTCTTAAATTTATTTTAATTGGAATTTTATATCACGACCACCATGGAAGCCAGCATCACTTGCCATAGATAGAAAGCAACAAATAAAATAAATACAATGAAACAAGCATCATTACTAGATTCCAGCTAGATACTGTTTCCAGTGGAATGGTCGGAGTCTGCCTCTTGCTTCTCCTGATACAGAAGGGATTAGCAAGTGTTCCAGCAACAAGTGGGCTTTTTTTTTCTCCTATAATCAGCAACATTAAAAGAGAATGGAGAAGAGAATACCTTTCCGACTGTGTTATTCCATTGTATTTTATGCTAAAATCACCAAGTAACACACCCACAATCATCCTGTTACGTAACCCAGGGTTACCCATCTGGGATAGGTGCGTTCCTCTGTCCTCCTGAAGCCTGGCCCAAAGCAATAACGCCATAAATCATGGTTTGTGGGCCTCCTGCACATTCAAAGAAATAACTATTGCAATTAATCTCTTCCAAGTGCCACCTAAAACCATGTCGTCTACTCCCCAGGGTACAGATGCCATCCTTTGGGAAACGCCAAGATACACTGAACTTCAAGTCCTTTGGTTAAGGAGCACATGGAAATCCCAGTGAAAGAGTTCCACGCTTTCTGTTGCTAGAAAGGTCTTCATGGCTGGGACAATGTCAGGGAGACATCACGCTCCAAAGATTGTGGAGGGAGGAAGTTGGAGAACAACAGGGCTCTCATCCTGGTGAGGACTCCCCCGCCAGGGCTTGGGGACACAGTGAAAAATGGAAACCACACTCAAAGGGTCCTCGGAGGACCTGCAGCCAACAGGCCAGCACCATCTCTGCCCTGTGCTGGTAAAGCTGAAAAGCTGGGATGTGAACTTAGACGCCAGTTGTTTCCAAAGTCCATGTCTTCCCGCACGACCTGCTGCCTCTCCTGCCTACTAACGGTGACAGTTTTAATGTTAACAGAATTTTTTTTACTGTCACACCCACAAAAGAGTTTTCCATTCCTCCTCCCTCAACTCTCTCAAGCTCCTTGGAGTGTCTCTTTGGCCCTGACTGGCTATATTGGGACTGCTTTTTCCCAAAGCCATAAATGTGCAGGAAATTCAGGGGACAAGGATTAAGGTAAGAAGACTGGGGTCAGGAGGAGGCTGAGAAAAGTGCTGGCCACTCACACATGGTTTGTTTTTTTAATCTACACATTTCTCGTCTTCTCCTCACAGCCCATGCCCTCCCTGCAGACCACGTGGAGTCTCTGAAATTAAAGAGTCACTGTCTGTCCAGCAACCAAGCAAGGAAGTGAGGGGCTGACGTGATAGTGAGATGACAAAATGGTCCAGTTGTCCCTCTGGCACCCAAGGTCCATTTCCCTCATCCCAGAATTTGAGAGATTACAGATAGAGGAACCAGACTTTCCGGGTTTTATCGGGGAAAGACACCATCGCTCACTGAGTGACTTTGGTTAAGTGGCTTAACCTCTCTGAGCCTCAGTTTCATCTGCCTGAAATAAGAGTATCAGTGACATTAAATTCACAGGTGATGCAAAGTTTGGAAGTAATATATTAAAAGGGATTTACAGCATCTGGCTCAGAAAAGACACTCAAAAAAAAAAAAAAAACAGTTGCTTTTACTGATAGGTTCTTTGGTAGGTGATGGCAAGATTCCCATGCCACACTCAGAACGGCAAAGGAAAACCCTAGCTGCTCCCCCAGAGCAGCGGGGAATCCCGACAGCTACACCTCCCCTGCAGTCCGACAGTATAGACAAGGTTGTGATTAACTTTACCAGAGATATTTCTAATTTAAACTGAGTTCTGTTGGACAGCTTATCTTGTCAGAGGAGAGGAACACAACCACCGATGACCTTTTCAAACAAAGCTAATTGCTCGGGTTTTAAGGTTACAGAGCTGAAGTTTTGCTGTATATTGATCCAGGGGTGAAAATTTCCCTCCTAATTTCTAATTTCCTCTGGAGGAGAAAGCAGGAATTTGCCTCGATAGCACCCATCTTCTCCAGGAGGAACACAGCTACTCAGAAACTTGCCATTTCCAAATCCACTTGGCCAATGATGCAGTGTCATTTCTCAAGTGAAGGATCTTACTTAACTACTTAGGTTTTCACTTAGTCAATAAACACATGTTACTGTACGGCCTGGTGGGCCAGGCAATGCACTGGGTCCGGCAGACACAACACTGAACAAGTCTTACAGTCGGAGGGGAGAGACGGCTATGAATCAGATGATTACACAGATCGAGGTAAACTGTGTTGCTACTGGGTAACAACCATGGCGGGCTGAGTGCTCCTTCAGGTGCAGGAAGAAGCGGGGGCTTTGTCTCTGGGGGATTTAAAAGTAACTCGGTCTGGGCTTCCCTGGTGGCGCAGTGGTTGAGAGTCCGCCTGCCGATGCAGGGGACACGGGTTCGTGCCCCGGTCCGAGAAGATCCCACATGCCGCGGAGCGGCTGGGCCCGTGAGCCATGGCCACTGAGCCTGCGCGTCCGGAGCCTGTGCTCCGCAACGGGAGAGGCCACAACAGTGAGAGGCCCGCGTACCGCAAAAAAAAATACTAATAAATAATAACAATAATAAAACAGCAACAACCGCTGCCACCATTTACTGAGCACTTTCTCTGTGCCAGACATGCAACTATGACTTTTTCTATTAACCCACTTAATCCGCACAAGAACTCTGTGATGGGGCTTCTGTTGTCATCCTCTTGTTCACATAAGGAAACGGAGGCTCTGAGAGATTAAGCAATGAGTACACCGCCACATGGCACATCAAGGATTCAAACGCAAGTCTATGCCTAACCATCCAGCCACCAGCCGTAGATGTTTTTAAGGATATACCTGGAAGAATGGGTGCTGATGGACACCATCATCACCACCATCATCATCACTATCATCATACCATCATCATCAACATCATCATGACTATACGAATAAAATGTCAACGGAAACACAAATCATTATGAGGCTCCACAAATACAAAAGCACACTCTACAATAACATCAGATGTATCAGCTATGTCCCATGTGAAAGCTTGAGCTGTCAGGTAGAGCTCGTAGGAGCTAAACAACCCATTCTTTGCCCATTTTCTCCAATAATCTCAGGAAATCATCATATCTATAAATAAAAAATCTTTTATATTGTAGAGTCATGACATTTTTAAGTGGAAAAACATTTAAAACGGAGGTCATCCAGTCTAACCCAGGCCCAGAAATGTCAATGGCTTTCCCATCATTGAATGGACACCGCAGACCGCAACAGCGGAAACTGGATTCTAAAAAGAATACCCCATAGGGAACTTCCAGGGGAAAAGAGCATCAACCCACACGATCTTCTGGACAGTGTCCTGCTCCAGTTCCAACAAGTCTTCAAACATCCCTCTGTCATTGGGAGCTTGAAATGAGACTTTGTCAGGTTTCTCCCCCTCCCCCTTTATTCAGAAAGTAAGTTCACTGTAGAACAGCAGAGTTCAGACGGGGAATGTGGAAGGTCTGGGTATCACTGGAGGTTACATAATTGATGATCCTATTTTTAAAACTACACATGTAAGAACCCAAGACGTTTAAATATTACACACAGCAGAAACAGAAAACAGCTAAATAAACCAAAAAGATGAATGAATGAATGAATATCTGAAATAACTAGAGGCCCAAGTGGTTCTGTCCGACACGCTGTATCCCTCTTCAAACTAAATAACAGTACAACATACAGCCAACAGGAATCCAAATCTTTACCCAGTCTCATGAATCTTGATAAAAGAGAATATTGTTCATATACATCAAACATCTTCAAAAATACTTTGTACCCAGTTCTGCCACTCACCATCCTCCACATGAAAAATAATTTTTCCCCAAACTCTCACTTCTGAAATCTCGCCTGGAAACCCAGCCTGTATGGTTCTTCTGATGACTCTTCCCCCACTCTCCTCCTTGCCCCATTTTTTTGTTTGTTTATTTGTTCGTTTGTCTCATTGTGTAGTTTCCTTGGGCCTGACTTCTTTCATTTTTATTCTCTCATCCCATTACTCAGATTCTGCTTCATCAAGGAAAGCTGAGGCCTGGTGCCCCCAGCTGTCACTTTTTTTAGACAGCAGGAAGACAAGGGAAAGACAGAAAAAACTACAGACTAATATTTTTCATCCCATTTATTCACAAATATATTTTCAAGATGTATTTCCGTATGCAGGCTTAGAAAACGTGTTGTCTTTTGATCACAGCCGCCGTGGCAAAGCTGTCTGTTTATACTTAACATAATGTCAACAGCTGGTGCAGAAGTTCACAGCAGCAGAGAACTCTATCATTTGAAAGTTTTGAGGAGGAAGTTACTGCAATCAAGTGAGAAGCCTCAGATCAGCCTCTTAGAGTCCAGCGGCTAAAAAGACAAAAACAAACAAAACGTAAAGTGGGCCGCTTAGTTGATCCTCAGAACCCAGCTAAGGGCTAAGGACAGAGCACAGTTGAATCCTTCCAAGTCCCTAAAAAAGTGTTGTTTTTTTAAAAAAATGACTGTTGGATCGGTTAATTTAATTACGAGGGGAGAAGGGTTCAATTTCATTTTTCATTACTGAAGCTAATTTTTACTTCCTTTAATTAAACTGTGCAAAAAATACCCTTTCCTCTGCCTCAGTTTAAATAAGACTAAGCAGGGCTTCCCCGGTGGCACAGTGGTTAAGAATCTCCTGCCAATGCAGGGGACACGGGTTCAAGCCCTGGTCCAGGAAGATCCCACATGCTGCGGAGCAACTAAGTCCGTGCGCCACAACTACTGAGCCTGCACTCTAGAGCCTGCGAGCCACAACTACTGAAGCCCGTGCACTGCAACTACTGAGCCTAGAGCCTAGAGCCCGTGACCCGCAACAAGAGAAACCACCACAATGAGAAGCCCACGCACCACAGCGAAGAGTAGCCCCCGTTCGCCGCAACTAGAGAAAGCCCGCAAAGACGCAACGCAGCCAGAAATAAAATAAATAAATTTATAAAATAAATAAGTAAGGCTAAGCAGAGGCATATGCTTCATCTCGGCACCCCCAACATTCTCTTGCTCTGTGCTACCATCTGCTGATGGAGTTTCACGGATTGGGATGTTTGCCTCACACTGAGGTCCTGAACACAGAAGGTGGGAAGGCCTGTTCGGAAGAAGTGAGGATAGAAAAGAAGGATAAATTATTCAGTTTGTCCATCTGATACCCAGATGAGTCAAAAAGGAAAAGAACCGCCACCACAGACTTCTCAAACATACTTTTATTACCCAGGGATGTTTACCCTTATTTCATAATCCTCGTGCCCACAAAACCCAGTATTGCATCATGCCCCATCTCCACTATCACAAGATTTAATTTGGAAAAAATGCAAACTTCTTTTTGATGATCCCTCTCCCGGTGTTCAGAATGGCTTTACGTTCAGATCGATCCAGAAGAAATCATTTTGGAAGCCTGTCATTGCACATTGCAAATGGCTGCTAGGACACCTTAGTGTATTTCACCATTATTAAAACAGCTACCAAAAATAAATAAAGGAAATAAAACAAAGAGGAAGCCCATGCGGGGCCTGAGTAATGCAATGATTAGGAAATCGTCTCTGCTTTGGTAGATTAGAATCAAGGAATGCAACCATTTTCATCATTGGTATAACTCTTTGTAACTGATTTCAGCGATGGCCCCAAAAGGATGGTGCCTGTTCTTTTGTTACCCACAGTTGATAAATGTGAATCAATTTTTCATTTTGAAGTGTTATTTCCTTTTGCAATTTGCCAAGTGCCTTTTCATGCCCCATTTGAAGACTGTCTCATGAACAAGGCTCCTTCAGGGAAGACAAGTTAATTATCTGACTGCCATTCTGATTGTTGGCTGCTGGAAAGAACAGTCTTTGCCAGCTCCGATGGTGAGGCTCCAACACTGCCGTTTGACAATGGCGTCAAATTCCTACAGGACCAGTCATGGGCAAGGACGACAGCAGCGATGGTTAAGAACCCAGACTTGGAATCAGGCAGACCTGTACACAAACCCTGCACTTACGTTGCGCAAGTTATTTAGCCTCTATGAGCCTCTGTTTCCCCATCTGTAAAGTGGAGATAACATTAGTTCCTACGTTGTAAGATTATTATAAAGATCAGATAGCACAGTATGTACTTAGCTCTTGGCACACAGTAAGCATTAAACAGCTACTTCTGTTCCGATAAACCATGACAACTGCACGATTCCCTTCCACTCACCAGATGATAGCGTGGAAGGTTATTTCAGGTTTCCCTAAATATTATTGCAGAAATGTTTCCATACCAGGCACATTTCTTCACTTAGCATATGTTTAAGGATGCATATGAGTAAACTCCATGAAGGACGTTGAAAAGTGTTTTCTCTGGATGTGGCTCTTCAAGGTTCCTGGAGTGGATCTATAAAACATCACTGCTTGCTTGGGATACTTTTCTAAATGCAAATTAGTATTCGTAGGCACTTCCTCTTTCTTCCTTAAGCATATAATTGTGGTTTGTTTACTAACCACTCACTTCTACAAATACATTCTTTTTAGTCATCTAATTATTAAGGATCTAAATGGAAGGGATCTGGGACAGTGCCATTCCCCTAGTTAAAACCATTAGTTTAATATAAGACAAGAGAAGGAAGGGGTAGAAGAGTCCCTTTGGTTTAGCATTTAAACATTCAAGCTGTGGGATGCATATTCTCATCTGAGTTTCAGAAGAAGAAAATGAACAGTACAAGAGCCAAATATGTATTAATTATGGCTTATTTATTTAGTGCCACTGATGTGTGTCAAACTATGCAAAAGGTAAATTGAAGGGGGAAAATAAGGTCCCAGCTCAAGAGAAAAAACCATCTCAGAATTCGTTACCTATGCATCCAGACATTCTATGTAGGGGCTGGTGACTGATGATGACAGAAAAGTGGAATTAAATCCATGGTGAGGGGTAGGGCAGGGATAAGGTGGGAGGATAAAAGAAGGGGGTTAAAAGACAGAACAAGGCCAACACTGCTTAAGGTATTGGCCAGGCTGGGTCATGTCAAGGGAAAATTCCCCCTGCCCACTCTCAGCTCTTCAGAATCCTTCATGAACCAGGAAAGACAAGATTCCAAATCAGAGGCAGTGGTTTAGACCTCCCGACTGTAGAGCTCACCACTAATTCTAATCATGCAGACAGAAGGCCCAGGATGCCCCTGGCAAGACATTTCCCCCTGATGAGTTAACAGAAAGAGAATCACCAGCCCTGACAGCAATATGTAACTCTGGACTTTTATGGATGCCATTATTAAAGTGTTGCCTGCTGGATGATTCTAGAATCCTGAACCTGCAGGCTGGTGCAAATCATTTTACCAGAGCAGGAACCATGGCACACTCCTCTATCTGATTTCCCAAAATGACCTTTTTTTTTTTTAATCTCCCCTTCTGAGGTATAATTTATATACAATTTACTCATCTTAAATATGCAATCTGATGAATTTTGACAGATGTGTACAGTCATAAAAGCACTACCAGAATAATGATATAGAAAATTTTCATCACCCAAAAAGATCCCTCACGGCCCTTTGCAGTCAATACCCACACCCACCCCAGACCCTCGCAACCACCAAGCTACTTTCTGTTAATAGAATCCTTGCCTCTTCTAGAATTTCATATGAGGTCTCTTGTCTCAAGTGTGTATTTGTTATTCAGCACTTTTTATTGCTGAATAGTATTCCATTCTGTGAGTATACCACAATTTGTTTATCCATGGACATCTGGCTTCTTTCCAACTTTCTGCTAGTATAAATAAAGCTGCTATGAATATTCAAGTACAAGTTTTTGGGTGAACATATATTTGTACTTCTTTGGGAAAAATACCTAGGAGATTGCTTGGCTATACAATGAGTGTTGTTCAAATTTATAAGAACTTCCCACATGTTTTCTAAAGAGGCTGTATCATTTTGCATTCCCATCCTTGCCAACACTTACTACTGTCAGTCTTTCATTTTAGCTATTCTAGAAGATGTAAAATGGTATCCAGTGTGATTTTAACTTGTACTTCCCTATGGACCAATAATTAAGCAACTGTTAATGTGCTTATTGGTCATTCATATATATTCTTTGGTGAAATATCTATTCAAATCTTTTGCCAATATTTTTAGTAGGTTGTCTTATTGAGTTCTGCATATACTTGGGATACAAGTTCAAATAAATTCGATATTTTTTTTAAACATTTTTCTCTATGTGGCTAAACTTTCCATCTTCTAATGGTATCTTTTGAGGAGGAAAAGTTTTTCATTTTGACAAAGTCGAATTTAATAATTGTTTCTATTATGGTTATCATTTTTGTATCCTAACAACTTCTTGCCTAACCCAAGACCAAAAAGATTTTCTCCTGTTTTTCTGCAAATTTTATATTGTCAGATCTTACGTTTAGGGCTATGATCTATTTCAGTTTAATTTTTGTGTATGAAATGAGTTGAGGGTTGAAGTTCATTTTTTGCATGTAAATACCCAGTTGTTCCAGCAGCATTTATTGAAAGACAATCTAGTTCTTTTCTTTGAGTCAGTTTTAAACTGTATTCTTGGTAGGTGTTGGGCTATTGAATCACCACTGCAGAAAGCTGGTCAAAGCTTCTGGGTAAATGGTCTCCACAGAAGTCACTGTAGTGAGAGGCAGTGATGAGATGATTTTGAAATAATGATAAATAGAAGTGTTTCATATATATGGAATCTAAAAAATAAAAAAAATTAAAAAGAAATTAAAAAGAAATAAAGGTTCTCAAGAGCCTAGGGGTAGGACAGTAATAAAGACGCAGATGTAGAGAATGGACTTGAGGACACGGGGAGGGGGAAGAGGAAGCTGGGACGAAGTGAGAGAGTGGCATGGACATATGTACACTACCAAATGTAAAATAGATAGCTAGTGGGAAGCAGCCGCATAGCACAGGGAGATCAGCTTGGTGCTTTGTGACCACCTAGAGGGGTGGGATAGGGAGGGTGGGAGGGAGACGCAAGAGGGAGGGGATATGGGGATATATGTATGCATACAGCTGATTCACTTTGTTATTATACAGCAGAAACTAACACACCACTGTAAAGCAATTATACTCCAATAAAGATGTAAAAAATTTAAAAAATTAAAATATTTTTTAAAAATAGAAGTATTTAATACACATATTACAGAATCCTACTCCACAGTCATTTAAAATGATGATAAAGATCGATATTTATTGATGATGGAAAGACAGTTAATAAAGTACCATTTTACAAAGTGATAAAAAATTTATCACTTAATGAAGTAATAGAAAACATATTACAGAACAGAAGAGACGTGATGGTTTCATGTTTCTAAATAGAGTTGGAGACAACAAGATACACAAAGACAGACAAATTGACAAAACACTTATTCCAAAAAGTTCATCGTGATCATCTTTAGGTGGTAAATTAAAGGTGATTTATATTGTTTGCAATTTTCTGAAGTTTTGCAATGTGTGTGAGAGAGATTTTCACAATTAAAAAAAAAAAAGCTATTTCTGTTTTGAAATAGTGAGTGGGTAGAAAGAGACAGAAATGAGGATAAGCATTAAGTTACTACTCCAGATTTGAAGGGTTAATTCATCCCATTTAGTACTAGAAAGCCTTAATGAGTCTCAACATCATGTGAATGGCCTGGAAAGAGGCTCAATACAATTCCAGACAAGGCACCTATTACCTGTCAAAAACATCTGACATCTGTAACTCCTATATTTGAGGATGCTAAAGTTGAATACATGGCAATAAGAAATACCCAGGAAGTGTATAAATAACGGTAGAAATTAGTAGTCAAGCTTTTTCAAATTAATTTTTATTCAGATTCAGTTGTTTATGGCCATAAGGCAATAAATACCAAGCTACTTTCTAAAGAATCTTGGGGTGACTTCTAATTACCTATAATTGGATCTTCTGCCTTGCAGGTTATCTTCAGTGGCTCCGGAACTATTACCCCATTCATCCCAGCAGCTCTCCAGCTGAGTGGGGTCACATAGCCCAACACCTATCAAGAATAGAGTTTAAAACTGATTCAAAGAAAATAACAAGATAAAGGAATCGGGGATGGACTAGCATAGAGAAGAGATGCCTAAGGGATTTCTAAATTACTGCCTTCGGATTTTTGATAATAAAGTTATTAACCATCTGGGCAAGAAACAAAAGGGAATAAATAAACTTAAGTTAAAATTAGAAAGACTTCACTCTGACCAAAGGATGTCTTTTCTTTTCTTTTCTTAATTTTTTTCTTTCTTTTTGGCTGTGTTGGGTCTTTGTTGCTGCGTGCAGGCTCTCTCCAGTTGCGAAGAGCAGGGGCCACTCCTTGTTGCGGTGCACGGGCCTCTCATTGCAGTGGCTTCTCTTCTTGCGGAGCACAGGCTCTAGGCACGCGGGCTTCAGTAGTTGTGGCACGTGGGTTCAGTAGCTGTGGCTCACGGGCTCCAGAACACAGGCTCAGCAGTTGTGGCGCACGGGCTTCGTTGCTCCATGGCATGTGGGATCTTCCCGGCCCAGGGCTCGAACCCGTGTCCCCTGCAGAGGCAGGCGGACTCCCAACCACTGCACCACCAGGGAAGGCCAAGGATGTGTTTTCTTAATAACATTCTTCCATTTATTCACTGTGGCTCAGGCCATGGCCAAGGTGCTGAAGTTTTCCAGTGATGACCACTGAGGGCCTCAGATTTTAAGGGGGCCACGTGAGGACAGTTACTTGGATTACTAAAAAATAATTGAGCTTTAGGAACCTGGCTCCAAAATTTTGACCAAATATCAGTGATCAAAATCGTCATTGACTCCATCGATTAATACTTCCTGAAAATCAAATACAAGCTGGCCATTGCCCATGCTCCCCGATCTCTTATTTATTTCCTAAGCACTGTGTAGAATATGTCAGAATACACAGCTCTCACAACAAGTGGGACATTCCCTTTAGACTGATTTCAGCGTGAGCAATAGAAGCCCCGCCTCCATAGCTCTGACAGTCACAGAAACCCCGACGCCCTGGTCAGCACTGTCTTTTCCTCCAGGTGCTGGGGTGGCTGAGCACCAGGGGCGCTAGGAAGGGAAGGAAGGAGAAGACACGGTGGCTTTGGTAACTGGGAGGAGAGGAGAGCAAGTCCTGCAGGCTTGGCTCTGCAGGAGGAATGATTTTTAAAAACCATTTGCAAATGTGACTTAAGAAAATAATTTCACAATAATTTCACACCAAGTCAGGGTTCTCGAGGAAAACTTCCTCTTCTCCCACTCTCAGATCTTGCCTGCCTTGAGGCTTCATAAATGAGGGCTTTTGGGTCACACACCTCTGCCTTCAGAAATTGTCAAGGAATAAAAACTGAGTGATCATAATCATTAGAGAAATGCAAATCAAAACTACAATGAGGGCTTCCCTGGTGGCGCAGTGGTTGAGAATCCGCCTGCCAATACAGGGGACACGGGTTTGTGCCCCGGTCCAGGAAGATCCCACATGCCGCGGAGCGGCTGGGCCCGTGAGCCATGGCCGCTGAGCCTGCGCGTCTGGAGCCTGTGCTCCGCAACGGGAGAGGCCACAACAGTGAGAGGCCTGCGTACTGCAAAAAAAAAAAAAAAACCTACAATGAGGTATCACCTCACACCGGTCAGAATGGCCATCATCAAAAAGTCTACAAACAATCAGTGCTGGAGAGGGTGGGGAGAAAAGGGAACTCTCTTGCACTGTTGGTGGGAATGTAAATTGATACAGCCACTATGGAGAACAGTATGGAGGTTCCTTAAAAAACTACAAATAGAACTACCATATGACCCAGCAATCCCACTACTGGGCACATACCCTGAGAAAACCATAATTCAAAGAGTCATGTACTAAAATGTTCATTGCAGCTCTATTTACAATAGCCAGGACATGGAAGCAAACTAAGTGTCCGTCGACAGATGAATGGATAAAGAAGATGTGGCACATATATACAATGGAATATTACTCAGCCATAAAAAGAAACGAAATTGAGTTATTTGTAGTGAGGTGGATGGACCTAGAGTCTGTCATACAGAGTGAAGTAAGTCAGAAAGAGAAAAATAAATACTGTACGCTAACACATATATATGGAATCTAAAAAAAAAAAATGATTCTGAAGAACCTAGGGGCAGGACAGGAATAAAGACGCAGACGTAGAGAATGGACTTGAGGACACGGGGAGGGGGAAGGGGAAGCTGGGACGAAGTGAGAGAGTGGCATGGACTTATATATACTACCAAATATAAAACAGATAGCTAGTGGGAAGCAGCCACATAGCACAGGGAGATCAGCTCGGTGCTTTGTGACCACCTAGAGGGGTGGGATAGGGAGGGTGGGAGGGAGACGCAAGAGGGAGGGGATATGGGGATATATGTATGCATACAGCTGATTCACTTTGTTATACAGCAGCAACTAACATACCATTGTAAAGCAATTATACTCCAATAAAGATGTTAAAAAAAAAACTGAGTGATTCATTAAACTGCTTTACTCCACTTATCTAGTTAACACTGCAAACAAGTTCACCTGTATAAATGTCTTGAGTTGGTATGCAAAGAGGAAAAAATAATGTTGTCAACCCATCACAATAATTACAGCTAATAATTATTGAACATTCCCTATGGACTGATACTAAGCCAAATACTTTACATAGATCATCTCATTTTATCCTCACCCTAACCTATGAAGTAGCTGTTATTATCACCTCTCTTTTATGGTTAGGGAACTGGAACTCAGAGAGGTTAAGTAAACTGTTCAAGGTAACACAGCAGTGGAGTCAGGATCTGAACTCTCACCAGACTACCCCTAGTCTGGGCTTTAAGTCACCCACTGTCTGTGGGCTTTACATTGGAGAGAAGCAGATTGAACTCTCGGAGCACGTACTGGCCTAATCTCAATATGCAATTTAAGGTTTTATGTTTTCTTTTTGCTTCTAAGTCAGAGCTTTGCCAAAACAGAGCTCTTCTTAAGACCATGTTTGATCAGGATCGAGAAGCACACAGTGAAGCCATTCAGACAAAGCCTGGTGCAGCCTCGTAGCAGCACAATTACCTCCCTCTCCCTCTCCTTAGCTGCTTCCCCCTTCCCTACCAACATCTTCCTTTATTTGGAAGGTTTTCAGATTTTTCTGCTAACACACTGTGGGAGTTTGACATGGCCACTCTGAGAGCTGAGAGGAGACTTTTTCAGTCTTGTGTTTCAATAAAAGAGGAGAAGGAAGAGAGAAGGAAAAAAGCGAACAAAACAAGGGAGGAGGCTGGTGATCTTTTTAGCGCTCGTTCAAACAAGCAACTCAGAGTTGCAGTTGACATAGTTTCCTAAATCGTCAAGCAATTATTTTCTAAATCAAGAAAAAACTGCCAGTCAGACAAGAAACCAATTAAATAACGCCTCCAGAATCTGGGGGTTCAGCACTGTAACCTCCGCTGACAAATGGGTGTATTAATAATTAGCATAATAACTAAAAGTTTTTTGCTGTTGTGCCAAGCCTTGTGCAAAATCATTTATATGCACATCATATTTTTAAATTTTTTTTTAATTTATTTATTTTATTTATTCTTTTTTTGGGGGCTGCATTGGGTCTTCGCTGCTGCATGCGGGCTTTCTCTAGTTGCAGCAAGCGGGGGCTGCTCTTCATTGTGTGGGCTTCTCAGAGTGGTGGCTTCTCCTCTTGTGGAGCACAGGCTCTAGGTGCACAGGCTCAGTAGTTGTGGCGTGCGGGCTCAGTAGTCGTGGTGTGCAGGCTCAGTAGTTGTGGCTCACGGCCTCAGTAGTTGTGGCACGTGGGCTGAGTAGTTGTGGCACGTGGGCCCAGTAGTTGTGGCACGTGGGCTGAGTAGTTGTGGCTCGTGGCCTCAGTAGTTGTGGCACGTGACCACAGTAGTTGTGGTACATGGGCTCAGTAGTTGTGGCTCGTGGCCTCAGCAGTTGTGGCACGTGGGCTCAGTAGTTGTGGCTTTGTGACCTCAGTAGTTGTGGCACATGGGCTCAGTTGTGGCACGTGGGCTCAGTAGTTGTGGCTCTTGGGCTCAGTAGTTGTGGCTCGCAGGCTCTAGAGCACAGGCTCAGTAGTTGTGGTGCATGGGCTTAGCTGCTCCGCAGCATGTGGGATCTTCCTGGACCAGGGCTCGAACCTGTGTCCCCTGCCTTGGCAGGCGGATTCTTTTTTTTTTTTTTAACATCTTTATTGGAGTATAATTGCTTTACAATGGTGTGTTAGTTTCTGCTGTATAACAAAGTGAATCAGCTGTATGCATACATATATCCCCATATCCCCTCCCTCTTGCATCTCCCTCCCACCCTCCCTATCCCACCCTTCTAGGTGGTCACAAAGCACCGAGCTGATCTCCCTGTGCTATGAGGCTGCTCCCCACTAGCTCTCTGTTTTACATTCGGTAGTGTATATATGTCCATGCCAGTCTCTCACTTCGTCCCAGCTTCCCCTTCTCCCTCCCCGTGTCCTCAAGTCCATTCTCTACGTCTGTGTCTTTATTCCTGGCAGGCAGATTCTTAATCACTGAATCCCCAGGGAAGCCCTGCACATAATATTTGATTCTCATAATCCCTTGAAATAGGAACTTTTATTATCCCCATTTTACAGATGAGAAACATGAGGTTCAGAGGGATTAAGTGATTTACCCAGATTGTTAGTCACATAATAGAGACTTGAATCCAAGCCTGTTTGAATCCACCACCCAGGCTGCCAACCACTCTTCTGAACCAAAGGCCAGCACATATTTGCTTTAAAATGCTAGAGAGACAGTATTTTCAGCTTTGTGGGCCATATGCTCTCTGCTGGAACTACCCAACTCTGCTTTTATAGCCCAAAACCTGCCAAATAAGTGAACAGACAGGCAAGGCTGTGCGCCAATAAAACCTTATTACAAAAGCAGGTCACCAGGACTTCCCTGGTGGCGCAGTGGTTAAGAATCCGCCTGTCAATGCAGGGGACACGGGTTCGAGCCCTGGTCCGGGAAGATCCCACATGACGCGGAGCAACTAAGCCCGTGCACCACAACTACTGAGCCCGTTCACAGCAACGAAGAGTAGCCCCTGCTCACGGCAACTAGAGAAGGCCTTCGCACAGCAACGAAGACCCAACGCAGCCAAAAATAATAAATAAATAACAATAATGATAATAATAAACAAAGATAAGCTGTAGCTTCTAGCATTTGCAGAAGCTGTTTAAAAAAAAAAAAAAAAACAGGTCACCAGCCAGATCTGGCCCCAACCGTTTGACAAGCCTGTTCTATTCCTTCATAGAGGAGAAAAGATTTGAACTGAATCTTTGAAGGACTGGATATTAGTCAGCTAGGGCTACCATAACAAAGTACCACAGACTGGGTGGCTTAAATAACAGAAATTTATTTTCTCACAGTTTTGGGGGCCAAAAGTCTGAGATCAAGGTGTCAGCAGGGTTGGTTCTTTCCAAGTCCTCTCTCCTTGGCTGCCTGTAGATGGCCATCTTTTCCCTGTGTCTTCACATTGTCTTCTCTGTCTGTGTGTGTGTGTCCTAATCCCCTTTTTTATATGAGGACATCAGTCATTTTGGATTAGAGTCCACTCTAATGACCTCACTTTAACTTGATTACCTCTTTAAAGACCCTGTCTCCAAATAGTCACATTCTAAGATACTGAAGTTAGAACTTCAATATATGAATCTGGGGGTACACAATTCAGCCCCTAACAAATAGAGTAGATGTCAACAGGTGAAGAGAGGAAGGAAAGAAAAGTAAGGAAAGTACAGGGGGTTCTGAGTGGCTAGACTTTATCCTGGATGGTTAGGAACCTTTCTCTGAAGAAGTGATATTTCCATTGAAGTTGCTTAAGAAAACCATCAAACCATCAAGCAATCAAACAAACAAAACAAAGAGTATTTATTGGCTCACGGAACTGAGAAGTCCAGGCGTAGGTCTAGCTTCAGGTGTGGCTTGATTAGGGGCTCAACCAATGTCACCCACAGAAGGTGGTGTGAGTAGAAAAGTGCCTTCATGTGTTCAACAAACATGTATTCAATTTTCTTTTCACACCGGCCTTCTCTTAGCACTAAGGGTTCTCCAATGAATAAGGTTCTGTTCTTGCCCTCAAGAAGGTGCCAATTAAGTGGATGCCACCATAGGGGAGAGCCTGCCTGAGAGTGACACCCACACAGAAGAAAACAGTGCTGAGAAATGGAGAAGAGAGATCCGACATTGATGAAGCACCTGGATCAAGCCACACCTGAAGCTGCTGACTCCTGAATTTTCCAAATCCATGAGCCAATAATTTCTTCTGATTTTGTCTGCTTGCTTCTTTCTGGTTTACTGAAACAACTTCAACTCAAATATCCCATCTTCAGAGAAACTGATGTTGACCATCCACAAGGCTGGATCTTCCTCATTATACCCACTCATCATCCCCAGTGCTTTTCCTTCACTTTAATTACAACTGCAATTAAATTATGCAATTAATTTTTTTAACAGCTGCCTCCCCTGGGAACTCTACATTGGCGCATAGTGGGTGCTCAATAAATTTTTTAATATACTTTGTCAGAGCAGTTTTAGGTTCACAGCAAAATTGAGTGGAAAGTGCAGAGAGTTCTCATGTACCCCCTTCCCCACACAAGCACAGCCTCCCTCACTACGAATATCCCCCACCAGATGGTGCATTTGGTGCACCATCTCCACTGACTCATCATCATCACCCAGAGTTCACAGTTTACATTACGGTTCACTCTTAGTGTTGTACATCCCACGGGTTCAGGCAAATGTACAGCGACATGTACCCACCACTGCAGTATCGTACAGAACAGTTTCACTGCCCTAAACATCCTCGGTGCTCCACCTGTTCAACCTTCCCCCTCTTCCCAAACCCTGGTAAATTTACTTTCTAAATAAACTACAAAACTGTATTTTTTATGCCTCCACTCATTTGAGACTCTGGTTTCTATTCTGGCCTTTTCTTCAAGCCTCCAGGATAGATCCAACCAAGTGATCAGTCCATGCTTAGGTTAGGATCGCCCCCCAGCTCAGCAGGCAGGAGCACAGGATGCTCAACAGGGGTCCCAGGAAGGTGGCCTCAAAGTTTCCAGGCTTATGCTGTCTACAGCCTTAATTCTATTTTTTAAACCAGCACCCATCTGCTTTTTGTCCCGAGTGCCAAAATGCATCTGGAATGAGGCATAATCCTCCCACTTCCAACAGATTCACTTAGTGTAATGTCACAGGTAAATGTATCAAAACCCAGGAGATGTTCTATTTATGGTAATTACTCTGAAATATTACCCACGCCTCTCAAAATATAGGTGTTGTCTTGGAGCATGTGATGAGAGGGTGAGGCATGCCTCTTTTCCCTCTCTTCACCTTGGGCCCCCTCAAGAAACAAAAGGCTCCCAACAGATAACAACTCCCTGTTTTCTCGGTTTATTTCAAGCCAAAGGTACTCAGAGCCTCACAGGTTCAGGTCTGATCTCACTAATGCAACTTATGTAATACTTAGCATTGTCAATGTTAAAGAAAGCAGTACCAGCTGCCCCCTCCCTGACCCAGCCTCTGAAAAACACTCGCTCTTTCATATTCTCATCTGTCTGCTAGGCTTTCTGACAAAGACAGATTGGGAGAGTGGGTGGTGATACACTGCAGAGTATGCTTCCTGTCTGAAGGTGACGAGTATATTTCAACACCAACTGATTCAGGAATCAGAGATTGCAGTGCTGATTTTCCAACATCTACCTCCTGGAAAAGTCATGAAGCCCCATCCACGGCTTTGCCCGGCTTTCCCCTCATGCTTGGTCCTTGCCTTATCTTCTGCCTCAAGCCACCCCCCTCTCTGTCCCATGATGCAAAGGCACCAGCCACAGGAGGATAGAATGCTAGAGGGGGGCTGCTACCTTGAGCTCTGCAGCCTTACACAACAGGTCCTCCAAGGATCAAGGAGAGAGAACTGACAGGATGTGGGACTCCCCTGATAGGATCCATTGTTCACTCCACAGATATTTATTGTGTGTTCTGTCTGCTTGACAGAGTGCTGGCAAGAAAAGGGTGTAATGGAAAAAGAAAAAGATGACAGTTTATGTCCTCGTGGAGCTAAAAATCTATTCAAGAGACAAATGTTAATCACAAAATGCAAAAATATGTGTAGAATGTCCAACTATGATTAATAATACAAAGAAATACGGTCCTGCATGTGGGTGACAACAGGCATGGACCCAATCAAAGGCGACTTCCCTCGGGACTTACAGATCCCAGCTCATTCCTCTTACTTGACTGTCATCTCCTCCGAAACTTGTCCTTGACCCCAAAAGTATCCCCCCAACCCACCTCTTCTACTCCCTGCCCCTCACTCTGCCTCAGTTTCCTCACCTCAGTTTCCTTACCAACACTTGGAATTACACGACGTTCTCATCTGCCTCCCTTTGCTAAGAAAACACAAGCTCCATGAAGGAAGGGATTTTGTCTTCTTTTTGTCCTACTATCAGCACCTAGAACAGTGCCCAGCATGTAGTTGGTACTCAGTAGGTATTTGTTGAATGAATGGACCAACTGGGCTGATTTCTGAAGAACCATTAGGTGGTACCCAGGAAAAATGAAGAGAAAGTGAGATCCGAGGCAGTGCAACCAGTGGCACAACCGCTAGGTGGCAGGCGGGACCACAGGAGGGAGGAAAGAAATGGCCCACTAAGAGTGAGAAGCATGAGGGGGGGAGGACAGCCTGGAGGAGGAGGTGGGATGATGTCTGGGATTGCTCCAGATAAAACTGTGACCATTAAGAGCGTTGATCCTTACCTTAGAAGTACCAGGGAGCTAACGAAATAGTCGAAGCTGGGAGGAAGGAAGGTGGTGGTGAACACATGATCAGATTGGCCTTGTGAAGAGACCAGTCTGGCTGCAAGTCAGAGTGGACCAGAGTGGGCACGGGAGTCCAGTAGGGAAGCTACTACGGAGTGGACAGGAGAGGAAGCAGCTTGGTCTGAAGTCGCAGTGATGGACAGACGTCAAGAGGGTCAAGGTATTTTTAAGAGGTGAAATCCACAGGCAAGGAGAAGGATTGTTTACGAAAATGAAGTGGAGGGGAAGGTTGGGAGTGTTTCCTACGTGACACTCAATGAACCACCTGACCCAGTGTCAAGGCCAAGTTCCTCAACTCCCAACAGCAAAGGGGAGGCTGAGGCTTCCTGGAAGGCCCAGCTTACACTAATCCCAAACGCACAGCCTTATGAAGAGGTGTTTCCATTCCATCCCATGCAACTCTCTGCATCGTTCTTTTTCCACCAAATCTAAGGTCTCTTGGATTCTCAGATTTTTATTTTTAGCATATTCACAATTCTCCTGCTCTTCCTCTAGCTGATCCGAAACAGCCAGAAAAAACATGAGGAAGGGCCCATTCCTCCACCTGCCCAGGGAAAGGAGGGCTGCCTACAATAGTTACATCTTCAAGACTCATCACAAAATTACAATCTCATTCACATTTTACGTTCTACCGACAACCCAGGTGGTGAATTTAATCCACCTTTGAAACCCACCAAGAACCTTCACTATATCAAATACAGAGGGCTTTTGAACAATTTCAAAATACAAGGTGCCTCTGGTTAGAAGTAAAATTGCCAGGAGAAAATCTTTGTTCGTTACCCAGCTTAGCATGAGGGGAGAGTGTCAACCAGTAGTGTGTGTGTGTGTGTGTGTGTGTGTGTGTGTGTGTGTGTGTGTGTGTGTGTGTGTGTGTGTGTGTGTGTGTGTGTGAGTGACACAATGGGAGAAGACAGAAAACACCCATCAAGTGGGGAAGGCACTCTCTGTCTAACACATACACACACACACACACACACACACACACACTCCTGAATGTGAAACGGAGCAGCCTGATCCCGTGGTGGGTTGCCATCATCACTTGTCAACGTGTACTAATGACAGCACACAGCATCACACTTCTCTCTGATACACATAAACAAAGCCCAGAGCTGTTAATAGGTTTGCAACGACATTATGGACTGCTCAAAACACAACTGTGACTGCTTCAGAGACAGAACGCAAGCAGAAGGAAACACAGAGTAGGTAAGTCCACCCAGACACTCTCTGACATGCAACTATTACAGCAGTCACAAATTTTTATTCCAGACCAAGGCCAAGGGACACTGATAGGAAATCTGCTCAGTTTAAAGAGGTTGCTGTCCCACCACTGCAGCTCGAAACCAGCTGCCATGGTACCCTTCTTGCTCAGAAGTTGCTGGAGTCAACGCCTGAGAAGGAAATTCCAGATCCACTTCTGGCCGCCAATCTAAAGCATCCTGTCAGTGCCACTCTGCAGATAGGAAGCCTCATTTCCAACAACTGCAGGGAGGTGGCCACTTCCTGATCTGGAGACAGGCCCATCGAGAACTGTTCCAGCTCCCCCAGCATCAACCAGATGTTCAGTAATGTTACTGCATCTCTGATTTCAGATTGGGTTCTATTTTCAGCTCTGCCAGTTACTGTGTGATATCAGGCAAGTTACCTACCCTCTCTGAGCCTTGATGTTTTCCTCCGCAAAACGGGACTGAAGTATCATTACCTCCCACTCTGATTCTAGAATCATCTGTATGGATTAAGTGTGATAATACATGTGAAGGGATGGGCCGAGTGAGAGGCTCACATTTTGTTTCTTTACCACGTATTTAGCGTATCTTACGTTAGATGTTTTTCTAAGCTGTTGACAAACATGAACACATTTAATCTTGCAAACAACCCTATGACGTTGATACTTCTGTTGTCTCTGTTTTACAGATAAGGCAACTGAGGCTTAGAGACAACAAGGGATGTACCCACAATCGCAGCTAGTCTGAGCAGGACTCAGACCCACACCTGGCTCCGGAATCCACTTACCCACTGGACCCACTGCACTTAGCAATCAAGAAATGTTCACTCTTCTCATTACTTTAATCCCCTATTCCAAGCAATCTCCAAATCCAGCTGATTCTTCCTTCCTTTGATGCGTTTCACTCAACTCTACCTTTCCAAGCAACTGTCATCACCTTAGAAACTTCTGGCCTCCCGCTGCTCTAATCCACCCTGTACATCACCAGAAAGTCAACTCTCCTAAAATGTTACTTTCGGCCTAACCAACCTGCTCAGACCCCTTCAATAGCTCCCTTTCACTTGCAGGGTGAACCCCAAACTCCTGTGGCCCCACTGTCACCTGGACCACTCCAACCTACCTCCGCGTGAACCCACGCCTCCGCCACCCTGGTCCTACCCGGACCACCACAGGGGCCGGCTTCACTCTTCCCTTCTCACGTGTGCTCACACCCGCACATCCCGAGAAATGCTTTCCCTGCTCCTTTCAAGCCTCTGCACAGCCTTTATCCATCTTTTAATACTTTTATCCATCCTTTAATGCCCACTGCTCCCATCTATGGGTGAATCTTCAACTGAGAGGCCAGTGACAGTGAGCTAGAGCAAAGAATGCAGTGGAAGAGAGATCCTCAGAAAGAGAAATCTGGAAGCAAAATCTGGGATCAAATTTCTGAATAGACTAAGACAGAGAGAGAGGGGAGAGAGAGAGAGAGAGAGAGAGAGAGAGAGAGACAGACAGACAGACAGACAGGAGGCAGGGCGGGAGAGAGAATAGGGAAGCCAGTGAGCCCAACGCTGAAGTTATGTAACAACATGTCTTTCTTTGCTTTAAAGAGAAAAACCAGAAGGTCTCAGCTGGTGTTCAACAAATCAAATATAATCCACAGATATGTTTTCTTTGCTTTAGCCACCCTGTACTCACATCTCCCCCCGGCAACATTTGCCTGATCTGAACAGCAGCTGTTCCCCTTAACCAGGGCATCTCCTCCCCAGTCTGCCACAGTCCCTGCTGCACCTTATTACTCAACACTGAAGTCAAGTTGCCATTTGTCCTTATACAGGCACTCCTTCTTTTCTTGGAGTAGAAAGCTACTTCTTGTAACTCAGCATCTGTCAAAAGAAGAAAACTCAGACCAAAAGAGACACAAATTTCAAGGCAAAAGAAGGAAAATACTTTGTGTGCAAATGAAGACTATCTTACATCTTTAATATGCAAACGCCTGCCTGATTCACTCTCTGTACCTGCCTGGCGCTGTGGGCATTTGAGACCGTGACCCCAGGTTTACAGCGTTCCTGGGACTCGGATCCTCTTGCCAAGCCTTCCTCTGATTGACCTGCTCCTTGGCAATCACGAACTAGGTCTGCCCCCAAAGGCTGGGTCCCGTGCCCTGAAGCTTTTCCTAACCTGCTTCTGCTTCCAAAATGTATCCTCTCCTTTGGATGTCAGATTGCTCACTAGGCAGGTAACCACACAAATTCATTCTACATAAGGCATGATGCCTGATGCCATCATCTCTCACATACTCTACCTCTCGGGGTACAATTTAACAGGTGTCTACGGTGCTTTCAGCTAATGGTTATAAGTGGGTTCCTGAAGTTCAAAGTTCCTAATAAGTTCCTCTCAGGTGCTGGTGTGGGAAATCAGCAATGGGGAACGAAGTGGAGGGAAGACCAGGTAACTCACCGGACCAGCTCCAATTCCCCTGCATTACGAAATGAAGTTCTGTGTAAGACTCTACTTGGCAGGTTGCCGGGAGTGGTGGGGTGTAGAACTTTTAAGAAAAAAATGTCTACGTTTTAAAAGCAATTATGTAGCAGTTATGGTTTTTCTTGCAAACAAAGGAAACCAACTCCTACGGACTGAGTTTACAAAAAGCATCAGGGCAGAAGGAAAGAGGCACTTAACGGAATCTTCGGGAGCCTAGACGGGCCAGGCTTAAGCGAACCTTCTCAGGACCTGCGAAGCTGGAAGCAAAGCAACCATCTCTAGCCAAGCAGCTTGGGTGCTACCCTATAGCCACTGCTGTTGCCACGGCTAGAATGAACGGCTTCCCATGGTGGCCCTCTTCTTACTTGACTTAAGAGTTCTAAGTCCCAGGAAAACATGTCCAGCCAGCCTAGGACTTCTAGATTGCAACACTGCTGACACTTGGGGCTGGTAGCTCTCTGTTGTGATGGACTGTCCTGCACGTGGTAGGAGGTTTCGCAGCATCCCTGGCTTCTACCCACTAGATCACAACCAAAACTGTCTCTAGACATTTTTCTCCCTGGGAGCAAAACTGCCCCCAGTTGAGAACCACTGAGTTAACCCAACTTCAGACATACCCTAGCCATCTCAGGGTGGGTGGGGGCAGGGTTGGGCCCTCAGCGTCCACAGCAGAAGGCAGGTGCCTACAACTTCCCTTGACACTCAATACCATAATTCCCTCCAAATGAAATCAAGGGCCACTGGGGTAATAAACAACAGAAAGCTAAAATTCCACACATGACTGGCTCCATCACCTTAAGCTTCAAGCAGCCAAGGTTCTCAGCCATCGTGAACCAGCCAGTGGAAGTAACAGCGACGTTCTAGGAGCCCTCCTGTCAGCTATCACCTACCTCCACAACCCGCTCATCTGAAGCTACCCATCAACTAAGCTCTCCAGATCCAGTGCAGAGAGAAACGGCGGGTCCGGGGAGGGACTTTCCAGGCTGCATCGCCACCCCGCCTCCCCGGACTGCTCTAGGTTGCCTGACAGCGTTTAGGAAATCCCTTTCATCAGGGTGGAGTGGGACCACATGTTAGTTCTTTATCGACCACCACAGCAGATCTGTTCTCCTGGCTCCATACTCTGGACACGCTAAATCTGTACCGTGTGGCTGTCACGGGTTCAGGATTCCATGAATTTATGGCAGCAGATCCATCTCTGCCACCAGGTGCTTGGAATTTTTCTTTCCCACCTGGACACAGAAGCTTAACCACGAGCCTCAAATTCTGGAAGCTCTTCAAAACTTTCAAACCTGGTCCCACCCAAACAAATGGGTTTAAGATCATCAAACAACAAGGAAAGAAGAGGGAAAAGCAAATATAAATACAAAATAAAATAAATCGCTAAAGAGCTTAAATGGCCTCTACATGTTATGTCTGATTTTAAAGTTTGTTCTGTAATTGTGATTCTTTTTTTTTTTTTTGGCTGTGTTGGGTCTTCGTTGCTGCACACGGGCTTTCTCTAGTTGCAGCGAGCAGGGGGCTACTCTTCGTTGCGGCGCGCGGGCTCTAGGCGCACGGGCTTCAGTAGCTGCAGCACGCAGGCTCAGCAGTTGTGGCTCGCGGGCTCTAGAGCGCAGGCTCAGTAGTTGTGGCACATGGGCTTAGTTGCTCCGCAGCATGTGGGATCTTCCCAGACCAGGGATCAACCCTGTGTCCCCTGCACTGGCAGGTGGATTCTTAACCACTGCGCCACCAGGGAAGCCCTGTGATTCATTCTTAGTACACAACTACATCTTAAGTAGATAATCCTCTATAGAACAGTTCTTATGTAAACAGCCAGTAATTTTGATATATTAGAATTAAAAGAAATTTCCTAAGGCCAAATTCTGCCATGTTTTAAGAAATATGCCTTGGCTATTCCAAGAATAATTTTGCTTCAGGGACCCAATTAAAGTTATCAAAACTGTAGTTTCTTCTGCATGCTAAAGATGCAATATATTTCACACATACCTCTACAGGTTATTATTTTTCAGTATATTTCATTTTATAGTTTTTTTAAAAAGTCATCAACTGTGGGGAGGGACTTCGATGATCACATAATTCTAAATTGCAAACAAAAAGCACAAAGCTGTGTAATCATGAAGGCTTGTAGTGAAAGAATGAACAGGTTTGTTCATGGACAGTTGGAAATAACCTGCTTCGAATAGATTTGTTTGTGAGATGTGGCAGTTTTCAAAGCTCTGAAGTTGAAGAAGCGGTAAGCACAGTTCACGTGAGGTGTAAACAAGAAGTGGTTGTTTGTTTCTGTAGCTGCAAAATTATGGGGTGTCCCATATGGGCTAGCATCTTGTATGTTTGCAGATACGGTAATTACCCTCCGAGGATCCCGACATTCGGTGCTTCCCGGGGAAGAAAGGGAAACAACGATAAGGACAGTTGATGACAGCCTTTCAACTGTCTCAATCCTCGTGGCTGCAACAGTTTAAGGTCTGAGCCACTGGAGCAGTCACACAGCCAGAGAGACAAATGGAGAAGGTGTTACATGTGAAACAGACCAGGTAAATAGACACGGTTCTGTTCACGAGCTCTGTCGCGTTGTCAGCCTCATAACTGGCTGAAGTTTCTGACATACTTCAGTTAGCCAGGTATTTTACTTGCACAGAAGAGCTGAGCATTTTGACCTTTATCATTTCATAAAGAGTAAAGAACTTGCCTGTCACACCATCATTTCTGTTATATAGCCTCAAAAAGTGAAAGAGAGAAAAAAAAAGGAGTAAAACCACATTCTTCCATTTCCCCGTTGAAACATCACCAAGACAGTCTGTGTTTCAGGGTCCTATACACGGGACCCCAAACTGGCCCCAGAACTAACGACTGACTAGGAGGCTTTGTGGGCAGAAGAGAAGCCTCCTGGATCTACGATGACAGAGCTGAAATTTCCAGATTTTTTCTTTTCAAAAATAAGTTGGATTTGATTTTTTTTTTCCATAGTCTAGTGCGGCGGCCAGCGAACGTTCTTCGTAAAAGGCCGGACAGTAAGCTTTCAGCCGTGCAGTTTCTACTGCAACTATGCGACTCTGCCCTTGTAGCCTGAGGGCAGCCGAGGCGTTTACAATGAACAAGTGAGGCTGAGTTCCAATAAGACTTTGTTTCACGAAACAAGCGGCAGGCCAGACGTGGTCCATGGGCCGAGGTTTGCTGACCCCGGGCCTAGTGGTTAGGCGGACTCCATATACCCTCAGAGCTTCAGGGGTGCTACCAGCCATCTGAGGTTTGGGGAAAATCTCTCGACGTGACAACTGTGAAATTTTGCTTCAAACAGTCAGAAAAAAAAAAAAATACAACAGCAACAGAGCATCACTCACTTATTTTTACCTCGGGGATTCCATCTCCCTCATACAAATCCATGACAGATACTTTCCGGTACCTTTCACAGCAGAGTTGTCTAAAATGACCCCAAATGAGAGGACTGTAGTCCTCGCTCTCTGCCGCCGCGTTGGCAGGTCTGACGAGAGATCAAGGGAATTTGGAGCCGCTTCTCATCCCCTCAATCCCTTTCCAATCCCAGGAAATACCCCCAGATCTGCCTCTGGACAGACAGACCCCAAACAGCATGAGGTCTAAGGCCTCGCAGCCACCACATCCCCCATGAGACCACCCAAGCAGAAGCACCCAAGGAGAATCAGGGATTCCATGTCACAGGCTGAGAACGCCTTTTGTGTGTGTTCCAGGGGCTGGGATTTTTCTAAAGCATCACTTTTCTCTAAAACTAAATCCCTCCCCCCACACACACAAACTTCTGATGCTTTCTAGAGGAGCTGGCTCTTTTTGTCTGTTACCGAAAGTCACCTTCCCTCCACCCACATTGATTACAACATAGTGGTTAGTTGCACATTTAATTCGTTTGTTTTCCAAAAGCCTTGAGTAATGGGAATTAATTCTCAGCATGACTCTTCCCAATGCTATGCATTTTTTTTTTTGCCGTACGCAAAAAGCCCCTCAATGCTATGCTTTAAATCAATGTGTTAATGTAACCTCTAATTAATACCATTTTGTAAAATTCAAATATTAAAAAAATATCCCAATTATGAAATTGGCATACAGGTAACCCCCTTGATCTTTCCTTTGATCCTTCAGCATTCTTTCCCTTTATCCCTCCTGGCCATTAATAAGCTATCCACACACTTGGATACTTGACTTCAGCTCCTTGGGGCTTTTTCCTCCCCGTTTCTGAGACCCTTACTGGAAAAACCCAGAGCCTCCAACTTTCAGGGTGAATGAGCTATGGCCTGGCCTTATTTACGACACAAGACTTGGGCTTCCCTGGTGGCACAGTGGTTTAGAGTCCACCTGCCGATATAGGGTACACGGGTTCGTGCCCCAGTCCGGGAAGATCCCACATGCTGCGGAGCGGCTGGGCCCGTGAGCCACGGCCACTGAGCCTGCGTGTCCGGAGCCTGTGCTCCGCAATGGGAGAGGCCACAACAGTGAGAGACCCACGTATCGCAAAAAAAAAAAGACACAAGACTTGTCACTCAGCCTCTGAAAGTTCCCCCCACCCCATCCTCACAGTTCCCCAGCCATGTTCCACGGAGAAGCAATGAATAGAAAGGGCTTTGCTCCTCCAACCAACCAGGTGAGCGAGGGTTTTTAAGAGGCTGAAGGCGGCTTTTTAGCCATGGTGGAGCAATTTAAATAACAAGGGTCAGGATTAGCCCTTTATAGAATTGAGGTGGAAAAAAAATCCGCAGAGGCAGTGAAATGAGAAAGGTAGCCGAGGATTCATCCTCTTACAATAGATCTGTTTCCCATCTTCCTAAGCACACACAGCCATAATTATATTGCCTTCCGCCGACTGTATATACACTTCCTCCCTGCCATAAACACACACGCGCCTCTATAGATGAAAACTGATTTCAATATAGAAACCCCAGCATCTATAATTCATGCTCTTTAGCCTTTACATATTTATTCTGCATTTTAATTAAGGCCAAAATCTGAATACTTTAGATGGATGGGTTTTTTCTTCTATGCATAGCTTATAGGCAAATTACCTGGCAGAAACCCAGATGTTAAGCAAACACAAAAGAGCCTGCGACTAGTAAGCTATTGTCTGGACACAACTGGCTCCGGAGAGCTTGGAAAGCTCTCTCCTTTCAAAGGTACCCATCTCAAGATTGGCAGGACTCATCCCCCCTGCAGTCGTTACAAAACGAGAAGATAAAACACCAAAGTTTGGGGATTACCAGCACAGCACAGCTCTGCACAGGAAAGGAGCAGTGGGTCATATCTGCTGACATCTGAGTGGGGAGGGTATGAGGGGTCAGGGAGATGAAAGTGGGCTTGGGAAGACCCTGAAATGGGCCCGGAATTCTTCGTCAGGGCCTAGAACTGAAGTTCCGCAAACGGCTGCTGGAATGATCCAGTCGACACAAAGACTAGATCTAAAATTAGAAAAGCCAGAAGGTCACACTTGACGTTTGGTTGGAAAAGCCAGACTTTTTGATGAAATGTTGATGCTCTGAAACCCTAGGAAGTCTTCTCATGAATAATATATCAAGGAAGGTGATCTTTAAAATGTGAAATTCTACCTAAGCCTTGTCCAAGTAGGCATATCCGGGTGTTCTTTTTTAATTTCTAAAGCAGGCCAAATCTAGACCGATGCCTGTCTTATAAATAAAGTTTTATTGGAACACAGCTATGCTCCCGTTTACACGTTCTCTGTGGCTGCGTTCACTTTGGGACATCAGATTGGAACACTGGGGACACAGACCACCTGGACCCCCCCCAAAAAAAAGCCTAAAATATTTACTCTCTGACCCTTCATGGGAAACATTTGCTGGCCCCTGCTTCCAAGAGATGCTCCTCTCTCATCTGCCTTCTATTTTCTCCCTCCAGGAAAAGAAGGGAGAAACGAATCTGAGACATTTGAAATTCCCAAATTCTCACTGTTGTACTGTTTCTTCTAGTCTTTACAGAAGCAATGAAAAAACTGCAGAAAATTCTCCCCAAGCATCTTCTCTGCAGGTAAAACAGTCCATATTAATTTGTCAGGCTTCCTAATAATATCCTGCTAAACACTTCTAGACTGGCTAACAGTGATGAAAACAACGCGGTCAGCACCACGGACAGGGTCTACCATCCAAGGAGCACCTAAGGGCCAAGCACTGGGCTACAGCTTCAGCCCCGTTATCTCAGTTTTAATATTCACCCCACCACGGAGTAGATTCTGCTAGAATACCAATTTGACACTGTTGATAAGGGACAGCGGAGGTTCTGAAAACCAAATCTGTCTGGTTCCAAATCCTGTCTTCTTAACTACTCTACCTCCTAGGATGTCTGGGCTCTGGGCCCACGTTTGCTGCTGATGGACAGCTGACACATCCACGTATCCACCAGGCACTGTTCTTTTAACCCTGAAAACAGACCCATAATGAGAAAGGTAATACGATCACACCCATTTTGCAGACCAGGAAACCAAGGCTTAGGAAGGTGAAACGATGTGTCTGAGGTTATCCAGCTCGTGGGAGGTGGTGCTGGGGAGCTGGTTCCAGAGCAAACCACTAGATGCTTTGTCTCCCAAGGTCTTGGCTTTCCACATACGGGCTGTAACTTTCCAGAACTTGATGAGCTGAGATGAGTAAACAGTAACTCTGGAGATGTAGCAAAAGACTGATTTGCTCAACAAGTAATGTTTGTGGGCCACAGAGCACAGACAGAGCTTCCCAGTGGTCCCTGTGGACACCGAAACTCTGCCTCTTGGCCCTGTCATAACAAACATTCAATTAAACACAGATGGACGTATTGTGAACGGCTCTACAATGACCTGTGCTTCTCTCTTTCATCTTGTAAGGACTTTCTTAAGTCCTCGGGGTTCTCAGATCTCCAGTTACAATGCACACTAAAAAAACCAGTAGATAGATAGATTATAGATAGATAGATATTGAGAAAGTGCAAAGAGGATACAGATGACACTGCTATATTAAAGCTGTTAATTGATACTTAGAAAGGACATTATTTTGGGCCACCCAAAATCCACCTGCCTGTCTTTGGGTAGAGTATCCTGATTCCTTTTACAGGAGTCACCTTGTCCCTACTGATCAGTTTGATTGAAATGAACCTGGAATGTGCTCTGCCCTCTCCTGGCCAAGAACAGGCCACACCCCAAGCCAGCTTTCTCAGAGCTGGCCTGGGAAACTCCAAAAGGGGGAGTCTTCCCACCCAGGACTCCTCATGGACCCTGGTAGCAAGTCTCTTCAATGGCCAAGTTCCAGTACCTGCCAAGCCTGGCTCCAGCCTCCCCTCCATCTTGCATAAGTTAAGAAAACTTATGCACTTACGCTTGTAACAAACCAAAACGAACTTTCACAACGCCAGGAGCACCATTCTTGAAAAACGAATTGCCTTCAACCAGTGTTATTTCAGTCTCACTTGGGGTCTCCTTTCTAAGAATATTTTTAAACAAATTTTGTTTCTACTTTCCCTTTAAAAAAAAAATCTAGATGGCATTTTAAGATGCCAGATAGGGTAGAAATTGACCAAATATAGACAGACCTACAAAGAGAAATTTTTAAAACTATATTAATACTTCTTTAAAAGGGTAATATCTGCATACATTATTCTGATCCTGTCATCAAATACGTTCACTCTCCTCCCTGGCATTGACTCTCTAAAACTTTGATAAGGGCTTCCCTGGTGGCGCAGCGGTTGAGAGTCCGCCTGCCGATGCAGGGGACACGGGTTCATGCCCCGGTCCGGGAAGATCCCACATGCCGCGGAGCGGCTGGGCCCGTGAGCCATGGCCGCTGAGCCTGCGCGTCCGGAGCCTGTGCTCCGCAACGGGAGAGGCCACAACAGTGAGAGGCCTGTGTACCGTAAGAAAAAAAAAAAAAAACTTTGATAAGCAGAGGTTCTCTGAACTCAGCTGGGTCTTGACCTCAATCTATTGACAAAACAGGTGCAAATTTGCTGCAAAGCATTACTGTCTACTCCATGTTTTACTATCCTGTCATGAGTTATTTCATTAAATGCTTTGATAAACATGATCCATGATGTTTACAGAATTTCTTTAATCTCTTACTTTCATAAATATCACAAGAAAGGAAACAGTTACTTGGCATACTTTGTTCACAGGGAACCCATAGGAACCCTACAAGCAACTATTTTCTTCTCAATGTGCTTATAAATGCTCTGTATAAATATCTGTCCTACAATTTCGAGCCTGCAATGGTTTCTCATAATGTTCGGGATAAAATCCAAACTTCTGATCATGGCAAATGCCTCCCCCCTCCCCTGCGTTAAATGCCACTGCCTAAAGCCCTCACTTCACAGACGCTTCCTTCTCCACTCCCCCCGCCATCCTCCTCCTTTATCCTTCCTGGTGCCCAAGCTGTCACCTGTCCCTCACATATGCCAAGCCTCCTCTCACCTCAGGACCTTGCACTTGCTCCTTCCTCTGTCTGGAACACACCTCTAATCTCCAGGACTGGTTCCTGCTCACCATTCAGGTCTCAGCTGAAATGTCACCACTTTAAAAAGGCTTTTGCAGATCACTTAACCTACAGTATTCCCTGCTCTCTCCACCACCGGGTTCTGTTTTGCTGCCCAGAACTCACTGTGATGCAAAACACCTTACTTGTGCTTTGCTTCCGTACCTGTTGCCTCAACTACAGTGTAAGATCCGTGAAAACAAGGATTTAATTATTTCTAGCAGTTAGAACCGTGTCTAGAATAGCATGCTTGTGAAAGAAAGGGAGGTTAGAAAGGAGAGAGGGAAGAAGGAAGGGAGGAAAGCAGAGGGGCAGGGAAGGAGGAAAGAGCTTTACGAAGCCTCCGTGTCCCTCTGGCTGCTTATTAATTTCTGAAATCTATGTTTTCAAAACTTAGGACATCATTTGCCTCTCCCCAACCCTTCTGACCATCATAGTAATAATGATTCATCAGAGCCAGAGCTAAGATTTATGGTACCATATACAATTTTGAAGACCCTCTTTAAGGAAAAGAACACATTATGAACATCATGCCAGGTATGCAAGTCCGTATGTATTTAAAATGAGAAAAGAAATCACGACACGTGATACATGTCTTGGAAACTCACATCCCTTTCTTCTGAGATCTCTCTAGGTAATTTGCCAAACTGCTCCAACAGAAATGCTTCCTGACAGTGGCCTGGCCTCGGCTACATACCTGGAACACTCTGACCCCCAGCAACCCCCAGAGCTCACAGGGGTTCAGGCACGGAGAGCCCCAGAGGCCGGCGCTTCACTTGTTTTCCAGCCCACCTGCCTCACGTTTATAAAACACTACGCCCAGCTGTCTAAAAGTCTTCACTCTTGTTATCTCATTTAACCCTCACAGCCACCTGATAATAAAGCCCCCCCCCCCCGATAACACATCCCCATTTCGCAGATGGGGAAACTGCTGCGGGAGTTTGCGGGGATCCTCAACAGTGTTTATCGATCAGCGTCCAGGGATGTGTCCTCCCTTCCCAGGAAAACGTGAGCTCATTCGAGGCAGTGCAGGAGCCTCACCACCTCCCCATCTATCTTCCACTTTGATGCCATCTTAACGATAGTCTTTATTAGTCATTTACGGTCCAAGCTGCGGCTCATTTTTTTTCTCATCCCCTGACCGCCCTTCTAACATCTTTATGTTTGCTTTCATTATTGCTATTTGCAGTAGTTCTTAATTCAGTGTCTTCCCGAATTCCATTAGCATATTCTTCATTCCCTCTTGCAAATCACACAGGCAGATACAGTTAATGATGCTAAAGTGTGTCTTCATGACGGGAGTGAACCCTGAGCTGGGAGGGAAGGGCACAGTGTCTCACTGAACACAGTGGCTAGAGTCAAAAACATGGGTAACTCCCTCCCTGTGCCCGTGAAGCTGTGACAGATGGGAACCACGCCCTGCTCTGGGGATACAAATAGGCACAACCTTTCCACGTATGTTTGGCAATTTCTCTCAAAATCACAAATGCAGTTACACTTTGACTCAACAAGTCTGCTTCTAGGAATTTATTTGCATACACATATATTTACATATACACTCACCCAACTGCAAAGAAGTGGACGCCAAAGGTTATTCGTTGCAGTGTTCTCTCTAGTAACAGGAAGTTACGAACAGCCTATGTGTCATCATTAGGAATCTGGTTAAATAAATGACAATCCAGCCATACAATTAAGTATTATAAAGCTAAAACAAGAAAGAAGCATCTTATACTCAAATATGAAAGGAATTATAAGATATAGATCTTGAAAGTAGTAGGTGCAGAACAGTATGTACAGTTGGATGACTTTTTATTTTACACGTATTTTTTTACCTAGATGAATAAAAACATCACATGAAGAATAAACAAGAAATTGCTAACAGTGTCTACAAATCTGTTTTTGGAGGGCATGGTAATTAGGACAGGAGAAATACTTTCCACTAGCTATCTTTTTATCATTTTTTAATCTACATGACTGGATTACCTTGTCAAATCTTAAAATTTAAAATTAAATGGGTCGCCGCACACCCATTAGAATGGCGACTATTAAAAAAAAAGAAAGAAAGAAAATAGCAAGTGTTGACCAGGATGTAGAGAAATTGGAACCCTGGTGCGCTGCTGGGGGGAGCGCAAAATGGTACAGCCAGTGTGGAAGACAGTACGGCATTTCCTCAAAAAAGTAAAAATAGAATTACTATATGATACAGCAATACCAATATATCCAAAATATATGGACATATACCCAAAAGAATTGAAAGCAGGGTCTCAAAGAGATATTTGTACACTCACGTTCATAGCAGCATTATTAACAACCTAGGAAGCAACCTAGGTATCCACTGACAGATGAAAGGATAAGCAAAATGTGTCACGTACATACAATGGAATATTGTTCAGTCTTAAAAGACAAGGAAATTCTTACACCTGCTACAATATGGATGAATCTTGAGGACATCGTTCTAAGTGAAATAACCCGTCACAAAAAGACAAATATCGTATGATTCCACTTACATGAGGAGTAGTCGAAATCATAGAAACAGAAAGTAGAGTGGTGGCTGCCAGGGGCTGGAGGGAGGGGAGAATGAAAGTTATTACTTAATGGTTATAGTTTTAGTTTTACAAGACGAAAAGTTGTGGAGATGGATGGTGGTGATGGCTGCATAACATTATGAATGGATTCAATACCACTGAACTATACACTTAAACATGGGTAAGATGGTAAATTTTATGTTATGTGTGTTTTACCACATACACAAAAAAAATTGTTTTGACACCAAAAGCAAAGGCAACAAAAAGTATCAACAAATGGGACTACATCAAACTAAAAGCTTCTGCAAAGGAAAAGAAACCATCAACAAAATGAAAAGGTAACCTACTGAATGAGAGAAAATATCTGCAAATCACATACCTGATAACCGGGTAATAGCCAAAATACATATAAAGAATTCATGCAACTCAGTAGCAAAAAAAAGAAAAAAAGAAAAAATCCAATTACAGAATGGGCAGGGAACCTGGATAGACATTTTTCCAAAGAAGACATACAAATGGTTACAAGTACATGAAAAGATGCTCAACATCACTAATCATCAGGAAAATGTAAATCAAAATCACGATGAGGAATCACCTCACACCTGTTAGAAGGGCTATTATCAAAAAGACAAGAGATTAAAAGTTTTGGAGAGGACATGGAGAAAAGGGAACACTGGGGCACTGTTGGTGGGAATGTAAATTGAAGCAATCGCTATGGAAAACAGTATGGAGATTCCTCAAAAAATTAAAATAGAACTACCTTAAAGACCTAAATGTAAGGCCAGACACTATCAAACTCTTAGAGGAAAACATAGGCAGAACACTCTATGACATAAATCACAGCAAGATCCTTTTTGACCCACCTCCTGGAGAAATGGAAATAAAAACAAAAATAAACAAATGGGACCTAATGAAACTTCAAAGCTTTTGCACAGCAAAGGAAACCATAAACAAGACCAAAAGACAACCCTCAGAATGGGAGAAAATATTTGCAAATGAAGCAACTGACAAAGGATTAATCTCCAAAATTTACAAGCAGCTCATGCAGCTCAATAACAAAAAAACAAACAACCCAATCCAAAAATGGGCAGAAGACCTAAACAGACATTTCTCCAAAGAAGATATACAGATTGCCAACAAACACATGAAAGAATGCTCAACATCATTAATCATTAGAGAAATGCAAATCAAAACTACAATGAGATATCATCTCACACCGTCACAATGGCCATCATCAAAAAATCTAGAAACAGTAAATGCTGGAGAGGGTGTGGAGAAAAGGGAATCCTCTTGCACTGCTGGTGGGAGTGTGAATTGGTACAGCCACTATGGAGAACAGTATGGAGGTTCCTTAAAAAACTACAAATAGAACTACCATATGACCCAGCAATCCCACTACTGGGCATATACCCTGAGAAAACCATAATTCAAAAAGAGTCATGTACCAAAATGTTCATTGCAGCTCTATTTACAATAGCCAGGAGATGGAAGCAACCTAAGCGTCCATCATCAAATGAATGGATAAAGAAGATGTGGCACATATACACAATGGAATATTATTCAGCCATAAAAAGAAACGAAAATGAGTTATTTGTAGTGAGGTGGATGGACCTAGAGTCTGTCATACAGAGTGAAGTAAGTCAGAAAGAGAAAGACAAATACCATATGCTAATACATATATATGGAATCTAAGAAAAAAAAATGTCATCAAGAATCTAGGGGTAAGACAGGAATAAAGACACAGACCTACTAGAAAATGGACTTGAGGATATGGGGAGGGGGAAGGGTAAGCTGTGACAAAGTGAGAGAGTGGCATGGACATATATACACTGCCACGTAAAATAGATAGCTAGTGGGAAGCAGCCGCATAGCACAGGGAGATCAGCTTGGTGCTTTGTGACCACCTAGAGGGGTGGGATAGGGAGGGTGGGAGGGAGGGAGACGCAATAGGAACATATGTATATGTAAAACTGAGTCACTTCGTTATAAAGCAGAAACTAACACACCATTGTAAAGCAATTATACTCCAATAAAGATGTAAAAAAAAAAAAAAAAGTAGAACTACCAAATGATCCAGCAATTCCACTTCTGGGTATGTATCCAAAAAAAAAAAACAAACCCACTATTTGAAAGGATTTATGCACCTCCATGTTCACTGCAGCATTATTTACAATAACCAAGTTACGGAAACAACCTAAGTGCCCATCGACAAACAAATGGAGAAAGAAAGTGTGGTACACATATACCACAGCATATTATTCAGCCATAAAAGAGAAGAAAATCTTGCCATTTACCACAACATGGAAGAACCCTGAAGGCATTATGCTAACTGACGTAAGTCAGACAGAGAAAGACAAATATTGTACAACCTCACTTATATGTGGAATCCAAAGGAGAACACCAAGCTCATAGATACAGAGAACAGACTGGTGATTGCCAGAGGCGGGGGAGTCAGGTGGGGAAGAGGTAGGTAAAGGTACAAACTTCCAGTTATAAAATAAATTAGTCATGAGGATATAATGTACAGCATGGGGATTGCAGTTAATAACACGGTGCTGCATATATGAAGGGTGCTAAGAAAGAAGATCTTAAAAGCTCTCAGCACAAGAAAGGAAATTCTGGAACTGTGTGTGGTGATGGATGCTAACTAGACTTGTTGTGGTAATCGTTTCACAATGTACACAAATATCCAATCATTATACTGTACATCTGAAACTAATATAATCTTATATATCAATTATACTTCAATTTAAAAAAAAGAGCTGATCTGAAACCTGTAACTTAAAATGAAAAACATGAAAAAAGACACTAAAACATCTAGAAAAGAGAAGTTGGGCTTAAACACGGCTCTGAAATATAGAAATGACTGAACTTTATAATATTCTTAATAGAGTGTAGCTTAATACTTTTCAAATGTATGTTATAGCATAAATAAATGTTATCAAAGTGTTTTTTCAGAGGTAAAACAAACTTGTTTTAAGGACTAGATAGTACTCATTAGAATTACTCTACAGAGTCCCATTAACATCTAAAAAAATTTTAGATAATGTCATCATTTGAGAATTGATATGGTATCAGAGAATTATAAAATTCTTTTCATCATGCCAAATTTTATCAAAGCTACAAAGGGGGAGCTGGTCAGTTATAAATTGGTGAATTTAATGTCTTTAACAAGAAATCTATTGAGAGAGATGGTGGCACTATTTTCTGCCTAGAATCCTTTACCCCCTTCCCCCCCACCCCTTCCCTGGCAATATCTTTCTCTTACTCTGATAAGCTGCCATCATCCGGTAGACACAGCTCAATCACAGGTCCACCTCCCGCTCACAGGTTGGTCATGTGACTCAGGCTGGCCAATAAGAGCCCTCTGACTTTGAACACAGTGATTGGCCCATGGTAGGGCACATGACCCAAACGGGGCCAATCAGCATCCTTATTCCGGGAAAGAAAAGGGAAGGCTCTCACTCCTGATGAGATTGTGAGCACTGAAGATACTTTAGCCTGGAGCTGCCAATGACCTCCTCTGTTGCCACACAGAATAAGGAGGGTGAAGACAGTTGAGGGTGAAGCCAATTCAGAGAAATGCAGAGCCAAAAGATGGAGAGAATTGGGGTCCCCACAGCAGTTTGAACTTATGGATCCAGCTATATCTGAAGTCAGGACCAATCCCTGGTCTTTCCGATTATTTGAGCCAATAAATTCCCCATGTTGCTGGGGTCACTTTGAACTAGCATCTGTCACTTGCAAGCAAAGGTGTACTGACTAATATGCACTTGGTTATCAGCAACACTGCACCGTGTGTCTAGTGATAAGGATGGTCCATGCTGATCCCCTTACCAGCTTCTCCTGGGTCCTTCTTATGACTAAGGACTAACCATCAACAGTTGCTACAACCTTGCTCTCATTAGTTTCACGCTCTTACCTACTGAGTTAATGCCACGAATCAATCAATACTTCAAAGGCATTGTTCTGAGGATAACAAGTGCTGTCAGTAACGACAGATCTCCTTCAACAGCGATGTCCTAGCAGTGAAGATAAGGCGCAAGAGTGGGCAACAAAGTCGCCACAACCTTGGGCTATGATGTCATTTATTCCTACCTGATTCAGCCTAAGCCCTACTCACTTCAAGACCTGAGTCACAGCAAACAGTTTAAGAGGATGAATGACTCAAAGCAACATACCACTCAGAATTCCTTCCAACTTAGGAAGCTAGCAAAGCACGGAGGGTTTTGGCGTCAGACAGAACCCGAATTCATAATCCTGCTCTGCGGTGTGCTAGCTGCATGTCTTTGGGCCAGCCACCTAAGCTCTCTGTGCCTCAGTTCTAACCCATAAAATGAGGATGGTCATTGTTCCTAAATCAAGGGATCGTTGTAAGGACCCAGGAAGGTACCACAGGGGAGGAACCTGGAACAAGTCTGGACACGGAGAAAGTGCTCAATAAAGGTCAGCATTCATTTTTTTATTTTTTTATTTTTTTTTTGGCCACGCCACACGGCTTGCAGGATCCTAGTTCCCCGACCAGGGACTGAACCCGGGCCCCCCACAGTGGAAGTGTGGAGTCCTAGCCACCGGACTGCCAGGGAATTCCCAATGTTAGCATTCAATATCATTTATTCATTCAATAATACTGGATGATCTCTCAGCAGCAAAGCCCGGTGACAGATGAAGCGGAGAATATCAAGTTTCTCAGACATGGGTCCTGACTTCGAATAACTTACTGTCTATTAATAAGAGAGCTAGGACTACTATTTATGTAGCTATTAATAAAAAAATAATAATGCACTTCTTGTACTCGGCCCTGGCAATTCAGTGATCAATAGACAATGATCTTTGCCTTCCTGAAGGGTGTTTTATTGGAGGAGACCGACAATAAATAAATTGGTATTTAACTTAAAGTTCTGATAAAGACTACAAAGGAGAGTCCCCAGCCTTAGGAGAGCAATAACAGGGAGTTTGAGGTAGGGTGTCTTGATGTGAAAGTGATGTATCGCTCCTCCGGGTACACCAGCAAGACAATGGAAGACAGAAGCAGGAGAGGGAAAGGCCGAGGGCCAAGCAAAGGGCAACCTCCTGCAAGGTCACAAAGTGGGCAGCTTCAGCCTGACCCCGCAGGGGCCACAGGAGTGCAAGTTATGGCTCAGAGTTGTCTCAACCTAAGGCCAGCAAGCCAGGGTTTCACACTCCACGCCATCAGCCCTCAGCAAAGGGCCGCGCTGGGAGACACAAACCTAGACGTTCCTGGGTCTCCTTGGCTGTGGGCAAGGTGGCTCCAGTAGCCCAAAGGAAGTCCTTCAGTGCGGAGTTGCTGTTAGAGGGGTGGAGGGTAGGAGCCCCCGAAGCCTCCGAGCAGTTAGAGAGACCCAGGGGATGTGGGTGGAGCTCCACAGCAACCATTACACAGAGGCCCTTAAGCCCGTCAGGAGGGGCCAGCAGGAAAGGCTCCCCTGAAAAAGGGCCATTATAGCCATGCAGGAGTGGCTCAGTCAAGGGCGGGGGCAGCTCGCTTTGAGATTAATTAAGGGATTGTTCAGATAGAACATGTTTGTGGAAGGCAGTGAATCTGCGACCTTGTAGGATGCCATTCCATCCGGGCTCTGTCTGCAGCCCTAGCCCTTTCTGCCGGGCCGGGTGGATGGCTGTCACCGGTGTCACACACCCTAACTAGCGATCAAGGGCTGTTACCAGGAAGTGCTTGACAACCTCAGAGCTAAACGACTCAAACTTTCAGTGGCCTATCCGCTGCTCATCACACATCCTCCCAAACACAGAGCACTCGTTGCCCCCTGCACCCCTTTCTCCTGCAGACCCTTGCCGTTGATCACGCTTGCCTCGCGCATAAGTTCTGAAAGACCTCAACTTTCCCCACCAAGCACGCTCCTAGGCCTACTGAAAAAAATGTGATCCAAGAAACAGGTTTTAAGAGAAATCAGATCTGGATCTATCTACACCAGTACTTCTCAACTGAAGAGGGCTAGGGGCCGGAGTTACTCCTGGCACTAGTGGGTGGAGGCCAGGGGTGCTGCTAAACACCCTACATGCACAGGACGGCTCCCACAGCAAAGAATAACCTGGCCCCAAACGGCAGCTGTACTGAGGTTGAGAAACCGTGACTGAGAACAATGGCCGAATGTGTGACAAAGGTTGGAGCTACAATCTACAACCTCCCCCTTTTTTGCCAAGATCAGTGATGTGAGGTGTATAAGGCATGATTTTTTTCAGTGTCAAGAAACGGAAGCTATATTCAAACTATATTAAGGACAAAAGGTTTATTACTCAATAACCGATTGGTCCAGGCACGGCTGATCTGGGGATTCTAATGATGTCATCAGGAATCAGTCTTTCTCTGCCCCCACCTCTCTCTCTCTCTCTCTCTCTCTCTCTCTCTGCCCTCCCCGAGTCTCTCTCTCTCCTCCTCTCTCCCTCTGTTCTTTTTTCCTCCCTTTTAGCCTTATATCAAGTAGCCTCTCTATGGGAGAGCTCTAAGGAGTACAGACTTAACGTCTAGCGAAACTGACAACCCCCAGAGGCAGGAGAGCTTCTCTTTTCCAAAACTGTAGTTACATCATGATCTAGGACTAGGCTTGATTTCCTAACTGGAGCGACTCAACCATCCCTGAACTAATGGGGATACAGAATTCTCATAGGTCATGCCTGCATCCCACGTTCACATCTGGGGCCAGGGTAGGTAAACCCACCCAGAACCATATACTGAGATGGGTTCTCCAGGGAAATATGGTGTTTTGTGTGTGACTGTGCATTCAATCCTCACATCGATCCTGGAACAAAGATGGTGTATTATGCCCACGGTACAGACACAGAATCCCATCAGAAGGCCAAGTGGCGGAGTGGCTGGGCTTGGCAGTGGCAGGAGCCAGAGAGCCACGGTCCAGTTCCCAGCTCGACAACTGACACTGGGCGATCACTTACAATACCTTCTGTGTTTTGGTTTTCCTGTCTGCATAGGGAAATGGTTTGCTGTGGGAATTAAATGAGTTAATATATATCAAGGGTACTGATCAAGGGTATTGATCAGTCATGCCTGGGACAGACTAAGCACTTAATAAATGTCATGCATCATTTCTGAGAACTAACCCAAGCTACTCATTTTTACAAAAGGAGAAACTGAGGCCTGGAAAGGAAATTTCTCTTCTGAGGTGAGGAATGCGGGACAAAAGAGCCCACCTGCCCTGGCCTTGGTGCTCCTTTCACTACACCGTGGACCCATCTGAAGACTTCATTCCCCTCTAAACTTCATCAGCTCCAACAGTTGGAAATACACCCCAGAACCCAGCAACAGTTGATTTTATAAAATTTCCATCCACTAGGCGATGCCAGCCTCCCCAAATGAAAAGCCTTCCCAGCCACTACGGGGATTCAGAACCTAACCTTCCTCCGTCGGGGTGATCATCCTACTTTCATGCCTGCAGAGGGTGAGGAGGCCGGTTTTGAGGTTCACCCACACACTGCTCTGGCTTTCCCGGTAGCTTCCCTGCCTCCTTCTCGGGGTCCCTGGAAATCCATCAGCTTCATGATATGTATTACCTGCTCCTTCCATCTGTGCGTTAGCTACAGAAAGAGAAGCTGTGCGCTCCTTACAGACAGCATGCGAGGCAAAGAGAAGAAAAGGTGATGGCTGTGTTTCCTTAGCGCTGTTTTCCTGGCTGTCTCACAATCAGTGCTCCATAGCAACTCGATAGCGTATTATTAACCAAAGAGCTTTTTCAGATAAACACCAGCTACTATAATGACACAGGGCCTAGGTGGAGAGGCAAAGATACACGCTAATTTTAAAATTAAATTGCTCTCTCCCTGCATGTCTAAGAGAATGGAACAAGGATAAGAGGAGGAAGTGACAGGCAGTTAGGATGGAAAAGTCCATCACGTGGGAGGATTCCTGCGGAGCTTAGGGAAAGGCAGCTGAGATCATGGAGGAAATTAACGCTTGCTGAGCATTTACCACATGCCAGACATGATGCATTATTTCATTCAGTGCCCATAATGACCCTATGTAAACAGAGATGTCTCCAGGATCCTCACTTTACAGATGAGCAAACTGAGGCTGAGCGAGGCCAAGTAACTGGGATAAAATCACGTTGGGTGTGAAGGGAGAGGCCAGGATTTGAAAGTAGGCAGGCTGGCTCTGAATCCCATGAACTTGGGCATTTTGCTAAATGGACCCGGGCATAGGAACATGGCATTTCCAGATCTGAAGGTAACTTTCGATTTAATCAGTTACTTGTCTAACGAATATTTACTAGCTGCCAGTCGTTAGCCACTATGAGGTGGGGACCACCAAACCTCTTGCTTCCTTGAAAAACAGGCTTATACATATCATGGCAGAGGGAAACCAGGCTGGTTCTGAAGGAAAGACTGATACAGGACATCCGCTGGGGGGTCCAGCATTTCCCTTTCTGGTGGCTAAGACCAAATCAACCACAGAACGGTTCAGTGGTTAAGCCATTGAGTGACCTCAGTTTAAATCCCAGTTGCACCTCCCACAAGCTAGGTGCCACTGCAGGAACGTAACACAATCTCGCCAAACATTTTTCCTCTTAGTATAAAATAGAGAAAATAATCATGTCTACTACTTGGGGTTCTCGTAAGGATTAAACAAAGATCTTTTTTTTTTTTTTTTTGGCGGTACGCGGGCCTCTCACTGTTGTGGCCTCTTCCGTTGCAGAGCACAGGCTCCGGACGCGCAGGCTCAGCGGCCATGGCTCACGGGCCCAGCCGCTCCACGGCATGTGGGATCCTCCCGGACCGGGGCACGAACCCGTGTCCCCTGCATCGGCAGGCGGACTCTCAACCACCGCGCCACCAGGGAAGCCCCTAAACAAAGATCTTTACCATTCAGCTGAAGTTCCGAGTTTGCCTGCAGGGGTGAGGCTGCGGGCTGCTCCCCTGCTGCTCGCTACTGTCAGTCATGGTTCTTCTCATCACCCAAGTGTTCCTGGCCTCAAGAATTCCTGTGGCCACCCACGGAAATCTCATTGCATTGTGCCCTCTGGTGGACCCAGGAACCATCTGCACTGACTGCTCCAGACACAAGGCTTGAGTAAAGCATGCTGAAGCTCTGTGCACAGTGCCGGCATGTAGCAAGCGTAAGTTGACATTATTTTCATCATGAAAAATCCCAACTGATTTCCTTCTTAGGAGCTTGAGTAAGCTGTGGGTAACAGAGGCATACTGACTTTCTCCTTACTAAAAACTCCTCCCCCTGATGGGCTGAGATCACCTGTGGTCAAGACACTTCTGAGTGTCCCGATTCTCCATTAAATACAGTAATTAGTGAGAAGCCTGCCTTGGGCGATAATAGCCAACACGCGTAGCACCGCCCAACGCCAAGCCTTGGGTTAAGCGCGCCATAAACACAAGCCCATAGAGCCTTCAGCGCATCACCATGAAGCAGATACAGTTACTATTCCCACTGCACATGTGACAACACTGCAGCTCAGAAAGAGCCATCCTTTGTCCCCACCACCCTCCCTGCAGGCAACAGAACTGGGCTTCAAACCCAAGTCTGCTGGCCACAGAGCCCAAGATCACAGGCCTTCTGCTGCGGTCAGAGTCTGTCTGCAGGAGTGAAGGCCCAAGACTGTGTGTCCTTGGCCGATGCCCTCCACTGGCCTTCACAAAGACGGGAACTCACCCCCAAGAATCCCTGAGGCCAGGCCAAAAGCCCCCTAGTAATTGTCGGCACCCTCTAGGTTTCCAAAAGCAGCTACACCCCCAGCTCGAGAGGCGCGCCTCAAACACGTCACCACCTACGATGATTAGCATAACTTGCCCTTTGTTGTAACCCAGAGCCGACACTTTCCTATCTAATTACTGTCTTAGACATTAGACAGTCTGTGAGTTGGAAAGGAGAGAACCCAACCCAATCCTGGGTTAAGAGAAAAAAAAAACAAAATCCCATAAATATGTTGACACATACAACTGGAAAGTTCAGGGGCAAAGGCTAATTCCGGCGAGAAGGATCCAGGTCCTCAAATGGTTCAGTGACATCTACTCCTTGAGCCCGCCTTCCTAGATGTCAGCTTTATTCTCGGGTATGCTTCTCCTTCCCAATGGCCGAAATGGCACCAAGAGGTGCAGGCAGACACCCCAGCAGCTTACCAATCCCAGGTGGAACTAAACTTTTCATGCTCCGTAGTTTCAGCAGAGATCTCAGACTGTGCTTCACTGGTCCATTGGTGGTGGGCGGGGGGCGGGGGCGGGTGTCACATGCTAACTCCTGCACCAGTGACTTCCTGAGACGAGGAAGTGCAGTCATTTGACTGGACAGACCTGGGTCATGTGAGCAACCCTGGAGCCTGAGGATGGGAAAGCCCCACCCAAGACCGAGTGGGAGGTACAGTTCCCCAGGTGGAAATCAAGGAACCGCTAGCACCAATAGAAGCAGCGTGAAATGCCAGGCCAACAAGAGCCTCAGATACCCACTATTTACCTCTCTTTTCTCTGCTCTCCCCATCAAAAGGCGCATCGTGTCTGATGCTCTTTCCTCTGACCCAGTTTTCCTGACCTTGTTCCGTGGCTTGAGAAGCAGCACAATACGGTGCAGGAAGCTGTATGACTCTGAGGACAGCTCAGGAGATGGGGGAGGACAGAGAGAGAGAAAGAGAAATGGCTTACTTCTTTTCCCAAAGTTTTGTGGCAGCCTAGAGGTCTCTGGTTTATGGATATACATTAAAGAATCTTTTCATGAGGGCTGTTTTATGTGAGAGTCATTTAAGCAAGGAGGCACTTGGCTTCTCCTTCTAAATGAAAATTTTCAATTAGTCTGAAGAAGTTAATTACACCATCCTTTAATAACCACACTTGTGATTCTGCAAATCCTCTATTAATTGATTCAACCGTCTGCCCCCAAACCAAGAATCAGCAAACAGGTAGAAAAAAGACCAAGAATGAAGCAGCGGTGGGGAAAAAAAAAAGACAAAGACATGCCGTGCTGTCTGCTGGGCAGGCGAGGTACAGGAAGCAAGTGCAGTAGAGTTATTGAAAATCTCCCGCACTTGGTTGGGGAGAGATTTGGGAGATTCATCCTGTAGATCAAATGAGCTTTCGCAGAGGCTGCCTGTAGCATAGACGATGCTTCAGGATGCATCTTGCTGCTGCAGCACCTCAAAGAGAAAGTAATTCCCCACAGCTTGATCCAGACAATTAAAAAAGACCTACTGGGTCCACATTCCCCTCCCCAAGGTGTTAGGGAAGATGCTACAAATAGCAGCTTTCTCTGGGGTAGAGATGGCATTAAAGCAGGAGCCAGAACCTAGGAAATGCCAATCCGGGCTTTGAAAAAAATGACTGCTTCCGGTCCAAATCCTGGCTCTGCTACGAGCTGCATGGCCCCGGGTAAAACCTCTTTGACTCAGTTTCCCCCCCTATTAACTGGAGAAAATAAGCATCATCTACATTGTAGGGATCTTTTGACAATTAAATGGGCTAATCATGCATATAAACTGTTGGGCACTGCTTCTTGAACGTGGTAAGGAATTAATAAATACTTATCATATTGGTCAGCTGTTACCCTAATAATGTTACATAAAAAACCAGGGGCATCCTTCCAAAACTCCGGGGCATCCAACGATAAGCATTTATTTCCTGCACACACACCCGCAGGGGAGCTGGAATTCAGCTGGCCTTGGTTTCAGGGTGCAGGTTGGGCCCAGGTCTACTCCCCATGTCTCTCATCCTCCTTGGCCGGGTAGCTACAGAGGCACGTTCTGTTCACGGAGAAATGCAATCACTTAAGGGGCAACGCTAACCTGGGAAGCACATTTCAAGACTCTGCTCACATCTGCTAACTTCCCATTGGCCAAAGAAAGTCACATAGCCAAACCCAAGGGCAGAGGAATGTACTCCACCCATGGAGGTGGAAAGGAAGAAATTATATTTGCCAAATAATTATCTGACATAGCATAATCATCTTATTTATATGTGATGAGCACACAAATTATTGTAAAGCAAGCTAAGATATGATGAGTGTGAAATGAGTATTTATTATGGACTAAACTGTGTTCCCCCAAAATTCATTATGTTGAAGCCCTAACCCCCAATGTAACTGTATTTGAAGATAGGGCCTTTAAAGAGGTGATTATGGGGACTTCCCTGGTGGTCCACTGGGTAAAACTCCACACTCCCAATGCAGGGGGCCCGGGTTCGATCCCTGGTCGGGGAACTAGATCCCACATGCATGCCACAACTAAGAGTCTGCATGCTGCAACAAGAGTCCACATGCCGCAACTACAGATCCCGTGTGCCGCAACTAAACGTGCCGCAACAAAGCTCCCTCACGCTGCAACTAAGACCCGACGCAGCCAAAATAAATTTTTTTAAAAAAGAGGTGATTACGGTTAAGTAAGGGCATAAGACTAGGGCCCTAATCCAATAGAATTGGTGTCATTATAAGAAGAGGAAGAGAAATCAGGGGGGTGTGTACATACAGAGAAAAAGACCATGTGAGGACACAGCAAGAAGGCGGCCGTCTGCAAGCTAAGGAGAGGCCCCAGGAGAAACCAAGCCTGCTGATGCCTTGATCTTGGAATCCCAGCCTCCAAAACTGTGAGGAAATACATTTCTATTGTTTAATCCACCCAGCCTATGGTATTTTGTTATAGGAGCTGCAGCAGACTAATACAGTGGTACAGAAAATAAATGCTAAAGAAGGAAGAGATTGCTTACAGAGAGAAGAAACCAAATTTCACGGAGAAGACATTTTCTGGCTATAAGACAGGTGGTAATTCAATAGGAGAAGATGGAAGAGAGTTGGGGGGATGACATCCCAGGCACAAGAGGTGGCCTGAGCCAGAGTTCTAAAGAGGGACAGAAAGACCACAGTTAGCACTTCACTGAACACTTGGTTGCAGGCACTGCGTTAGGCTCTTCACATACAAGCACTTGTTCAATCCTCAGAACAACCCTAAGAAAAGGATGCTAGTAGTATCCTACATTTTAAGGAAGAAGCAGCAGTTTTGCAAAGATAAAGGTTAACATCAAAGGACATCACGCAACAGAAGTAAAATATGTCAGCAATTTCTACTCATTGGTGGCCTTTAGCTGAGGTCTAGAAAACAAACCCATGGCCTGAGGATGACGAAGCAAAGTTCTCCTAAGAAATATCAGACACATAGTACAGGAGGAAAGCAAATGTTTCCCCAAGGCAGGAAGAATTGCAAATTAGGAAGGCGAAAAACAGAGAGGAGAGAGGCAGGCTCTATTCAATATAACAAAAATGGCAGGTAAGAGTAATCAGGAACATAGCATGCGTCAGGCACTGTTCAAAGCATTGCATAATGTTTACCATTTAATAATCAATTGACTTAATCTGCATGGTAAACCTATGAGGTAGGTAGTAAGTGTTCCCATTCTGCAGATGAGAAAACTGAGCCACACCATGCTGCTAGTGAGCAGCAGAGGCAAGGACTGGAAACCAAGCTATCTGAATGCAGAGGTCATGATCCCAACTCACGCATGTTCTCCTACCTCTTGCTCTGCTGTAATGTCTTTCAGGAAGGAATTCTTCTGCTAAAGAACTGCTTTGATTCTGCCTCTTCTTTATTTACAAAGCAGCAGTGGTCCCCACTGCCCTCAGGACAAAGTCCAAAATCATGACCTCAGCATTCAAGGCCATTGTTCAACCTGTCCTCATTTGCCACTTACAACTTTGATTTCAAAGTGATCTGCTCACCCATATGCAAGCAAACGCCCCAAAATCGTTCCCTACCCGCAGACTGGGTTGGCCTCTCCTCTTTGTCAAGTCCACTCACCCATAACTGTGATGAACGACCAAGGTGGGCTTCAGGGCCAGCCCACCAGGAGTTCCACAACCAGGTCCCGGCTCCAAAGCCATCCAGAGCCGGCTGGCACAGGGCGCCACCTGGTGGCAGGAGCCTGCTCTGGACAAAACAACACGGGAGGAATCTGGGGTTTGGGGCCCAGTTGTTCTGACAAGAATTAGGAATCTCGCTGTGAGCCGGCACCCACTTCACCAGCCTGATGCAGGAAAACAGAGCCAGGAGAAGTCCAGTGGCCCTGGGGCCCTCCCTCTGCCTCCCCGCTTCCCGGAATGGGGTAGCTTGAGATGGGGTTACCTGCCTTTTCCACAGACGAGCTGTGCCCCTCCACCTTTCCCCCCTTCCTTAAAAAAGTTAAACCCTTTAGCTCAACCCCACTTGACAACTGAATAGAAGAAAAGAGAGTCAATCAGCAGTTGGGTTATATCAACATTCATTTTCTCAAGGTTCTGTTGTACTATATTATTTGAAATTTTATAATAATCATGGATCTTTCTTATAATCAGAATAAAACAGCAATTATCATTTTGAAAGTTAAGAAAGAAGGAAACTACACCGTGTTTCTTTTCTGCTTTTACAGGAATGAGTATGGGTGGGTGGGAGATTTTTTAAAACTACATCTTCCATCAGAGTAAATTCACTTACAGTTTTTCCTGAACAGCAATCCATGAGCTAATACATGTTTTACGCTCTAGTCATCCCTTTTTCCACCTCTGCTTTCTTTTACAAATATTATATTTCCTTGATTTCTCAGGTGGGTAGAGAACTTAACCCTCAACATCCCCATACTAAATAAGTGACCTTAATAAATCGACCTCACACGATACTCCCACCAGAATAGCTAAGATGGACAAGACAGAAATACCAAGGGTTGGGGAGGATTCAAAACACCTGAACTCTCAAACACGATGTGTCGGTGGACACAAACCGCTCTGGAAAACTGTCTTTGGTAGTATCCACAGCTGAGCACAGGCCACCTGAGGTTCCAGGAATTCCACATATGTTCCTCAAAAGATGTGCCCTAGAATGTTCACTGCAGTATTATTCACAATAGCCAAAAACTAAAAACTTCCCGAACGCTCATCAGTAACAGAATAAATCACTGCATGTTCACACAATGGAATATTATAATGCAATGAAAAATATTACAAGTATACTCAATACGAATCAATCTCACAAATAAAATATTGAGAGAGAGAGAAGCCAGACTCACAGAAGTGCATACTGTTTGAGTCCATGAACTTAATGTATTGATCTCTGGATACAGCAGTCAGGGTGGTGGTTACTTTGGGGGGGTGGGAACAGAGGAGGAAGGATCCAGAGTTTTTGGCGTGGCTGGTCACCTTCCGTTTCCTGATATTGGTGCCCCTTACACGGATGTGTTCAGCATGTGAAAATCTAGGCTGTACACTTATGATTTGGGCACTCTCATTTGTATATTACAGTCCAAAAAGTTTTAAAAAATAGATATAACTCCTATGAAGGATTAGGCTTTAATCAGTATAATTCACTCAGGGCTTTTTTCTCCAATTAATAGTAAAGGAGAAAAAGCAAAGCCCCTGCAGGTTGAAAACAGCTTACAGATGAAAAGAGAGAAATCAGATTGCCTGTCATATCCACAATCTTACCAAAAACCAGATGCATATTTTATCACCAACAGGTTTCTCAGCAAGAGGAAATATTTCATCCTCCAAAAGGCCAAAGAGTCTTAATCTCTGTGCAGGTCTGTCCTGAGGTCTTTAAAGGTGGCTGGTGGTCATTCCTCTGCCTGCCTTTAAGTGAAAGACATTTTCTGGAGACTTAAAAGGACCAACAGAAGGGCATACTGCCATTCGACCTGATTTTGATCTAAGTTTAATCAAAAAAAAACACATTTATGTACAGGTTGAATTGCTGATAGAACGCGTTTGTCTCTCGAGCGCTGTATGCCCAAGCAGGCAGAAGGAAGCCCAAATGGGCTTCTATAAATCTTAACCACACACTTCCTCCCTGCTACCCAGGATGGCTCTCTAGTCTCCAAACAGGTGGACAGCGACACCTAGTGGAAGCAATGGAGAACAAGCTAACTTTGGTAACGGCCACTAATAAAAATCCTGTGCATGCGTTTACTTTAAATGACGTAATAGGTAAGTTTTTAAAAAAAAGAAATGAGAGTCACCCGCTTAAAAACAGGTAAAGAATTAAGGAAGGAAATGAAAGAATACCATTTTCAAACGGTAAATAAATATATGCTAAAAAATATGCTAAATATGACTAGAAAAGGAAATTAAAACACCAATGAAATACCATTTTCACACACCTGATTGGAAAAATTATTGAAGTTTAATAATCTCAAGAGCTAATGAGAGTGAAGGGTGATCGGGTCCTCCCAGGACTCTCACGGTGCGGGGGGAACAGTAAATTGGTTCTGTATTTAGGAGGGCAATTTGACGTTCTTTTTCAAAATATTAAATGCACATAATCCAACAGTTCTAATTTTCAGACTTAAGCCTAGACAATCATTTTCATTTCTGCACAAGAACATGAGTACAATCTAGGACATATAGTTGTTCCAGAAAGCAAGAAAACATTCAGTGAATAATGGGTTCATGTCCAAAGGAAGGGGTGCCCAAAGGCCAAAGTTGAGACAAGTGGGGCATGAAAAAGAATAATGGCTGTAATTGATTGAAACAGAGCAAATATGTAAAAATCCATGAATCCATACTGACACATAAGAAGGGTGCCAACAAAACAAAACAAACTTATCTGCCATCATTGGAGAGAACTATAATACCATCTCCTTACTCTAAAAATTGGTAATTAATGGGAAAGAATGAAGCATTTGGCCTACACTTCCAGTAGGAACTAAAATCCTATAACCCCAGTAAAGGAAAGAAATCTCTTCTTTACAGAAGAATGTCAGTTCATCAATGTAGAATATATGGTAGAATTTGCAAATGAAATTCTGCAACCGCAAAGGAAATACTCGATTGAGACAAGGACCAGCAATTAGGGCAAATGACGGGGAGCTGGACATTTGCCTGGTGCCAACATACACTTCCTCTTGAAGTACTTCAAGATCACTTTCTACTTTCAAGAGGAAATCTGTAACTGTATAATGCAAGGATGTGACTCCCTCAATCTTAAGCCAATAATCAACATTAGCAGCTCATATGGGCGGCGGCGTGGGGCGAGGAGAGCCAGATGTTACGTGTTTTCTGTCATGATGCAATGTGGAGTATACATTTGGTATCCCTACCAATTATTCTTGCCGAAAAGCTTATCCTGAATCTATTCAAGCCTTTAGAAATAACTTCCAGTTTGCAGAAACTTTAGGTGATAGAGAAACAAGTCAAGCATCATCAGAAGGAAGCAATCTCAAAATCCAAAAGGTAAGCCGTTCTATAGGACACTGGTCTTATCTATGTCATTGAGACAAAGTTAAGTGGGTGGCGGATGTCACTATCCTAAATCAAAACAGACTTTAAGGACAAGATATAACAACCAAATGTAAAGTATGATGTAGAATTCTTGATTGGATTCTGATTTGAGACACATTTGGGAGACTAGAGGAGAAATTGCAATGGAACAAGATATCAAGGGGTTATTGTTAAGGTCGTTAGGGGTGATATGGAATTGTGCTCATGTAGGAAAACATCTTCATTTTTTAGAGAGTCACACTGAGATATTTTGGGGTAAAATGCTATGATATCTAATTCACTTTAAATTTGGCCAAAAAATAGGTTAAGCCAATATAGCAAAATATTAACAATTATTAAACATAAGAGAAGTGAGTATAGGTATTCTTTATACCACGCTACTTTTCTGGGTTTGAAATTTATTAAAATAAAAAATAATAATAGAAAACAATAAGATGTACAAGAATGCTCAATGTGACACTGATTATCATAGCAAAAAATCAGAAGCAACCTCAATGTCTTTCAACACCAGAATGGATAAATAACCAAACTTAATAAATAGACTTTACATTGTACTCCCACCAGAATGGCTAAGTTGAAAAAAACAGACTATTTTGTACTATGAAGTACTAGTAAACAGTAAAATGACCAATTTTTTCTACTCTTATGTATACTTATTTTTAAACCGTGTTTATATTTTCTTTTACTCCTCTTCATAGTCCTAGCTTTCGGCACCTTACAGATGCATATATTTACTATGCCTTTATCAGATAAGGCTATCCAGGTCAATGGTTCAAATTCTGAATTTCATGACCTGGAAACATTTCAAAACTTCACCTACCCAAAAAAGTGGCATAAGGACTGTTGGAAATGGCACAAAACGTTATTTAAACATAAAATGTTATTTACTAACATCACCTTTTCACACAAGAAAGGACATTTTATCACAAAAAGGTACAGATGAATGGATATAATCCCAGAATGAAGCACAGTCCCTTACCCAGAATAAATTTGGATTTATGAAGAATCTCTATGTCCTCTGAACAACCAGTAAAAACTTGGCAATTGACAAAAAAACGAAACTCTGGCGGTTCGGGCTTTTATCAAGTCACCTTGCTTAGGACATGGAGTATTAGAACGTGATGCATTGTGGGGCAGAATCCAGACTTAGGGGTTCTCTCATCTGTTGGAACTGGAGGAAAACTCCATTGCCAAAAAAATTGTTAACAAACAACAATTATACATGACAACCCAAATTCCAAGCCCTCAGTGAGCTAGAATTTACTAGACAAGCTGCATCCAAAAAGTCCCATAACTCAGAGCCTAAGAACCGCCTGAAGTTTCTTCAGAGTCCAAAGGCTCCTGTGTGTCACCTAGTCTGTGTGGTGGGTAGAACCCTGGGCTTTGGACCAACCTGATTTAGATTTGAACTCTACCAGCTACTGACTTGTAGCCTCTAATTTTTACTATCACGGGGGGATCAAATGGAATAATGCAGGTAAACTACTCAGCACAGTACCTCATGTAGCTCATGGGGTGAGCGACAAAAACACCTATTGTTACTGTACTTTCACTCCTGACACCGAATTTCCAAAGTTTATGATTCTTTCCCAACTGGAAAGACAAAGACCTAACCAAGAAGGAGTGCGCAGGGCCGAGCACAGGTTGGCATCACCAAGTACTAGAAAGTTCCACGTAGGACCGACCAGGTCAGGTCCCCACCTACCTGGGGGTAAGTGGCTGCAGGTGAGGAGGGGAGACCAGCAGAGTCCGCCAGAACCCGGGAAGGAAGAAGGGCTGGGAACAAGTGTCTGGTGCCCCGCACGCGGAACGCAGACCTTCCCCTCATTGAGGCTGGAGCTTCCTCGCCCGGCCGACCCATTTCTTCCTGAGACCCCTGCCACCGAAGCTTCCGGTCTGGCTGAGACTATCAATCATGTTTTCCCCGCCCACCTCTGGTGAGTGACGCAAACTACAGCCAATCAGATTCTGTTTCTCCCACTCTTGCGTCAACTGACTGGAGGACAGAAAACAGAGCCAATGTATCGTGACCTGATGGTGTCCTGAACGCCCAGAGCTGCCTGGGTCCCCATCCTGTCCAAAGAAAAAGCCCTACAGAGTTTCCTTTTAGTTTAAGAATGTCCCATAGCCCTCCAGTACATTCCTTTTATGTGTAAGTTAAACAAGATTGATTCAATAGGACAATCAATAAATAGTATTGATTCAATACTATTTGGCCATAAAAAAAGAACGAAATAGGAGCGGCTGGGCCCGTGAGCCATGGCCGCTGGGCCTGCGCGTCCGGAGCCTGTGCTCCGCAACGGGAGAGGCCACAACAGTGAGAGGCCCGCGTACCGCAAAAAAAAATAATAATAACATAACGCCATTTGCAGCAACTAGAGATTATCATACCAAGCTGAAGCAAGTCAGAAAGAGAAAAATAAATACCATATGATACCACTTATATGTGGAATCTAAAATATGGCACGAATGAACCTACCTACAAAACAGAAACTGACTCATAGACACAGAGAACAGACTTGTGGTTGCCAAGGGGGAGGGGGAGCGGGAGGGAGAGGGATGGACGGGGAGTTTGAGGTTAGCAGATGCAAACTATTACGTTTAGAATGGATAAACCACAAGGTCCTACTGTACAGCACAGGGAACTATATTCAATATGCCGTAATAAACCATAAAGGAAAAGAATATAAAAAAAATGTCTATTGTGTATGACTGAGTCACTTTGCTGTACAGCAGAAATTAACACAACATTTTACATCAACCACACTTCAATTTAACAAGATTGACTTCCATTTCTTGCAACCCCCAAATTCCAAATGGCATCATTCTCTCCTCTGCCTGTGCTGCAGAGCCAGCCTCCCCACAGCCGCACCTTTCCTGCTTCTCCCAACGCGGGTGTCACATTCAGTGATTTTTTTAACGCATGCCTACAAGGTGCTGAGCCGTGTACCCAGCTGTGGGAGCAGCAGTGGACACTGCAGATGCCCACACAGTGACCAATGCAGACCATGACCAAACAGTGATCCATGCCCTGGGGCGAGCAGTATTGGGGCTCCTGGAGGTGAGGGGGCCCCATTCTCCAGACTGTCCCCAACGGCTGGAATGAAAAGTTAGGATACAGCGTGTGACTGCAGAAATGCAAATGGAGTGCTTTTTCCCATCAAGATGGTCCGTTCCTTTTTCTCAGGTTTTTTCCACTAAGAGTCCCTTAAACTACACTTTCATAGGTCTTTTCACTGCAGAGCTTACGAACTCAAATGCCTCCTGGGGCCGGATATTTTATTCAGTCGACAGTCACACTTTGTATATTAAACACACGGGACTATTCTTCCCTTCAATAAAAAAAATGCTCTCTGCCATTTGTTTTATCGAAAAACTATGCCCTCTCCTATGTTTGGTTTTCAAATGTTTGACAGAGACATGGACAGGAGAATTATATCTCTTCCCTCTTAATTCCATGAGAAAAAGAAAGGGCAAGTGTAATAGTAAATAGCAACTGACGTTGGCCCTCACTGTCAAGGATCTCATAACGTGTGCTGGGATTATGGTAAACTTGAGAGCCCTGTCCTTATCCAAAGGGAATCTTCAACACCAGCTACAGCTATTTATTGTTATGCGGGAAAGTCTCTTTTCCGAGACAAACCAGGAATCCAGCTTTTTATGCAAATGTATCTGATTTTTCAGTGTTAGCAAAAATTCAAAGCTTCATTTTTTTAATGCCATGCAGCCCCATTTGCAGTTCAAACAGACAAGTATACAAGCAAACAAGAGCTACAGGCTGCCCTGGGGACGTTAGTTTGCAGCCGTTGTGGTCACAATCCTAGCCCACACTTCGCATGTATGCAAATTAGATAAAGGTATGCTTTTCCCAGAGATATATTATTGCGATTTGCCAGGAAAGTTGTCCTAACAAATATAAAAAGCTGAGATGTTCATGACATACATGGCACCTCCTGGAGTTGGGCAGTACACAACCTGCACACCTGGACATGGCATCCCGCTTTCGTCTTCTTTGAGCTTTTCAAGATAAGCCCCTAAAATCCCACTCATGATTTTTAAAAATTGTCTTACTTTCTAATTATGTTTCTATTTATATTTGACATAGTATTTATACCTGAAAGATGAACTGAAGAATTGATTAAATTATCCAGCTAGGACAAGTCATAGCTGAAATTAAAGGAGATTTGAGGGGGTTTGAAGCTCGAATCTCAGTCCCCTCTTCACTTTGCGGCACTGTGACTCTTAGAGGCACATCTGCCTGCGACGGGGTAATCTATGCCATGTCCCCTGAATCCTCTCACATTCTGGAAAGAGATGGATGTGATTGTTTACAGCTGGAATTCTCATTGTACAAAATCACCTTCTCCCAGCTATCAATTATTGTCATTATCTGTAGCTAGGCAAGTTCTTTACACTGTTTTCTGAAACTATCTCAGATCAGTAATTAGCTCCCCAGCCACGGCTCTTGGCTTTCACACTTTAATGAGGAGTATGACCATGAAGGCATTGGAATGTGAAAAATGAAAGTGATCCCCTGTCATCCTTCTATGATACAACAGACTCATTTCCTCTCTTCCACTGATAAAGGATCAACAAAAACTTTTTCCATTTTTTTGTAGGAACCCTTTAGAGGCCAACCTACTCAGTCTAAATGGCTACAGGTCACACCTTGAGGCAGAAAGTGCATCGCAGAAATGAAGTTGGTGTTTTCCCTCTGGCAAAAATCCCTTCTTAATTAAGAAGCACACCTGCATCATTTAAACACATTTGAGCCTGGGTCCCGCCAAGTGTGCAGCCGACTGTCTCCACTAATTGCCCCAATTCACCAGCACCCCCAGCTCATAAACAGTGAAAAAGCTGTCCTCTCCCTGGATTCCTCACAAACAATTCCCAGAGATTCAAAGAAATAACCGGGCCGGAAGGTGGCACCAAATTCTCTCTCATCTTGACGCCAGGCACACAAGAAAGCTCAGCTCCCGGAGGAAAGGGGATTTTATAGCCTGGGAGAATACCTGAAGGTGAAGGGTTTGCTTTTTGGCCAGAGATTAAATTATTCTCCGAACAAACATGTTTTTCCTTCATACAGAAGAGACTCCATTACGCATATTTCAACATTTAAGAGGACTCCCAAAGTTCAAAAGAAAACTCAGTCAAGAAAAAAAAAAAAAAAACTCAGTCAAGTATTTGAAGCTGCTCTCAGTGAAAGAAACTGATGCCTCTCAAAAGACCTTTCCGTACACTGGAGGTGAGCTTTCCAGTCTGGTCTACAAGGCACAGAGGAGATGGGAATATGGTGATTGGCAGAGGGAAGGCAGCTGGCTGATGAGTCAGGCCACCAAATGGCCCTTTGGGACACCAAACATCAAGATGATGCCAGCACTGGTCATGGAGTCAGGGGACTGAGGTTTGAGGAATGGCTCTCCCACAGGTCATCCCAGAACCTCCGACTATTTGCTCCACAGAAGTCTGCGCTGGAGCAGCGGTGATACCTGGCAAGGAAGCGGGTGCACGCCGTAGGGAACAGTGCTAACGAGGTCAGCCCCCAGCATCTCTCTCCTTGGGTTCAAATCCCACCTCTGACTGTGGACAAGTCACTTCACCTTTCAGAGACTCCGTCACCTCTTCTGCAACCTCACGGGGTTGTCGTGTCCAGCCTGGGAGTGGGGCTTTCAGGAAATTATCCTAACAGCTCACCCCAAGTCCTCTGGAGTGTGGGGATCTGAGACTGGCCTGAACCATCTCTGTCTGCATATGGGCAGGAGGCAGAGGGCAGGAGAAGTAGCTGCACCCCTACTGCCGGGGTGACAGGGTGGGTACTTCCCAAGAGCCACAGAGGCCCCTCTGGAGGACCTGGAACCCTCTAGAAGGATCCCTGTCAATGGCGTGGCCTGCACAGCAAGGAGACATGGCCAGAAGAGGCTGTGGTCCATACCCCCCAGAGCAGGAACTAAGGCAAGGGGTTCACCAGCAGTGAGTCTGCGTGGGCCATCCTTGTCGGGGGACTGTGCGGGGCATGCAAGTAGCCAAAGAACCCTCAAATGTACCCCCGAAGAAAGAAAGAGTTCTGGATGCAGGCGAAGTCCCGAGAACCAGAGTCTTATCTGTATTTGTTTCCTACGGCTGCTGTAACGAATTACTACAAAATCAGAGGCTTAAAATCCTTTCCAGTTCTGCAGGTCGGAAGTCCGAAACGGATCTCACTGAGCTAAGGCCAACCTGAGCTCCCTTCTGGAGGCCCCCAGAGAAAATCTGTTTCCTTACCTCTTCCAGCTTCTAGAGGCTCCATCCTCACCGCCACCAATGCAGCTCCCCACCCCTGGCATCACATCTATTTTCTCTGACTCTGTTCTGCCGCCACATTTTTCGTTGTGGAGCACAGGCTCCGGACGCGCAGGCTCAGCGGCCATGGCTCACGGGCCCAGACCCTCCGTGGCATGTGGGATCTTCCCGGACCGGGCCACGAACCCGCGTCCCCTGCATCGGCAGGCGGACTCTCAACCACTGCGCCACCAGGGAAGCCCCGCCCTCTCCACTTTTAAGGACATTTGGGATTACACTGAGAATCCAGGCTCATCCTCCTATTTTAATTCCATCGGCAACGTCAATTTCCCTCTGCCACGTAACCTACAATACTCACAGGTTCCAGGACTAGGACAGGACAGCCTTGGGGGCCATCATGCGGCCGCCACACCCTCAAGAGGCTCTCATGTCCCCACAAACCTTGCTCGCCCTGCATCTGCAAGGCTCCTGGAACTAAATGTCATTCTTTCTCTCACTGTCTGACCTTTTCCCTCCTCGCATAGTCATCTTCCTTCTCTGCTGTCTCCCTGTCTGCAGCCAGCATCTCTGCTTGGAAATTTGGCCTCCAGCTCACAGACCTAACACCTTAGGCTGAGAATGAATGGTGGAAACATTCATTTCCAATGCAAATCCCCATGACTGGCTCTCTAATAGGGAAGCAAAAAACATTGCTCTCCGTGTGTATGTGCATGTCTCTCCTTCCTAAGATGCCTGAAACAGCACCTGCTGAAGGTACCATCACTCAGGGTCATCTGAATGTCCTGTGCTTCACCAGCCCAGGGATACAGAGAGTCACACTGAAACTAGTGATACAAATGTCGCTGGCAAGCTGCCCCACCTGTTCACTCGGCACCTCCAGGTTCCCCCATAAAATCCACCAACACCAACCCTCTCTCTGGGAGTCCTTGAAGGCTCTGAGATACGCTTCCTGTGTCTTCCACAGCCTCCAACTTAAGGAAAGCCACCGTCCTCTGTGAAGCACTTCTTTTTAAAAAAATGAATTTTTAAAATTTTTATTGGAGTACAGTTGATTTACAATGCTGTGTTAGTTTCGGGTGTACAGCAAATTGAATCAATTACGCACATACCTATATCCACTCTGTTTTTTCTTAGATTCTTTTCCCATATACGCCATTACAGAGTACTGAGTAGAGTTCCCTGTGCTATAAAGCAGGTCCTTATCGGTTATCTGTTTTGTATATAGTAATGTGTATATGTCAATCCCAATCTCCCCACTTATCCCTCCCCCGCTTATCCCCTGGTAACCATAAGTTTGTTTTCTACATCTGTGACGCTACTTCTGCTTTGTAAATAAGTTCATCCGTACCTTTTCTTTAGATTCCACATATAACCGATATCGTATGATATTTGTGTGAAGCACTTCTTCACAGAGGCTGGTGTCCTCCAGGAAAAGGCCAGTGTCCTTACAGCGGGACTGTCACCACTACCTACTCTTGATGGATCAGGGCAGCCCTGTAAGTACAAGAGGGAAGCAATCCCTCGCCCACTCAGTGTTTCCACAGGTCATCTGAAGCCCAAAGAAGCTCTGTTGAGCCCCGTGTCTCATGAAATCTCAGGAAAACAGTTCAGTCATCTTCTGGCCGTGCCTTTCTGCATCTGAGCTGTAAATTAGTCCAAGGGACAAGGCCAGGGAAGAGACTGGTCCCCAGCTAACCCTTCTATCATCCTCCTCCCTGATTTTTCTCCTCTCTGTAGGGAGGCTCTAGATCATTCTTCTCTTGTTCTGAAGCCAAAAAGTAAAAAAAAAAAGGTAAAGCAAGCTTAACAAGAAATCCTGCACGCTTATCAACTATTTCATACTTAGACCCGAGCGAGAGGGTCCCTGCTCTCAGCTCTGCAGGCCCTGCATATCACACAATAAGACGTCAATAAACAGTCATCATCACACAGGTGCCCGAGTGAATCATGTCCCCAGAATCTGGTGCTCAGACTGACACCGCACCCGTCACCCTGGACATCTGCTCTCATGACTAACACCATTCAGCCCTTGGGAAACGCTTCTCCACATCTCTTGCCCTGGTCCTTAATTCAAAAGGCAACTGCATCCAAACACCATGAAGGTTTGGGGGTTGCCCAGCCTCGGAGATGGAGTGTAGAGAGGGTTTGAGCAACAGAAATGTTTAAGTAGGAGAAAAGGGAAATGAACCAACTTGTCCAGGGCTTCTCCATACATCTCTGCAAACAGAAACACTAACCTGTCGCTTCCTGGGAGTCTCAAGCATCCGTTGTTTGGCATCTCTCCATCTTCCAATTCATGGTTCCAGATAAACTCATCAGTGAGCGTGGTGATCACACAGTTGCTCACGGTGGCTGAAGACTATTGAGCGATATGGGCCACCTTGCAGGATCTTACGTGCATTTGCACACATGCACTTGTGTATCTACAGAAAACGGGTGAACAGCCATTTCTCTCCTTAATGCTGGCAACTCGATGGCCACCCAACACAAGAACTGCAAATAGATTTACTTATGTAAAAATATTTATCTAAAATTTACTTACATATAAATTCATTAAAATGTTTAGATGCTCAAATCTATTTTTTTAAATAGATCCTTATTGGAGTATAATTGCTTCACAATACTGTGTTTCTGTTGCATAACAAAGCAAATCAGTCATATGCATACACACGTCCCCATATCCCCTCCCTCTTGAGCCTCCCTCCCACCCTCCCTATCCCACCCCTCTGGGTCATCGCAAAGCACAGAGCCGATCTCCCTGTGCTATGCTGCTGCTTCCCACTAGCTAGCTATTTTACATCCGGTAGTGTATATACTGTCGACGCTACTCTCACTTCGCCCTCCCACCCCATGTCCTCAAGTCCTTTCTTTATATCTACCTCTTTATTCCTGCCTTGCAACTAGGTTCATCAGTACCATTTTTTTTTTTAGATTCCATATATATAGGTTTAGATGCTCAAATTTTAAATGTCAGCTTTATTTAAATAATTTTGTTTAAAATGATCATTTTCATTCATTAGGATTTTTAGTTGCTTTTTGTTTGAGTAGATAGTGTTAATGTTTTGAAATGAAAGTTAACTTTTAGAGTATATATAAACTTCTTAGGTTTTACTTATCTTTTTTTTTAACATCTTTATTGGAGCATAATTGCTTTACAATGGTGTGTTACTTTCTGCTTTACAAGAAGTGAATCAGTTATACATATACATATGTTCCCATATCTCTTCCCTCTTGCGTCTCCCTCCCTCCCACCCTCCCTATCCCACCCCTCTAGGTGGTCACAAACCACTGAGCTGATCTCCCTGTGCTATGCGGCTGCTTCCCACTAGCTATCTATTTTACGTTTGGTAGTGTATATATGTCCATGACACTCTCTCGCTTCGTCCCAGCTTACCCTTCCCGCCTCCCCACATCCTCAAGTCCATTCTCTAGTAGGTCTGTGTCTTTATTCCTGTCGTACCCCTAGGTTCTTCATGACCTTTTTTTTTTTCTTAGATTCCATATATATGTGTTAGCATACGGTATTTGTTTTTCTCTTTCTGACTTACTTCACTCTGTATGACAGACTCTAGGTCCATCCACTTCACTACAAATAACTCAATTTCGTTTCTTTTTATGGCTGAGTAATATTCCATTGTATATATGTGCCACATCTTCTTTATCCATTCATCTGTTAATGGACACTTAGGTTGCTTCCATGTCCTGGCTATTGTAAATAGAGCTGCAATGAACATTGTGGTACATGACTCTTTTTGAATTATGGTTTTCTCAGGGTATATGCCCAGTAGTGGGATTGCTGGGTCCTATGGTAGTTCTATTTTTAGTCTTTTAAGGAACCTCCATACTGTTCTCCATAGTGTCTGTATCAATTTGCATTCCCACCAACAGTGCAAGAGTGTTACCTTTTCTCCACACCCTCCCCAGCAGTTTTACTTATCTTAATGTATACTTTTATGAAAATATACTTTGCTACACTTTGGTTTATAAAGTACTTTTTAAACTTCCTTCCATGATTCTCAAAGTGTGGGCACAGCTTGTCTGTACTGTTTGTTAACAGTGAGTGTGGAAGATTGGCACAGAAATTGAGAGTGGGCATTTATCTTATTTATCTTATACCGTCATCCACTGGAAACCGTTCAGACCTAAGTCTCTTCCACGGGGGGGCCTGGTATCACACTTTGAATCGCACTGCCTGTCATTACTGTCAGTAAAACATAAGTTTCATGAAAAATCTTCATTTCAGCAACATAATTAATAGCTTGGCTTTAAAGAAGGCAAAATAAACTTTGTGGAATAAACATGAGTACATCTATCTTTACTACTCAATCCTCAAATGCTGCCAGCTCATGGAGGGAACATCCAAACAACCACAATAATATATTATCATCTTTATTAATTTGCCAACTTGGTCATATGATACCTGAGTTTCGGTTTTTTAGTATTGAATATTGGTTTTATATTTGTTTGTAATTATTGCTGTTAAAGTATATATGTCAAGGTGGCAGGACAGAGCTTATTTTAGTTAGCAGTTATTAGCTTGATTTCTATACTTTCAACATTGAGACATCTAGCGGGTGGACCTCCATTTGAACTCTTGGCCTGAATCCCACAAGTGTTAGTGGGTCTGCACATAAGCATGCAGAGGAATACTGGGCAAAGTTTGCCATCTGAGGAAACTAGATAAGCCTCTAGACTGCATACTTTTTTTTAACCCTTACCCCCAAACCAGCTCACGGGCCCCTCTGTCTCATAACTGACCAAGGACACATGTGGGTCTTTTAACCCCTGACTAGGAAGCACCAGGAACTTCAGAGCAACCGGACAGCACAGAATACAAAGGCTGAGGGAAAGCTGGTGGTCCACAGGGCAATCAGGAACCCCGCGGGCAGAGCTGGGAGGTCACGGCAAAGACTGTGAGCCCACAAAACCCAGAAGATTTACTATCTGACCCTTTACAGAAGATATTTGCCAAAGCCTGACCTAGATCTTGGAGGGCTTCATAAACCAGGTTAAGGGATTAAGCTTTATCACAAGGACAGTGATGACTGGCTGATTTAAACAGAACTGACACCGACTTACAACTTTAAAACCACCACTCTGACTGCAAAGTAAAGGATGGAATAAGGAGGGACAGAACGAAGATGGAGCGTCCAGTTGGGAGGCTGTATCAACAATCAGGTAAAAACGGAGGGTAGCCTGGACTAGAGATGGCGAAGTTGAATGGGCTCCACTTGTTTGAATCCCGAATGCAGTTTTTGTTCCTGCACTGTCTTCAAGCACCACTAGATGGCGCCACCTCATAGCGAAAAATCCCACCTTTATCTTCAATATCTAAGTTCTTATTTCAGTGTGCTGGGCTAACCCTTTAGGAACTTAAGAGCTGTAATTCAAGTATTTCATTGGTTTAACCCTTGGAGTAAATTTTAAGAAGAACCTACCTCATAAGTTAAGTTTATGTCTGTATTCTGTGGGTTTTAGCAGAACAATAAGCAAGGGTTTTATCAGAAACGGAAAGATGAACTAAATTCACCTCTCCAGTTAAAATATGCCGGTGTAGGCAACAGAAAAATGATCAAAGACCCAATCAGCCCAAGTTACTAAAGAAGATATGCAAAGATCAATGGGCACCCCCGCAAAAAAAACTGCTCTGCATCACTAATAATCAAAGAAATGTTCATTAAAACAAAAATAAGACATAATTTAGGCCTAGCAAGATTTTTTTCTGAATGATGATCCCAGCATTGGCAAAAAGCATGATAAAATGGGCACCCTCGGGCATTGCTGATGAAAGTGGAAACTGGTATAATATTTCTAAACAGCAATTTTTCCACAAATATCCAGGGTTTTTTTTAATTTCACTGCGCCACGCAGCATGTGGGATCTTAGTTCCCTGACCAGGGATCGAACCCATGTCCCCTGCACTGGAAGCGCAGAGTTTTAACTGCTGGACCACCAGGGAAGTCCCCATCCAGAATATTTTAATTCTGCGTATTCACTGACCAGTGAATTCACTGACTTCTACAGGTAGCTAAGGAAACAATCAAGAGTATGGACAACGGTTTTCACCTAAAATGTCTACCACAACATGATTTACAAACCTGAAAGCGATCTAAGTGGCCAACAGCAGAGAAATCATCCATCAGGGTAAGTCTACACCTGAGTGAATGAAAAAATAATTCCTGAGCCTCTACCCTATGCCAGGCACTGTGCTGAATATTGAAGAAACAGCACTGAACACAATGGAACAGGTTCTCACTGTCCTAGAACAGAATTGTTAAAGGTGTGCTATTTTCAGAGAATATTTCATGAGTTGGGAAAATGTTCATGATATCATAAGTGGAAGCAAATAAGATTTTTAAAATGTATATGCAGGGCTTCCCTGGTGGCACAGTAGTTGAGAGTCCGCCTGCCGATGCAGGGGACACGGGTTCGTGCCCCGGTCTGGGAGGATCCCATATGCCGCGGAGTGGCTGGGCCCATGAGCCATGGCCGCTGAGCCTGCACATCCGGAGCCTGTGCTCCGCAACGGGAGAGGTCACAGCAGTGAGAGGCCTGCGTACCCCCCCCAAAAAAAAAAAAAAAAAAAAAGTATATGCTGCAAACTTCTTTAAATCTATATTATGATAGAATATGAAATTTTTCAGCCCACAAATTCATGCGTGCAAGAAAGTGCACATTTCTTTATTTTTCATAAATCAACCTGATTTTACTTCTGAGCCCCAATCCTGCAAAGGGGTTAAGAAATTCGGCCTCGGTCAGGCTCAGCCCTTCCTCTTCCTACCCTCCGGGGTTTAGTCAAGGTTCTCACCCAGTATCCCAGCGTCTTTGCTCATGTGTGCACAGCAAGGGTCCCAAAATGCCCATTGCCAAGGCCCTATGGTTCTGTCAGATCTGCTGCTCTGCTCTTTCTGACCAGTAAAGGTGACAAGTCTGGCAGACACTTATGCTAAAATCCCCAAAAGCAACCTTGGACAGTCCGTAGGGCCTGCCCCCCCAGGTGTGGTCTGAACCAGCAGCGTGGGCGTCATTGGGTACCACTGGGTCAGAATCTGCATTTCAACCAGACCCCTAGGTCATTCGTGTGCATATTACAGTATGCAACGCCCTAGGAGGCCTTACCACACCTGCCCGGTATAGCCCAGGTGGAGCTCAGGCTGGGGTCGTTCTGGGAACCCTGGGGCTAATCACTCACTAGCCCCAGGAAATAAAGACAGCAAAGGAAGGTCTGGTAGGCAGCTTCAGCCTGCTGCCCTGCCCCCGCTATAGGCCCCCTTCCCTGTTACAGAAGATCAGGCCCTGCACCTACTTTAATGAGGGAAAAGCAGGAGAAAAATTCAAGGAAGGGGTATAAATTCTAGTCACAAACATGTCTTGTTTTTCATAAAATCAAGACTAAATAGAAAATATCATAAAGAAGGTAGCAGTAACTACAAATAGAACTACCATACGACCCAGCAATCCCACTACTGGGCATATACCCTGAGAAAACCATAATTCAAAAAGAGTCATGTACCACCATGTTCACTGCAGCTCTATTTACAATAGCCAGGACATGGAAGCAACCTAAGTGTCCATCGACAGATGAATGGATAAAGAAGATGTGGCACATATATACAATGGAATATTACTCAGCCATAAAAAGAAACGAAACTGAGTTATTTGTAGTGAAGTGGATGGACCTAGAGACTGTCAAACAGAGTGAAGTAAGTCAGAAAGAGAAAAATAAATACTGTATGCTAACACATATATATGCAATCTAAAAAACGAAACCAAAAAAATGGTCATGAAGAAACTAGGGGCAAGACGGGAATAAAGGCGCAGACCTACTAGAGAATGGACCTGAGGACACAGGGAGGGGGAAGGGTAAGCTGGGAGAAAGTGAGAGAGTGGCATGGACATATATACACTACCACGTAAAATAGACAGCTAGTGGGAAGCAGCTGCATAGCACAGGGAGATCAGCTTAGTGTTTTGTGACCACCTAGAGGGGTGGGAAAGGGAGGGTGGGAGGGAGGGAGACGCAAGAGGGAAGAGATATGGGAATATATGTATATGTATAACTGATTCACTTTGTTATACAGCAGAAACTAACACACCATTGTAAAGCAATTATACTCCAATAAAGATGTTAAAAGAAAAAAAAAAGAAGGTAGCAGTACTATAACTTATTTTTTCTCTTCCTTAAGCTTTTCTGCATTGTTCTTTTTCTACAATAAATATAAATCAATTTACAAATAGAAAAAAATTAAACATCCCTCAGTGGAGTATACTCATGTGGACATCTAGATGCAAAATGAACCCAGAAAGAACATGAAAAATTGGACGACTCGGAGTAGAACTGAAAAACAACTTCTTAGACAGAGGGCACATGTTTATTACATCCACTGAAAGTCTGGCCAGATTGCTCAAAAGGGGTGTCTAGCGTCTTCTCAGAGCTTTGGAATTTACTCATTTAATCCTAGTTCCTGTTACAATTTTTGAGCTTTTAAAGAAAAAGAAGAGGGTTCCATGGTAATTGCAAGAGGGAGAAATCTGCCAACTCGTGCATGTCTCTCTTTTTAAAAGTAATGCAGAAATTATAGGACATTCCAATAAAATTGAAGCTCTTGTTTCAAAGGACTCTTAGCATGAATTACTGAGATAAGTGGCTACTTAGAACAAAATCTCCGATACCAACTACAAGTTGCTGGGTTCTTGGGCTTTTACAAAACCTGCAAATGGCTGGAGCCTCGCTGAGGTCAACGTAAGGGACATGCAGCATGTTGGATGGATGTTTCCTATTTCATGCCACTTGCTCCAGAGGCAAAGTGCCCAGGAGGTTCGGTCTCAATTTTCTGAGACCCACCTCCTCAACCTCATGTCAGAACTCTCCCCTGGGAAGAGCTGAAGAGAGGAAACCGAGTTAAATGTATAAGCAGGTAGGCAAACGTGCACCGATGTTTATTTCAAGGAAAAGTTGGCGAAGACCAAAGCAAGTCATGGCGCATCTGGCCAACTCATCCTTCCTTGTGCAAGTCGTTGTTGAGTAAATCGAGTGGGATTGGCTAGAAGACCCTCACCGAGACACCTTCTTCTCAAGAACAGGGGCTTTTCTGACTCCAGCCCTGCCTGAGCCTAGCAGAGTTCCAGCTCATAAATGATGAGCTTCATCACTCTACACCATTCACTGAATTAACACGTTTTTTGAGTATCTACTATGTGTAGAGTATAAAATCACCCCATTCTCTGCCATCTCACAGGCACTTTCCACGGACAACATTCAGAAGCCTCTGAAACCCACTTCTTAAATTCAGAAGACTTTTCACCAAAAAAAGTACATTCTCTAGTACAGAAATCAAGATGAGAGCTGTAGCTGCATTATCCTGGTATCAGTGAGGATGACATTTACTGAGGGTGATTAATGGTGGCTTTGAGCAAATAGAACTGTTCTCACTCTCAGAGAAAAGTCCAGAGGCAGCCAGTCCAGAGCTGGTAAGTAAAAGGTGGTACTGTGCCAATAAGTCCTCAGGGATCCAAGTTCTTTCCAAATCATTATCCCTGGATTGTAGCACTAGTCCTCATGATCCAAGATGCTGGCTGGAGCTCCAGCCATCACAGATATCTTCAGAGAGGAGGATGGAAGAAAGAACAAAGGATAGAGATAAGGGCAGAGGTAAGCTCTCCTTAGGCAGTGTTGTTGAAAGCTGCCGCACCAAGCTTGCATTCTCATCCTATTGGCCAGAATTCAGCCACATGGACACATCTAGCTGCCAGGAGGGCTGAGAACAGAGGATTTGCTCTGGGTTGCCATGTGTAATCTTGCTGTTATCATGGAATGGTGGAGAGTAGATATTGAGGGAGGCAAACCAGCCGTCCCTGCCATCATGTGTCTGTTTGATCTTAGACTACTGTCGAGAATGTATGTGATGAATTAAAACATGCTCATTACATTAGTCCCTGCATTCTGGGCATCATTTAAAATTTAAAGGTGAGCTTTATTGGTGGTGTCACTCACTGGCTACTTCAACAGCCTCATCCTCTTGAAGTTCCTCAGCTGCAAAGATTCTCTAGGCCGTGAGGAGCCCTACCTGCTGCTCTCCAACAATTTAGCTATCGGTGGAGACTGGGACACAAAGGAAGCAGTGAATAAGAGGGAATAGCAAAGTTAGCGGAAGCAAAAAGAAAAATCACAGGGAGTCGAGGGTTCACTGGGAAGTGTGAATCATTCGTCTCATGAGCTTTTTCTCAAAGGGAAAAGCATCAATCTTGGGTTTTAATTACAGCAAATCCTAGGCTTAAGGAATATTTGAACCGAGGAGAAGTTGAACCAGTACATTACCACCAGGGCATCTAGAAAATTAGCAAGTCGAACAGGAAACAAAGCATCTTTGGGGACCTACAGGCACCTGCTACTTGCTTTATAGTTTGAGAAACTGCTACTTAATGCAAGGAATTTCTGGGATCAGATGACCTTGCCCAACACCAGATGATCTATCTGATAAACCCTAAGGGACCAGAAATAATTCCATGCCTAGACCTGGGTTTCTCAACCTTAGCACGACTGACATTTGGAGCTGGATAATTCTCTCCAGTGGGGGCTGTCCTGTGTATTGTAGCAGCATCCCTGGCCTCTGCCCCTAGATGCCAGTAACACACTCACCTAGTTGTGACAACCAAACATGTCTCCAGACATTGACAAATGTTCCCCTGGGTGCAAAACAGACTGCTGTTAAGAACACTGGTCTTCATCTCCTTTTAGAATTTTGTAACAGAGACTCAAAGCTGATAGCTATGGATTCGGGTTTTATTCAGAGACTACTGTATTATTTCAGTTCAATATTTCCACTCCTTTGTTCTTTCGTTCACTCATTCAGTGACCTTGGGACTCAGGAGTGGCCAAGGCAGGGAAGCTTATTCGCCTGGCACTCGACACACACTGGGGCCTCGATAAGCCCTGTGTAAGGATTGTCACGTGACTACCACAGCTGCCCCAAAAGCCCATACTATTGTTATCTTCATTGCACAGATAAAATCACTGAGATTCAGCAAGGTTAAGTCATTTGCCTAAGAACACACAGCTAGGAGATGTCTGGTTGCAGGAATTTGAACCCATACGATCTGAACCCAGAACCTGCACTTTTAACCATTAATTTAGCATCAACAACACGCCAGATATTGTCTTGGTGCTTAACATCATCTCCAACAACCTGAGAGGGAGGGGTTATTGGCCCCATCTCACGGATAACAAATCCTGGCTCCCGCCTGCCCCTCTGAGTGAAGCAGACTGCTACGAGAGTTGGAGCCACTTTATGGAAAGAAGTCTTTGCAGACTGGATGCAGCAAAGCACCTCTGCTCAAACCAGCTTGGAGTCCGTGGTTTGGGTCATTTCAGGATTCTGACTTTTAACCATTTGGCTGCATCGTCAGAGTTCTCAGACAACCTGAAGTAGAATTAACCTAGTACAGAAAATAAATAGAGAAAAACACCCCATTTACCCTAGCGGTATCAGCAGCAAACATATAATACATGGGGAGGAATTTAAGAAAATATAAAGAACATGTTTTCGCTTTATTCAGACATAAAAAGGAAAAAAAGTGAAGCCTATTCTTTTACGTGGGAAGTCTCAACATTATGAAGAGGTCAGCCTTCCTTAAACTCATCTATAGATTTATCTAAGATAAAACGTTCTTCTGAAGGCTACCCCGCAAGGGATGGGCATGCACAGAAACTAAGGAGGTCTGGCAAACAACCACCACCAACAGTTATTGGGAGATTACTAGGTTCCAGGTACCTTAGCTAGGTCCTAGCGTTATCCCCTTTTACAGATGATGAAACTGGGGTTTTAGAAACTTGGTCAAGATCCCACAGGTAGTACAAGCGGTGGGGGAAGGGCAAGATTGAAACCCAAACAGTCTTCTTTAAACATTACATAGTATCGACCTCCTCTTTTGCCCCCAAAGTAGGATGTGGTCTGTCTTTCTTTAAAAAGAGAATCTTGGTCATCTTGAAGAAGTGACATTAGAGGTAAAAAATGGCATACCTTTTAATATCACTCCTCAAAAAAGGTTAATGGATGAAAAGAACCCTTGTGGTTTTATGACACAATGTGTTTACATATCACTTTGTATATCCCTCTGTTAAAAGACTTATGATGTTATCTTGTCAGTGTCTAGAGTCTATTCACCTTGTCAGACTATAAGCTCCTTCAGGGCAGAGACTGTACCAATAAGGATGCTTTTAGCCACAAATAACATAATAGCCTACTAATAGGCTCAGATGAAACAGCAATTATGTTACTTAACAAAAGCTTATAGGTTCATTGGTTCAGTGATTGCCGGTCAGCATTGTCTTTCTCTCCCCTCATGGTTACAACATGGCTGCCCTAGCTCCAGACATTGTATCTTCACCAAAATGTATCTCAAGCAGAAAGCAAGTTAGGAGGGGCAAAAGTCTTTCTTCTTATGTGCTTTTCTCTTTTCAAAAAGGAAAATAGTTACCAGTAGCCCCTAGACAACTTCCCCTTATGTCTCATAGACTAGGGTTGGGTCACATGACCACAACTTGACCATTAATGAAGAAAGGGGAGTAGGATTGCCATGACAGGCTTAGAACAGTTATGATTTATTCCCTGAGATTGGGCACATTGCCACCAACACAAAGTCTGGTTTCTGCTACCAGAAACAAGAGGGGATAGTTGTTGGTAGGCAAACAATAGGGAATGTTCCAATGACCAGGTCTGTCATTTCATCTCTAGTGTCTCATATAGTGCCTGACACACAGCTGAGTAAATGTTTGTTGAATGAATGAGAGACTGTATTAGTCAGCTCAGGCTGCTATGGTTCAGACCACAGCCTGGATGACTTAAAAACAGAAGTTTATTTTTCTCACAGTTCTGGAAGCTGGAAGTCCAAGATCAGGGTGCCAGCACCATGCCCGGTGAGAGAAACTTCGTCTGAGTTGCAGACAGCCACCTTCTTGCTGTGTCCTCACAAAAAGAGATTGAGAGCACGAGAGAGATTTCTTCTTCTTATAAGGCCGCAGTCCTATAGAATTAGGGCCCCACTTTTAGGACCTCATTTAATCTTAATTACCTCCTAAAAACTATCTCCAGACCCAGTCACTTTGAGGGGTTAGGGCTTCAACACATGAATTTTGGGAAAACACAATTCAGTTCATAGTAGAGACCAAACGAATAAATATATGACAAACAAATGACCCAATGAATGAATGAATGATCCAGTGAGTGAGTGTGTGCACAACTGGATGAATGAATGACCAAATAAATGAATGGGTTAGTTAGATAATATTTCAGTAGCAACAAAGGCAATACTTTGCAATTTAATACAGAGCTAAAATACATGCTGAAGTTTGACTTATGGAAAACCTCCCAGAAATGTACTTTCTCCCTTTAGGAATGTTATTGAATGAATAGCATTTGGCATTTCATCACATCATCTTGTGACGTGTCACCCAGCAAAACACGCCACTGATCATCAAAAGGAAGAAAGCCAATGGACGTGGTTGAGCGTAGAAGCACCAGGAAAGCAAAGGTTGGGAGCACACGTTCTGCAGATGCTAGCCCATGGTGACATCTGAAGGACAGGACAGCGAGCCAGACCGGCACTCAGCCTTCACACCTTGTTCTCAGGCATCACGTGCTCACGCTGAATGCACCAACCTGGACACTAAGTCAAGCCTATCACGTTATAGCTGCCACCTGAGTGCTTCCCACTGGGCAAATCTCAATTCCCAGAAAAGTGTGGGCCCATTCAAGGCAAAACCTAGACAATTCATCATCAACCAGGAACTCAGTTTTTTTTTTTTTTCTTTGAAAAGAATGTTTTCCATAAAAGCCTTGGCTTTTTTAAAAAAGCCATTTCTAGCAAAGAAAACATTCGTGTTACCATGGTTTGGATCACATTGGAGAACTATTTTTCTCCCTCTGCTTCGGGGAGAAAGGTTCCAGTGACAAAACAGTCAACCCAACTGTCCTTGAAGCACTTAATGCTCTTGTCTCCCATTCCACTTTATATGATATCCGTATCTATTTTTGTCAACCAATGTTCCTTTAAATTATGAATTCAGCAAAATGAGGAAATCTTCATGGTCAGCCTTGTGGGACTCTGAAGGGTACCACTGGTTGCGGTTTTTGTATCTTACTCAGTAAGAGAAAACTGCCGTGGTTGTACCTACCATTTACAAAATCTCTTCTCAGTAAAATCAACCTAAGTAACAGAGGAACACAGAGGAACCTGATTTTTCTTTCAGGGCTGGACATAATTTTTCACAAGGATTTTTCCTAAAATGGGAGGCTACCCAGTCTGGGAGTGTCTTCCCAGAAGCTGAACCCTGTGAGCCCAAGGACCTAGCACCTCCAGGCAGCCAATCCCTACTGACCCAAATTGGAATGTAAGAGTGGGTCAGCTTCTTGGTTATAAATAACAAAACCCCGTTTAAATTCTGGCTAATTTAAACAGAAGAGGAATTTACTAAATGAGGTTGGGCAGTCCACAGCCACTCCGGGGAGGTCAAAACATTGAGCTTAGAGGCCATACAACAGGAATGATGCCCAAATTACACTTCTGGGCAGCTCCCTGTGTGGAGCCGCTGGCCACCACCACCGGTCACACACCAAGGCACTGGTATGAACACAGCAGCTGGGACATCCGCGGCTCCCTTTGAATGTGGGGTGCTTCTCTCCCACATCAACAGAATGAATTCGACACAAGGCTCGCTTCTTCTAGCACTGCTAGCATAGATGTCTGAAATGGCTAGATCATCATAGGTGTCTGAAAATGGCTAGATCTCTCTCCTTGCTACTCAAAGTAGTCTGCGGACCAGCAGCACCAGAATCTGCATTGTGACGAGATCCCTGGGTGATTCAGACACACAGCAAAGCTAGAGAAGCTCTGGTCTGAGACCCTCCCATCCTGGAGTGGGGCAACTCAGTGGTGCAGACCCCAGCCCTGTAACACCACAAGGTAATGCCCCCAGAAACACAGCACTCAGAACACAGGACTCAAGTGCTAGAGAGGCAAAGGAAACAAGAGGCGGTAAGCAAGGTTAAGGGCACTCAATTTTGTGATTGAAGAAAAGAATACAATGATAAAGTAGTAAGACTGACTTTTTTTTAACCAGGAAATGAGAGAGATTATGTTTGTACACCATGGAGGGTTTTTTGTTCATCATATCTGGTCCTTCGACCAGACATGGTGGCATCTCTAAGAACTGAGAACAACATGGATCATTTGTCTTCTATATTCAGAAAATTGCCTTTTATCACTAATTTAACTCAGTTGCTACAACTTGTTAATCAACCATAAGAACTGGACTTGGAGAAGCAAAATTTGACCCTAAGTTTCCAAAAGAGATTCCAGCAGAGAGCAAAGAAAGAATGTTCTTTTAAAACACACACACACACACACACACACACACACACACAAAGCACCTTGACCTGTTCCTTGCACTGAAGTGTTCAGAAAACAAAATAACTCACTCTCTGTTTATAAGATCTTGAAACTCAAGAGATTAAGAGGAAGAGATGTGTGGTTTCGTCGTTTTTAATGTTCTTATAACTTTTACACTGAATTTTAAAACTGGAAAATTTACAGAATTTATTTAAAAATTGGGGTTTTTGTTTGTTTACTGAATATAGTTGATTTAAAATATTGTATTAGTTTCAGGTGTACAGCAAAGTGGTTCAGTTATATATTTTTTTCAGAATATTTTCCATTATAGGTAATTACAAGATATTGAATATCGTTCCCTGTGCTATACAGTAAATCCTTGCTGCTTGTCTATTTTATGTATAGCAGTTTGTATATGTTAATCCCACACTCCTAATTTATCCCTTCCCCGCTCCCTTTCCCCTTTGGTAACCATACATTTGTTTTCTTTGTCTGTGAGTCTGTTTCTGTTCTGTATATAGATTCATTTGTATTATATTTTTAGATTACACATTTAAGTGATATCATATAATATTTGTCTTCCTCTGCCTGACTTACTTTGCTGAGTATGATACTCTCTAAGTCCATCTCTGTTGCTGCAAATGACAATATTTCATTCTTTTTTATGGCTGAGTAATATTCCATTGTATATATACCACATCTTCTTAAGCCAGTTGTCTGTTGTTGGGCACTTGGGTTGTTTCCATACCTTGGCTATTGTAAATAGTGCTGCTATGAACATTGGGGTGATGTATATTTTCGAATTAGCGTTTTCATCTTTTCTGGATATATGCCCAGGAGTGGGATTACTGGATCATGTGGTAACTCTATTTTTAGTTTTTTAAGGACCCTCCGCACTGTTTTCCATAGTGGCTGGTCCAATTTACATTCCCACCTACAGCTGTTGGTTTTGTTTGCTTGTTTGTTTGTTTTGGAATTTGAAAAATGAGAAAGTCAAAAAAATGGAGGATTTTGTGACCCAAAAGTTAAACACAGCCTAGGTGAGCATATTTTTTACTGTCACATAGAAATAGAAAGTAGATTAGTATCGAAAGTTGTCAGAGGCTGAGGGAAGTAGCAAACGGGGAGTAACTGCGAATGGGGATGGGGTGATGAAAATGTTCTGGAATTAGACAGTGGTGATGGTTGCACAACCTTGTGAAGATGCTAGAAAACACTGAACAGTACACTTTAAAATCATGAATTTTCTGGTTCCTATATCTCAATTTTAAAAAGGTAAAGAGATATTTACAGGCATAAAAAATATTAGGAACCTAGGGTATGAGTAAAAATAAATCTTAAAAGTAGTTGGGAAATAAAAGTTTCTTCAAGGCATAGGATTAAAATATTTGGACGATGAGATGAAAAAAATAGCTGATTTTCCCCTGCATGACCTTTAGACAAATAAATATATTTACAGACAGTACTTGTATGTAAACATAAAATTTTAAATCTGCAAATCAACAAAAAGAAAGAGAGAAAGAAATGAAGGAAGGAAAGAAGCAAAGTGCCTGGTGCACTCAAATGTTCAAAAGGAGGCTGTGACATCATCACGGCAGAGTGAACGCGGTGGCACGTGGCAGTGTTGGTCTGGTGGAGAAAGAATGGAAAGAGTACATGGGAAGGAACAGGAGACCATTGAACAACCAGGTAGGAACTGCCCTCCCATTAGCATCACAGCTAATTAATATTCATGTTTCACTTGCCCGTGTCCCTTCCTCGGCTGAACGTAGGGATTTAAGACCCAGAGGAAAGTCACATAAAAATGTTAAGACCCCTCAGGCCATACTTGAGTCATCAAAACTCAATTACAAAGCACCCCCTTGAGGGAATTCCCTGGTGGTCCAGCAGTTAGGACTCAGGCTTTCACTGCCATGGGCCTGGGTTCAATCCCTGGTCAGGGAACTAAGATCCCACAAACTGCACAGCTTCCCCCAAAGAAAAAGCACGTCCGTGATGTCATCCATCAGGTGTCCCATGCCCCTGGTATGATGTGACGAGAAGGCACCTCACCTGCGTGCTATTCTTTCCAGAAACCCATGACCCCAGTCTAACCCTAAGAGGGGACAAGCCAAATTGAGAGACCTACAAAACACTTGACCAGCCCTCCTCCAACTGCCAAAGTCACGGAAATCAGGGAAAGACTGAAACTGTCACATACTGGAGGGGACCAAGGGGACAATCTGCGATGTCTTTCTTGGGGTGGAAGAACAATGTGCTCATGATGAACAACCAACTACACAATCCTTGATCCAATTTCCAGGCTCTCTTGCAGCTAGGGTAGAGCATGTGACCCAGCTCTAGCCAACGAGGCATAATCATAATTCTACTGTGAAGAAAGAATCCTACTAATTCTTTGTGAAGAAAGATGTCTCTTTCTTCAAAAAGGGTAACAAATTCCAGCAGCCTCCATTTTCGCAGGGTCAGTGGTGAGGAACCTCGATGGTCAGTGGTGTCAGGGAGGAGGTGGAGCTTAAAGAGCAGGGTGAGTGGCCACAGGAACTGGAGGGAAACCAGGAGAACGTGGTGCAGTCAGAGCCAAGAGAAGGATCTAGAAGGAAGGAGTGAGCAATGGTGCCAGACGCTACTGAGTCAACAAGGGTTTCAATGATAAGGAGGTCACCAGTGCCCTGGGCAAACCTGTTTCTATGGAGCGACCGAGGCAGCATCCAAAAGTGAATGGATTGAGGGATAAGATGGAAAAGAACAGAGAAAGCAGGTATCCACAACTCTCTCAAGAACGTTAGCTGTGAGGGGAGGAAGAGGGCTGAGGAGGGGCTGCAAGAATAGATGAGACAGCCAAGACATGGGAGCAACCTAAGTGTCCATCAACAGAGGAATGGATAAAGAAGATGTGGTCTATATATACAATGGAATATTAGCCATGAAAAAGAATGAAATACTTCCATTTGCAGCAACATGGATGGACCCAGAGATCATCATACTAAGGGAAGTAAGTCAGACAGAGAAAGACAAATATCATATATCACTTATATGTGGAATCTAAAGACCACGGCACACTCTCCTCTTCCAACAGTTTCAAGGTGGTATCATCCTCAAAAAGATAAAAGAATAAAATTTTAAAACGCATTTTAGATAAACTGTCTCCCAGAACGAAAGAAGAAAATAAAGGAAAATAGAAACTTTTCTTGGGTGGGTGGTAAGAGCAATCAACAGAATACAAATTATAAGGGAGGCTTCAAGGACAGGGAATAAAGTTGAAGCTGGTGATGATAAGAATAAAATGTCGGTCCAGGTTGAGGAAACAATTAAGGATGCCTAGGAAAGCTGAAAAAATGCTCAGCAACGGGTCCCAAGTTGCCAACCTGGATACACAAGAGCCGTTAGCTTGGGGTGGTTCTTAGGACTTCTAGGGGACAAAGGAGGAGCCAGGAAGCTGAAAATGGGCTGCACATACTGCATCTTCACAAGTTTAATGCTTTCAGAAAGGATGTCATTCACTAGCAAGATAGCACATCATTAGCAATTCTTTATGTGACTATAATCCATTTACAACACAGGGAACTCTACTGCAATCGTATTTTTAACAACTTATTAGAGTACACTTATCTACCATAAGGTTCACCCATTTCAAGAGCACCAGTGAATGATTTTTAGCAAGTGTATCGAGCTGTGCAGCCATCACCATAATCCAGTTTTCCCACATCCTCATCACCTCAGTTATGTCCATTTACAGTTAAACGCCATTGCCAGCCCTAGTCCCAGGCAATTACTTATCTACTTTCTGTCTTTATAGATTTGCCTTTTCTGGACACTTCATATAAATGGAAACATACAAGTGTCTTCTTTTGTGTCTGACTTCTTTTACTTAGTGCAACGTTTTCGAGGTTCATTCCCGTGGTGCAGGTATCAGTATTTCATTGCTTTTTATTGATGAACTGTGCGCCGCTGTATGGATGTACTACATCCTGTCCATCCTCACCAGCTGAGGGACGTTACATTGCTTCCACAGTCTGACTACTATGAAAACGTTGCTATGGACATTCACCTTCAAGAATGTGTGTGCACATGTGTTTTCATTTCTCTTGGGCAGGTATCTAGGAGAGCAGTTACTGAGAGTCATACAGTAAATTTATGTTCAGCTTTTTACATTTTTGATAATTGTTTTCCAAAGTGGCTCTACTTCAATAACATTTGACGCGGTCAATTTTGTTAGATGCTGATATATAAAGAGGAGTAAGACGGTTCCTACCCACAAGTGCCGTAAGGTCTAATAGGAGAGAAAATTATAGAGAAAATTACAGACAAATGGAGTCACTTCCTGAGAGTACATGACAAGTAGGGTCTATCAGTTTTTTATACAATTAAGATGGTCTAGAATGGAAAAAGAAAGCTATGGGCTTCTTCCTTTCAAACAGTTATTGAGCACCTGATATGATTGTGATAGAAATGAGAGATGACTAAATATGGTCTTGTTTCAGGGACTGAGTTCAGCTGAATCACTTTGCTGTACACCAGAAACTAACGCAACATTGTAAATCAACTATACCTCAATTAAAAAATAAATAAAAATAAAAGACACTTTATCAAGGTTGCTGCTGTGGGTGATGAGGGCTCAATGTCATGGGATATCTGGGCAGCACACAAGGCATCTCCGGATGTCCGCCTGAAGGGCAGGAGGCTGGAGAGGTACCCACTGGCTCCAGCCCTCATTAGTTGAGGGTTGTCCCAGGTGGTGTTCACTCCCCCTCACTTCTAAGCTGAACTCGATCAGGCTGGGGGGCCACCACCCACCCGTACATCAGAGAAGATCCTGGGGCAAAACGTGGGTGGAGCCCCTTCGACCTGGGACCTGACCGACCTTGGGATTTGAAACCAGCCTTGCAGGGAGCTGTCCAGCAAGAGGTGGCTGAAATCAGAAGTGGGCCGAGGAGTGAATGGAGATGCAGGCATCAGAGGAATCTCCTCCTCAGAAACAATTAGGCTCAATGCTAAGATCTAAGCGTTGGTTCTAATGACGCTGGCCAGTGCTGTCCCAGGTCGGTGGGATGGGATGTGACCTATAATTATGTAACAGTCTGCATGTCACAAGGGAGGGGAAGGAGTGCCCAACTCGGTCGGTTTCAGGGGAAAGAGAACAGGGTGGTTGAAGGGCAAATAAGAAAGCGGCCAAAAAAAATAATTGACATTTGAGCTGGGTCTTGAGGCATGAGAGGCATATGTCAGGCACAACATTCGGGAAGAGCTTTTTGGATAGAGAGGACACCCAAGTGGATTATTTCTTAGGATAAGAATCTTGTTACAGTTTATTGTTAACAGATTCAAAACAGGCACCCACACATGTGCCAACAACATATCAAAACACTGACAGAGACTTTCGTGTCTTGCAATTGTTGTTAATAAAGCCAATTCATTTGTAGAAGATTCAACTAAAAAGTAAGGCTGTAGTTGTGCTGCTCCCTCAGGAAAGCAGAGATAAGCATTTACAGAACAAATCAACACCCATCAGCAATGACGGTACCTCTGAGAATGCAGTTTTGAAGTGCCAGGCCCCATCTGCTCTCTCTCAAGGATGCTAACATCAGAGGACAGAAGCAGAGAAAGATTCAGTGCTCAGCCCAGGCCAAGCAGAGAGCAGGGAAGAGACCTAGTAGTCTCAGCTTTACAAGTAAGATGAGTGCCCCTGAAACCACAGACCAGGACACTCTAAACATATCTCTGGATGTGAGCCTGAGGGTGAAGAAAAGAAACCCCCAAAAGGATTAGGATTGTGTTTTCCCCAACCTGGAACATGCATGGCTTAGCATCCGAAACAAAGTCACTTTGTTGAAAATAAATAGAAGTATTTCTCATGCCCCCTCAGTTCACGGACTGGGATCCACATTCAGGTGTATTTCTTTATTTTAGTAGAAACTGAAAATGATGAGACTATCCCCAAACACTAGGAACGCATCAAAGTGTTCTTCCAACACTCTCTGCTGAATTTGATACCTTTTTCATTCTTGTCAATCTGAAGTCTCCTTTTGATTTGCATTTCCCTGACTCCCCAGAAGGCTGAATATCTTTTCATAGGTTTATTATCCACTTGCATTTCCTCTTCAGTGAATTCCTGTTCCTATCTTTTGCCCTGTGTTCTAAGAGGTAAATCATCTTTTTCTTATTAATGTGAATGTATTCTTTGTATGGAAGAGACTAATCTGTGCCTGTGGCAAGCGTCTCCTTCCTGTTTGTCTTCTGACTTTATGTTGATTTTTTTCCACACTTAATTTCTGGTTCCCCATCTTGCTAAGAAGACCTCTCCACCCCAACGTGTTATAAATATTCTAAATTTTCTTCTATTTCATATGCATATTTTTTCCATCTAATACACACACACAGTCACAGTCACACTCACATACATAGTTAGGTGATAGTTGGATGGTTAGAGCATCAATCCACCTGGAATTGATGTGTGGGTATGTGGCAGGTGAGGCAGCAAGGGGACTCAGTGTGTCCAGAGTTTACATTGTCCTCCTGTGCAGCATCACATCTGACGTGACCTAAGCATTAAAGTCAACTGCTAAATTCTGCCTTTTACATTTTCCAGCTCAAATGGCATCTCCATCCTCCCTGTTACTTAAGAAGGAAGCGGAGGTGTTCCCTGGGCTGTCCCTCTCCCACCATCCCATGTACCATCACACTCGAATCTCCAGGCCGCTACGTCCTAAATCTCTCTGTACACTCCTCCCATGGCCCCATGGTCACCTCCTTGCTTCAGGCCACCATCATCTCGCCCTGAATCTCTGCAGCCCTGGCCTCCCAGCCTCCGGGATCATCCCCTCCCAATCCAGTCTCCACTGTGCAATGAGGACTCTTTCTAAAATGCAAACCCCATCTCATCTCTTCCACAGCCCCGGCAGCCTTCAGGATACAGTCCAAACTCCCTCATGTGGCTGTCCTTCAAGACCCAGGCACCTCTCGCCTTAAAAGAATAGTAATAACTGCAGCCTCGTTTCTCAAGTTGTGTCTCCCAGCTCCACACTCCGGCCAGAGAAAACCATTTAAAGTTCTTCAAAAACACCAAGCTTGCTTTTCCGTAGATCTCAACCTCAGCTATGTCCCCCCGTCACCCGTCAAAAGTTGAAAACACACTTGCCCAGGTCCTGCCCCTGGTGATTCTGATTCAGGAGGTCAAGTGCAATCCCCGTGCCCACATTCTACAGATGATTTCCCACGACCAGGGTGCAGAACCACTGCTTGTAGCCTCCAGGCTGTAGGTATGTTATTCCCTCTGCCCAGAATACTCTTCTACCTCCTCGACCCCAGTCCCCACTCACCAGTGAGTATCGCCTCTAACTCCTTGACGTCAAAGCTTAGATACTCCTTCCTCCAGGAATTTCCTTTGACCATCCAGGTTAGGGGGCCGCCTCCAGGCTCCCCCAGCCCCCTGGCATGCCCCGATTCAAGCATTCATCACACTGTAATATCATTGCCTGATTTCTTGTCTCCCACCCCAGACTCTGAGTTTGGGGGAAACAGGGACAGCGTGTCTGTCTTACTCACCACTGAATTTCCCACACTGGGCAGAAGCCCGACACGTGGTAGGTGCTTAATAAATGTTTGCTACCCACCCCCACACACACACAAATGAATGAACAGATAAATGGATGAAAGGACGGCTGTGGTTATTTCCATGACAATAAACACTGCGCAGCCAAGCCAGCGAACAGATACGCAGCCTGGCCAGCAGAGGGCACCAGGCTGCCTTTTAATCTCTTTCCAAGCCCTGGAACCCGTCCTGCTGTCACTCAGAGAGGCACCCGATGCTCAGTGGTCATTTCGCTGCGCTGAAGATTAAGTAGGAATTGTTTGCCTCCAGCCAACGTATAAAACCTGAGTGTTCACCCTTCACTGCTAACAACAGGTACCACAGCCTCTGTCTTGCTATGAAAACCGCCATAACTAGCAGCCAGTGGCTGTTTTTTTATTCCCAGGTGGGGATGTGAGAGGGGCTAAGAGGGAGAAAAAAGGAAGGAAGGTAAGAAGGGAGGGAGATACGACAGAGTATCTATAAAACTGTTTGTCCTGGAGAAGCAGAGGAAAGTTCTCTGTACGTCTCCAAGCTGACTTTCTCTCTCTCCCTCCCTTCATCCTTTGATTCTGCAGAAGAACAAAATCTAAGTCTAGACTGGACAAGCATCCGAAACAAGGATCTAGAGGGAGATTTCTTTCCTTTCCTGTACTCAGCAGCAGAAGCCGCAGCCTCCGGACCCTGCTGGAGCCCCGGCTCCGATCAGCCGTCTGTTGGCAATGAATGCTTCGAGCTGCCTGCTCTCTGCTCAACCAACGTTGCCTAATGGCTCAGAGCACCTTTCCTTCAGCAACCAGAGCGGCAAGAGCTTCTGCGAGCAGGTTTTCATCAAGCCTGAGGTCTTTCTGGCTCTGGGCATCATCAGCTTGATGGAGAACATCCTGGTCGTCCTGGCCGTGGTCAGGAACAGCAACCTGCACTCTCCCATGTACTTCTTCCTCTGCAGCCTGGCCGTGGCCGACATGCTGGTGAGCGTGTCCAACGCCCTGGAGACCATCATGATCGCCATCGTCAACAGCGACTACCTGACCTTCGAGGACCAGTTCCTGCAGCACATGGACAACGTCTTCGACTCCATGATCTGCATCTCCCTGGTGGCCTCCATCTGCAACCTCCTGGCCATCGCCGTCGACAGGTACACCAGCATCTTCTACGCGCTCCGCTACCACAGCATCATGACCGTGAGGAAGGCGCTAGGCCTGATCGCGGCCATCTGGCTATGCTGTGGCGTCTGCGGCGTGGTGTTCATCGTCTACTCTGAGAGCAAGATGGTCATCGTGTGCCTCGTCACCATGTTCCTCGCCATGCTGCTCCTCATGGGCACCCTCTACGTGCACATGTTCCTCTTTGCCCGGCTGCACGTCAAGCGCATCGCGGCACTGCCACCCGCCGCTGGGGTGGCGCCGCAGCAGCACTCGTGCATGAGGGGGGCCGTCACCATCACCATCCTGCTGGGGGTGTTCATCTTCTGCTGGGCCCCCTTCTTTCTCCATCTCATCTTCATCATAACCTGCCCCACCAACCCCTACTGCGTCTGCTACACGGCCCACTTCAACACCTACCTGGTCCTCATAATGTGCAACTCCGTCATCGACCCCCTGATCTACGCCTTCCGCAGCCTGGAGCTGCGCAACACCTTCAAGGAGATTCTCTGCAGCTGCAACGGCATGAGCGTTGGATAGGATGCAGGACCATAGGAAGGGGTATCGGTCTGATCACTTTTGACCCTGCATCCAGCCAAAGTGTTCAAAAAGAAGGGGAAAAAATACTTAAAAGACTTGAAAATGTGTTAACAGTCATGGTCGTTTGTGTCTTTTTGTTGTTGTTGTTGTTCTGGGGGTTTGGGGGGCGTTTTTCTGGCCGTTCCAGGTCTTAGTTGCGGCAGGCAGGATCCTTGTTGCAGCATGCCAACTCTTCATTGCGGCATGTGGGGTCTGGTTCCCCGACCAGGGATTGAACCCGGATCCCCTGCACGGGGAGCACAAAGTCTTAGCCACTGGACCACCAGGGGAGTCCCAGCGCGTCTTTTGTTTTTTAGCTTGCAGAAAGCCTTTTGAAAGGAGAAAATGGTCTATAACAGGCTCTCTGAAAGGATGCCAATGTGGGTTAAGTCACAAACTCTGATTTCCCGAATAGTCACTGGGGGAAATCCGCGAAGGCTGCTCTGGGCGCTTTCTGCATTCATCTTCATGCACCCAGGGTCTGTGACGCCTGCCTGCACCCTGCTTCCCACCCATGCCTTCATGCTTCAGGTCAGACTGAAGGATTCTCAGTAACAGTAAGGGTGGTTTGAACCTCTCCCAAGCAAACCTGTTACAGCTACTAACCTGGCTTTGCTCTCAGTTCATACGGGACTGGGTTTCTAGTCTACTACTCTATTTACGGTAAAGACAATTTCCTAAAAACAACAAACTCTGTGGAAGAAGTAATGTAATGTTATGCTGTTTGCCCCTCTTCTTGACCATACCCCACACCAGCCTCCACCCCCTGCAAACAGCATGGGGATGTAACCCACTTCTATTTTTGTTGTTACTGTTGTTCTTGTTGGG